>NC_090930.1:1225834185-1226137216 GCF_040938575.1 Ambystoma mexicanum | reverse complement strand
CATGTTAGGGTCATGTAAAACTTGTCCTCTGTTGACCTCGGGATTAGGGGATTACTTGAATCGGCGATGTTAACCTACAAGTATACAAGAACAATAACGCTATCTAAACACGACATGTGAAACATCTGTATGATCTGTATTAAAGCAATGTGTAAATAGTGTAAAGTTAAACCTAGAGAATAATAGTGTTTGTTAGCAAATGTGTTTAAAAGTAAACCGCATGCAAGAGATATGTAAATTAGGAACGAGCCTGGCGCGACCCTAGCCCAGTACATGATTAACTTGTAGGAGGCTAGACATCATTATAACAAACTGTATAAATACGCTGATGTCCAGCTAGCAAATCCTGTTCACTGCTCACATTGAACCCTGCTGGTGGTCTCTGTGATGTATTGACGGCCAAATAGCTATTTGTATACTTTGTTTTGTGAACTGTACAGAATTGCAATAAAGATTCTGGGAATCTTTACAAGCCCGTGTCGGTGTATTTCTCTTTGCATGGTGTAAAAGCCTTAATATTGTATTTTTCTGATTCCACATCCTGATCTACAGCCCTTGTGATTTATTACTATCTGGTGCATGCTAGCAACTGTAAAATTGCAATCAGCACTGTTAGACAACCACATTTCCTGGAGCATAATTGCATCAACCAATGATATGAACCCACCTGAATCATTAACTGATATTATACTCCTAATGCCAGAACTATTTCATCAGAGAATTCCTAAAGGATTTGCCTATATCCTTTGGTTGATCACTGATTGGCAGTTCGCAATACACCCAACACCACTAGACAGGAGACATGTGTCAATATTGGAGATGCTGTGTAAACGGGTGTGGGTACTACCATGATTTTTCCCATTGCCTCTGTCTTCAGTTTGGTGATTATAATGGTTATTTCATCCATCACATATGTAGGGTTTGTACCAGAATCAGAAGTACGACTCACATTCTAATCCCCATTTATTTTGTCATGGTAACGGTGCTGCACAATTATGTCTGGTACATTTGATTCAGTTATTGTTGTCCCACCGGCAAAAACACCAAGTCAATCACTGCCCTCCTTTGAGATCAATCGCTTAAATCTACTTTTACAGTGAAATTGAAGAGGACACAGAAACAATGGGCCTCATTACACGGATGGCGGTAAGGATTTACCGGTACCGGTATTTTACCGGTACTGGTAAATCCTTACCGCCTTACTACGAGGTCCCTTTGCGGGTTGGGAAATTTAACGCCTGCTTTTTGCAGGCGTTAAAAACCAACCCGCAAAGTGACCCAGGGAGCTAATTACGGTACCGCAATTTGCGGTACCGTAATTAGCGCCTTCCCCATTTCCATTATGCCCTATGGGGCAAAAATGGGAATGGGGAAGGGCAATGGTGGAAGGGGGAATTACCGCCCCGCCAACCTTGGAATGGGGCGGTAATTCCCCTTTCCGCCAAGGTGGTGCCGGTATTTTACCGGCATGAACCATGGCGCTAATAGCGCCATGGTTCTCCGCCATCCTTGTAATGAGGCCCAATGTCTAGCTCATAACATGTTAAGCTTCCTATCCTGGTTGGAAGGACACTGTAGAGTCCTGACATCTATTCTTTAGAGAAGTCATATTCACAAATTGTGCAGTGTTACTAATCTGATATGATAAGAGAAGTAGGATTACCAACCATTGCCGTTTTAATTTGAGAGCTGTGAATACCCTTTCTTTGTCATTTGGTCTGAGTGACATATTGCTCATGGTGAGGGTTGCATGGGTCCCCTTCATTGGCCCCACTTAAGACTACTGCCAATATGAAGGCACAGGGCTCGGCTTGTGGAGGCATATCTAAATGGGTTTTTCGGTTCCCCATGAGTTGGTGTCATTTATGTCCAATTTTGAATTTCCTCCCTTCATTGGGAAAAGTCCACAATTGGCTTATGGGTCAATTTTCACCACCCATCTGGATTCTTCTTGTGCTATGCTCCTCCAATGCATCCCTGATTAACTATCTATTGTGTCCATTACCTAAGTGGCAGAGGCCCCAGTTATGCATGGTTTCTATTGAAAAGACCAGAAGATGGTTGATAATAATTTGTTTTTACAATTTAATTGTTAGAGATGACCCTTTTCTGTTGCTTGTTGCCTTGGTGGAACACTCACTGATAGTATTGCCCAATAATGCGTTCAGTGTTTGGATAAAATGATGCCACCTATCTGAAAGGCACATAAGCAGCAATTCCAAAAGGACCACATTTGGGGTTTTGACAGCAATAGAGACCTTACCCATATACCGAATCCCTGACTTCTCCTGCCAGTTGTGGGGATCTTCAGTAGTCTTTTTCCTTTTCTATTTTTTGTGTTTGTGTTTGAATTTATTGAACAATAAGGATGCCATTAGAAACAGATAGTACTTAAAACAAATGCATAGAAGCACTGACACTGAAGGTTTTGTCTATGTAAACAGTGTTCCTAGTATGTCCAATCAGACCAAAAGAATCATTCTAAATCAATGGAACATCCTAGAAAAATGGCCCGTCACAATTACTACTTCCTCTATTTGCTTAAACATAGTCAAAATCTAAAATATTTACTTGTCCGTGCTGATATTAAAAAAAATTGATTGTCCAAAAGTTCAGAATTTAACTGAATTATGGGGCTTACCTCGACCCCACAGACATTATCTGTGAGGACAGTGTGTACCAGGTGCAAAAACTCGGGGCAGCACTGAACTAGATTTGGGGTTATCTGCATTGGAAACAAACTCAATTGACTAATTGGAACACAGGTCAGGTTGTGTACTTATTGCACATTGAAATATCAATGAGGAAGATCAAGATTCAGATTGGAGAACCTTTAATACTATGGGCCTCATTACGACCTTGGCGGTAGCCATGCCGCTGTTGGCGGCATGGCTGCCGCCGAAATCGCATCCAGGTTCCCAGAATGGGGAATTACCAGGCCATTCCGAGTTTGGAGTGCCCGGTAATTCCTCACTCCAGGAACCCGGGCCCGGACCTTCCCCATTCCCATTTCAGCCCCCATAAGGCAGAATGGGAATGGGAGAGGGAGAAAACAATGAGCCGATTACGAGTGGCCCGTTGTTTGCTCCCTCTTCCCCTCACGGGACCCGGTAACGACTCCTGGTTTTACCAGGTGTCCTTTTCGGGTCCCCCGAAGGAACCTCGTAATGTGGCCGAATGGGTTTAACGGGTCCGCCTCCTTTTGAGGAGCCCGTTAACCCGTTCCGCCCGGGTCGTAATGAGGACCATGACTCTTTTGGTGGCTCATTTTTTGTAAAAGGGACATAAAGAGACTGATTTAAAATGGTCTGTGATAATCTCAATGACGGTGGAATGGAGGTTGAATACAATTTATGGATATTGGGACAATGCCTCATTTTTAAGATACAATCTCATGTCATCAGACTCAATGAAGACCTACAATGGTTGTGATTTAATGTACATATTGTGGGCATATTTATATCACAATTGTTGAATCATTGATAATTTCTCTGAATATTTCATAGTAATGTTATTCCAATTAACTCCTTATTTCGAACACTTTTTATTATCCTTCGTGTTTGACTGGATTTATATTGTCATTATTCATTAGCGTTCAGAATGTGATTATCCATGAAAATGATTTTTCCCAATATGTTGTGTTATGTTAGAGTTATTTATAGAGTGTGCGTACACCTGAGGGCATCCTGGCGCTAAAACGAGGAGGAACTACAAGCATGAGGGCACAGAAAAGCTTGGGGAAGCAACATAATTAAAAGAGATAGGTCTTAAGAGCCTTTTAAAATACTATATGACTGGACAGTGACTTCAGAGTCAGTGGGAGACTGTTCCACAGTTAAGTTGCTGTAATAGAGAAGGCCCGTCCACCCAGTCACGAATGGCGAAAGGGCAGCCCACATAGCAAACCTGCTGAAGCTGAGCATAATGGGTGGTTAGGAACGTACTGCTCAAATTTAACACCGAGATACTCTGCCCCATGGCCATGCAGGGCCCGGTGAACAATGCAAAGCTCCTTGAATTGAACTCGCTGTGCCACTGGAAGCCAATGGAGAGAACGGAGTACAGGGGATATGTGGGACCCATAAGGAGTGCCCATTGCCAACCTGGCTGCCATAGTCTGGAGGCGCTGTAATCTGCCAATCAGCCCCTTAGCCTGAGCAAGGTACAGAGAATTACAGTAGTCCAGCCTACTAAGAAACATCGCTGCTACTGCCGGTGGATGCAGCAAGGGAGGAATCAGGTGTAGCACTTTCCTAAGAATGTTCAAAGGGAAGTGCCCCTGCTGGCATACCGAGGAGACTGGGGGGCCCAGAGACAGAATGGCTGACATAATAATGCCAAGATTTTTGACCTTTGTAGAAGGAGCCGGGAGTGGTCCCAGAGAAGAAGGCCAGAAAGAGGAGATCCACAGCGAAGGCTTGGGGAGGAACCCACCACCAACACCTTGGTTTTGTCCCCATTCAGTTTCAGTCAATTTTACCCCATCCATTGTCCTACAGCAGTCAGGCACTTATGCAAGCATGCCGACACCTCAGCCTGATCCAGATCTAGGCAGATCAGTAACTGGGTATCGTCCGCATATGAGTAGCCGCATACGAGATGTCGTAGGAACGGATGAGACAGATAAGCAGAAAGATGTAGATGTTAAAAAGGATAGGGGACAAAGCAGAACCCTGAGGAACACCACAGCAAAGATGAGAAGATTTAGAAATAAAGGGGGTAAGTGAGAGCGTTTGGGAACTGCCTTCAAAGAAAGAGCCGAACCAAGCCAATACCGACCCGAGACACTGATCTGGCCCAGGTAGGTGAGCAGGGTAGCATGATCCATGTTGTTGAACGCAGCTGAGAGATGTAAAAGAATCAGGGCGCCAACACTCCCCCTCCCTGTCAACCAGCCTGACCATGTCATCCTGTACGGAAACAAGAACACTTTCCATCCCCCTACCAGGGCTAAAACCAGACTAGGCTGGTTCAAGCATCCTGGAGGACTCAACGAAGGAAGACAGCAGAGGAGACACCAGTGATTCAAGCATTCTCATAAGGGTAGAAGAGAGATAGGGTGAAAATTAGACGGAAGAGAGGGATCAAGAGATGTCTTCTTCAAAAGAGGGATGACAAGGGCAGCCTTAAGCATGGATGGAATAAATCCCAACTGGCATGAGAGATATGGCAGTTGCATCTGTCTATCTAAAGAAGCAATTGTAATGGTCTAGTTGTTTTGAAACTGTTGTTTATGGCAGCTACATGTGTTTGTCCACAGAAATGTTTTTTTCCAACATCACAGTGGATTCTGACTAAATTGATTGCAATGGTGTAGTTGTTTTGAAAGCTTTGGACAGGAAGTTAAGCAGGCATAAAGTGACCGCTGGTGTTTCTTTACAAGTACTGTGTTTTGCCATGGCTTGGCTATTATGGCCGAACATTACTGAGACAACATCATATTACTAGTAAGTGCATTTGCACATCATTTTGGTGGTTGATGGTTATTTTAAATCATCACCATTTTTAAATAATTGAGTAATAATTCATTTTCTGTTGGCTTTATTCCAGCAAATCGCCTTAAGAAATGTTATTTATCTGGTCGTTTAGGTGAGAAAGTTTAGGTGCTTTATTTTTCTTATGGCCACTGAATGTGCATTTGTGTTAACATTTGTGTTAACATTGGCATACACGTATGGCTATTTATTACATTCTTTATACATTTTAGGTCCCCTCTAAATCATATCTAATGGATGTTTTGTTCCATTACATCTGTATTAATTCATCAAACTTTGAAGGCCAGTAAAAGAGAATGGCCCTCATTACGAGTTTGGCGGTAGCCATGGAGCTATTAGCTCATTTACCGGATTCCTGCAATGAGGAATAACCGGGTTATTCCAACATTGGAGGACCTGGTCATTCCTCCTTGCAGGAACCATTCCCCATTCACATTTCAGCCCCCTCAGGGCTCAATGGGAATGGGGATGGAGGTAACAACGGGCAGATTACAACTGGCCCTTTGTTACCTCCTTCTTCCCCTCGCAAGACCTGAAAAGAATGCCTGGTTTTACCAGGCGTGCGACTCGGGTCCCGCGATGGGAAGCTTGTAATCAGCCCTGTCGGAATGAAGGGGGCCGGTCCTGTACCGGCCCCCTTCATTCCGACACCGCAAGGGTCGTAATGAGGCCCCATGTCTCCTTTACTGTAATTCATTTAAATTCTCGTATTTTTGAGAATATATTTTTCTCTGATTTGTTATTTTGTAGGTATGGTATAGAATGGTATCTTCCAGTCAAATCTGTAGATACAGAATAGGAAAAAACAAAGCAAAGACCCTTAATATTCTCCCATGTAAAGCAAAGAGTGGAAGAGAAAATTCTCTTTAGGGAATGGTTCAGAAAGCAAAATATGGGGCAGGACCTTGTAGGGAACTCACTGTCAGGCTTAAGCACAGCTGAACATCTCTCCAAGTGTGATGCCCACAGATTGTGTCTACACATAAAGCCTTGCTGCCAGCCACTCAAATGCATGCCTCGTAAGTGACCAGCATTGAGAAAAGTGAATGAGCAGAGATAAGTATGGTGACCAATGATGGAATGATGACTGTGATTGCCAGGAGTAGCCAATCAAGAAAAGTAAAGAATATCCAGGTATTATAGCAAAGAGTGCCTGAGACATCAGTACTGACTACCGAATATGCCAGGAGCAATTGCTGTGGCTGATCTATGAGTGAGACTCACAGGTAAGCATAGAAGGGCAGTAGAGTTCCCAAGAAAGTTGTTATAAGGTGAGTGGAAGGGCAGCATGGAGAAACCCTGGTAGGTAAATGATACCAAGCCAGCCTGTTGCATAGGAAGCACAGGCTGGTAGATAGACATAGGAGCATGTCTGTGGCATGGCTCAGGGATCTGCCTGCTGGACCGAGCATTTTGCAAGATGTTTGCACTCACAAGAAGCATGGAGCTTTGCAGAGCAGAAGATGGCCTGGGCCATTTCTCCTGTAAAGCTCTCTCTGAAATAGCCTGCACTGCTTCTGAGGAGGCTCAAAGTACAAGAGACAGTTTTGAGATACTCATGTGTATATAATATGATACTCCCCTCCCTTAGTGACAGGGAAATATATGTATGTGTATTGGGTGTGGTCCATCAGCCATATTAGTCTGCACTAGTTTTTCTGCAGAGGTAGTTGCAGTAAGCGGACATCTTCAAAGGATGCTGAGTGAGGTCAATTAATGTGCCAATAGGTTAGCAATTCTGAGGTACATGGAATCAGGTTGGATGACTGCTAGAAGGGGGTCCCAGGTTTTAAGTTTTGATATAAGTCACAGGGACACTTAATATTTTCCCACTTGTAATGAGAATATGCTGAGGCCTTCAAGTTCACTCAACCAGGTTAATGGTCTGCTCAAGTGCACAAACCAACTTCTGGACATAAATATCAGTTGATTCAAGTTGAACAGGCCTTTGCCTTTCATTTCACTCAATACCTTCAGCCTGTGTGTGTTTTCCTTTTCCTCGTTCAAAATAATTCACATCCAGTAAGATCTAACTATGTTTGAATTAGAAAGAAAAATAAATATTATTCAATTTAATATTGAACATGTATCACATAGTAAAAGTTCAAACAAAGGACCACTGAGCGCTGATGTCCATTTGCCCAAACAACCAGACCATTGATCGTAATGTGCACACATCACACAGACCATGGTGACATGGAGGTAATGCTTCACTTTGTGGCTCGATTTCTATATAATGTGACAAATCAGATCAGAGTCTCAAGCACACGCATCTCCACAGTGAGGTACCAGAGCTCTCGAGACAAAGTCCAGCAGCTAGATTTGATGCACCTATAAAAACATATTTCGATGGAAAGTTTTAGCACTTAGGCAAGAAGACTTGTGCCATTTTGCCTATTCACCATGCAGCTGAAGCACTTAAGCAATATACAATTATCATATGTTACTATACTATGCTGAAATGTTTCAGAAGCGGAAATCCAATTGTTGGCCTTTACTGCACACTTTATTTTTTATTTGGTTCAGATTATCAGTGACAACAAGGATTCTGTCAAGGAAAATAGTCAATGCTATGCATAAAGCCTTAGCACATGCACATTGTTATCAGAGTATACATCTAGACCAGTGATGGACAGTGAAAGATATTAAGAGAGTAAGAAGAGGTTGACATGGAGACAGCAAGTCAGACAGTGTATGACCACAAATTAAGGGAGTCTTCATTCCAGCAATTGCTACAAGGAATAACCTAGGTGTAACATCCACTCGTTCAGATTCTTCTGCTCCTCCGACTCACATCTGCCTTCACTTTCACCAATCATGCTACAACTTCAAACTCATCTATCGTAATTAGAAAACACAAGTCTCAAAACTCCCAATACTCGATCTCTCTTGCACCTACTACTTGTAATATACAAATCCAACAAGCAAACCATACCTCCATAAACCCCCATCCACCTCTCAATTCTTCCTCTGATGCTCTTCCTCTCTTCTCTTCCTTACTCCATCAACTGAACTTTGAACTTCGGAATGCTCAGTCTGTATGCACCAACATATTTTTTTATCACTGGCTTCTTTCATGGCAACTCTCCTCCAATAGGTTGTCTAGCTATTGAAACCTAATTTTCTCCATCTGACACTGCCACCCTTGTGGCCCTACATGACTGCAATTATATTTGATTCAGTCTCAGAGGTGGTGGCATTGGGCACCTACTCCGTTTCCGTCTCATCATCACCTCACAAATCTCCACTGCCACATCCTCTCATACCTATTTTGAACTCACCATTTCTCCTATTTATCTGCCACAGGACAATTCTTTGATGAACTTGGGAAAATCCTTATTTCTCGTTGTACTAAACATTCCCTCCTTCTCATATGTGACTTTATCCTTCCCTCTCCAACCACTTCTCAGGAATCTGAACTTCAGTCTTTTCTAAGTGACCACACTCCGCACTCTATCCATAGACTTCCAAGCCATACCAGGATACATCTTTACATCTCTTATGTATCCCCTTCTCTCTCACAGTCACTAATACTACTGTAACACCACCTCTACCTGATCACTTGGTTGTTCATATCACCCTCTCACATCTCCTCACATCTTTCCTCACCTATTACTAAAAGCAAATATAAACCTCTTGCCATTCCTCAATTTCTATCTGGCATGCAGTTTTCACTATCCTCCCTCACATCTGATGCTTCTTGCACTATGACTGCATTCTTCAGCTTCCAATCCCTACTATATGTCGCATTTCCCTTTCACGTCCCACTAACTTTCACCTCTAAGTTTCTGCCTCCTCAACAATGAGTCACTCCATGAATACGCTGTCTTTACACTGACAAGCATTGTCTGTTGTGCAAGTGGAGGGATACCCACTCTTATATGGACCCGTAACTCTACTTCTCTGCCCTTAACTCTCTCAAGTCCTCTCAAGACACAGAAAAAGAAAATCACCTTCATTGACATTCACTCCAACCATCCACCCTGGCTACAGAACACTCTCATTCCTCACTCCTCACTCCGAACCTGTGACTCTCAACTCCACTCTCACAGTTAATGATTTAGCTGAATATTTCACTGCAGAAATGTCCAAAATTAGAGAATCTCCCCTGACCTTACTCGAGCAACATCCTCCTATATTCTACACTCCATCCTCTGCCTCTATCTCCCACTTTAGTTACACTAATCCTCAAGACATCATATCTCTATGGACGAATATTAACCCCTCTTGTGCACCATCAGACCCTCTTGCTCTTCAGCTAGTGAAGCCTATTGCCCGTTATGGTCCTCTCACTTTGCCAAACACCTCAACGTGTCCTTCAACTCCCCTTGCTTTAACTCAAATTTAAAAACAGCCACGGTCATCACCTTCATAAGTATCAAGGGGCTGACCAGAAACTGCTAGTCAACTTTGGCAATGGGTCTCGCCTTCTGCACTACTCTAAAGTACTGGAAAGGGTTGTGTTCAAACGTTTTACCAATATCTTAGATATCCACGACTTTAAAGACCTTCTACAGATCAGTTTGCTCTAATGTCACTCCACAGAATCTTCTCATGAATGCCTCCAACTATATCACCTGTGCTAAGCACTCCAACACATCCTCTATCCTAATTCTCCTTAATCTGTCTACTTCTTTTGAAACTGTGGATTACTCTGATCTCCTTAATACTCTCTCTCTGCTTGGGATTCACGATCAAGCCCTTGCCTTTAATGATTCCTATCTATAATCTTTCTTTTTCTCTCTCTCATGGAACATTACCACTTCTTACCTTACACTTCTAACGGTTACACAAGTATCTGCCTTTGTCCTCCTCTTTACACTCTACACCTCTGCTCTTGGGGTACTACTCTCCTCCTTTGGGTTCTCATGCCAACTCTTCACAGATGACACCTACATCGTCTTCTCTTTTCCAGTGCTCTCCTCTGATCTCCCAACTTTTGTTTCAAATTGTCTCTATGTCATTCAATATTGGATGCCTTTTCACTCTCTGATGTTAAAACTTTTCAAAACAGAGGTGCTCCTCGTCCCTGCAAAATACTCTCTGTCATCTCTTCCTTTGCCTATCTAGCTCTCACCTAACACTCTCCCCTACATCTCTTCATCTAGAAACAGCATCATCTATGACTCTTTTCATAACTTCTTTTACTATCATTTCAAAAACTGCAACAATGGCAAACCTCAACCTCCTAAATATTAGGAAAATCATGCAATTTTTTCCTTTCAACTCCACCAATAATCTCTTAACCACTCATGTCTTCTCTAAACTGGCCTATTGTTCCTGCATCCTCTTTGGTCTCCACAACAATGCTTTCTTTCCTCTCAAAAAAATATCATTAACGTTGCTACAGGGGCTCTCTTTGAACTCCCTTACCTCACACCTACTTCTTCTTAGCATCACCAGGCTGTATGTCTGATGATGCAAAACAGCAATATTTAGACTTCTTATCCTGGTTCACAAACCTATCCAGTGTAAGGCCAAACCATATCTATCCTCCTTTATCCAACTCTCCAAGCTTTTTTGTAATCTCGACTCTGCATCCTTGATTATCCTTGTGGCACCAGGCCCTCCTTGTGCTTCTTCTCGATTCAGCTCTTTCGATTTACTTGCTCCAGTTGCATGGAATTCTTTCCCCCGGATATCCAAGAAACAATCTACATGCCTAGCCTCTGAGTTATCCTCTTAACAATCCTCTCATCTCCCTTCAGACTAACATTTCTCTCTCATCTCTATACTGCCTCTGTCCCTCACATTCTCTGCCTTCACTCTAACACTTCTTACATCATGGTCAGATTACTAAAATAAATAGCTGGCCATACCACCAACCTTCACTTAAAAATATCTAATGTTGATTATCCTAAATATATGTAAGTTCACCCATATATTGTTCCTGAATATTGTTCCATGTACTCCCCATCACAACTTGGTTAGAATGTCACTCAAACTCACCCCATTGTAAGTATCTCACAGCTTCCTGTCCAATCTGATATCTTATCTATTGTATGTTATGTTGTGATCAAAAGAGCATTGTCTGTCCCATTATATAATACATATAAATAAATAAATAAATACTTGTGTGGTTGCATACTTTCCTACAAGAAACACTGGGTCTCATTACAAGTTTGCCGATCCAGTAGTAACGGCTCCGGTAAGCTACCAGCGCCATTACTATTAGACTGGTAAACTACGAGTTCTGCTTGCGGATGACTTTGCAGCCGCCAGGTCTCACCTTTCGGCCGTACCGACACCCACGAGCAGAGCATGTCGGATGCACCAGCACCATTCGCAAATGGTGCCGGTGCATCGGGCTTCCCCATTCCCATTGAGCCCATTTGGGCTCAATGGGAATGGGGAAGAATATTTTCCGGTGCCCAGGAATGGGCAATTATTGGGTTCTGGCAAGGCCATAATGAGCCGGTAATTGCCCATTCCTGGGCGCCGGAAAAAAATAAATACCGGCGCCAGCCTCCTAATGAGGCCCACTGTATTTATTTTGTATGTAGTAATGCTTCAGTACAGCATCAAATATCATTTATTTCCATATGTACTACTGTACCTTACTGCAATGCAGTGTATGTTTAAATTTAGAGCACTCGTATCTGATGCAGATAGAATCTGGGACCCTTCATTCAGTCCCATTGTGCCTTTTGGGACCCACATATTATACCCACACTGGTGTAGGAGCTTGGTGGCACACTTACTCTGAATTGTCCACACTATGGGCCTCATTACGACCCTGGCGTTAACCATGGTGCTATTAGCGCCATGGTTGATGCCAGTACATTACCAACTCCGCCATGGTGAATGGCGGAATTACTGCCCCATTCCAAGGTTGGTGGGGCGGTAATTCCCCATTCACCATAGGGCACAATGGGAATAGGGAAGGCGGTAATTACGGTACCGCAAATTGCAGGGCTGTAATTACCTGAAAGTCCCTTTGCGGGTTCCTTCCTTAACAGCTGGTAAAACCAGCAGTTAAGGTCGGGACCCGCAAAGGGACCTCGTAATTAGGCGGTAAGGGTTTAACAGCGCTGACACCTTTTACAGCGCCGTTAACCCCTTACCGCCTGGGTCGTAATGAGGCCCAATATCTTTTCCAAAATATTGTGTTTCTCAATTATTCCCAAAAAATCATTAGATTATCAAACAGGTCTCACAGTTGCTGAAATGTACAGCAATGGGTACTTGGCAAATGTATGAAGATGTACATGTGATGGAATAGAAAACAAAGGGTGCACCAGTATTGCCACAACCCCATCAGCCCCAACTGTTCCCCATCACTATCACAAACAAAAGTATAGGCTGAGAAAGGTGCAGTAGGTCGTTAACAAAACATTAAGAACCTTGTAGTTGCCATTAAGCATAGACTAGATGGTGTGATACAAGTAGGGCGGCAGGAACTGCACTTAATAAACACACAAGTAGGGTGTAGTTAAATGGTGACACACACACACACACTAAGTACACGTAGTAGAGATGAAGAACATGCAGAGATGAAGAACGCTTTCACGCAGACCAGCGAAACACTTGCATGTAGACATGAAGAATATTTGCACATAGACACGAAAAATACATATATGAAGACACAAAGAACATTAACATGTAATAGATGAGGGGCACAACATGGTGGAAAATGAACCAAAGTACTGCCGTTTTTGACTAAACCCAACAAGGCTTCAATTCTGAAATACTGCAGCCTGACATAAAATTGCTTAACACATGGTTTCCAGGTCTCGTGGAGCTCAGAACGTAGCCCTCAGTAACTAATGTCAAAGTACCAAGGGGAGTTTGGTAAAATGTTTTTTAAATGTAATCACTCTAACAATTGAACACCTATGTAAGTTTATTTTCAACGTGTGTAACCTATCAGCATTGCAAACAACCGTCTGTAACCATCTCCTTAAGTGAAAGCGCCTAGATGCTCTTTGGCTTAGTGCGCTATACAAATGGCTAAACAAACAAATAAATAAATAACTAAATACATAGCAAGCTGAAACCACCCCAGATGCAGTTTCCCAGGGCACACAGCATAATATGTAACGTAAATTAGTTTCAGTTGGAAGCAGTGACAAATACACATATACATGAATGCCAGGTGCAAGTGGCTAATGTGCCAATTGATCACATAACAAATGAATAAACAACACCCCAAGAGAATACCGGGAGAAAGCACATGCATGTTGAAACGGCAGAAAATCGAATAAAGTACAAGGACTGCAGCCTGCCATAAAAAATGCTTAACACATGGTTTGCAGGCCTCATGGAGCACAAACAGTAGCACCCAATAACCAAGAGGAATGTGCCAAGGAGAGTTCAGCATAGCAAGCTGAAACCACCCCAGATAACGTTTTCCAGGGCACACAGAACAATTGCTAAAGTAAATTGGTTTCATTTGGAAGCACTGAAAAATACACATATCTATGAATGTCAGGTGCAAGTGGGTAATGTGCCAATTGATCACCAAATGAATGAATAAACAGCACCCCAAGCGGACACTGGGAGAAAGCATATGAATGTTGAAACAACAGAAAATCCAATAAATAGATGAAATAAGGTCTTGAACAGTGTCCTCTACCTCATGACTTAAATAATGGTCATTTATGCAAGAGTCAATTTGATAGAGCACCTGACATTTCCTTTGCACATCCAGACACGTGAGCAGCGCGCCAAGGCCACAAACAAGACTGGTAGTGAAAATATCAGGCCTGGGAATGAGTAGGGAGTATCATCTTTAACTGGATCATAGCAGTTCACCCATCTCTCCTTCCTCAACATTTAAATTGGAACTGTTTGATGGTGGCCAAAGCGGATGAACTAAAAACGTGACAATCACCTTATGTTTCTCTTATCGACTAGTGTAGTACAGTGCCAACCAAAAAGGTGTTGAATTGAAATGTATCATTTGTAGAAGGTTTTACCTAGGAGGAGTGATTAGTAATGGAGGAACCAATTACAATGAGGTTCCCATATAGATAGCCCTATATCATATACTCTAGCGTCCAATCCAAGAGTAGAATAGATGTTTCATGATAATAGATCATTTGACATTATTTATGATGAGTTTTTAATTAAAAAAATTATTGTCCCTGTTGCCATTTTGAGATTGCATTTCATATGCTCTCCGAGGAAATCATGTTGTGAATCATGCAGGCTCAACTGCTGTGTTTAGGTGAATCTGCGAAAGGACTTGGGGAAAACTGTGATTGCTGAACCTCTCGCACAATTTCCAGAGATTCGGTTAGTGTAAACTTACTCTGAATGATTCACACATATGTTTACTGGAGAACATCAGAGATGGAATTGATCCTCTCTGATGTGTACTTATAGCATTAAAATAGAATTAAAAAGGGGTAAAACTGGGGAACCTATGGAGATCTCGAAACACCTATGAGATGCTTATGTGCAAATGCTATCCACAAATATTTGTTCAAGGGCAACTCAGAAGAGCTCCATGAATAACCCGATTAGCTCAATGTTTAGGCTCTTTCAATCAAGAATAAGGTAACAGGAGAAAAGCAGAGATGTTTATGAGAATCCCTGTTTTGCTCTAATGTAAAGCATTGTAAATCAGTTAGTCTGCATAGTTATGTTTCTTATTTTTGGGAGATTGTATTTCTTAGCACAATGTTCTTTTTTAATAGTGCCCCTTTTTTGTTATGTTATATTCTGTGTTATTTATAATAAACGAAACGGTTGGAGTTTGAAGGAGCAATACTTTCCACCGGTAATTAAAGTAATCTTGATGTGTGTTTTAATGTGGAAATGTAGCTCTTGTCCTCCTTCCTCAAAACTGAAGAGGGTTAGCAACAGTAGCAGGACATGTGTGTTGGTGTGAAGCACACTCATAATGTGCCTCCTTCTCCAAAAGATGCACTATTTATGGGCCTTTGTCCAGTCCTGACCTTTTACACACAGAAGGTGGTGCCAATCCTATCTAATGATGCCGAAGGTACGTTATGCCTACTGGTCGATCTGGAAGGCATTCGAGGATCTTTTTTGGGATAAAGTCTTGCGCCCCCCTCGGAGTGTTCTGATTCAATTAATACGTTATGAGTTGGGGCTTTTATCTCTGTGTATTATAGTTAAATGTAACGCGTTTCCTTGTTTGAGAAAGTGTTATTTGGCACAGCCTAACTCTTTATTCCCACTCTTTAAGGAAACGAACCTGTCAGAATCAGATGGTGCATTAACATTATGGGTTAAGGATTGTTTCAAATTTATGAAGCTAAGAGAGATTGACTTAGATCTGCTTCTTAATAATCCGATACAGGCAAAAGAAAAGCTTTGGATCTACAACTGGATCGATATGTGCTTTCAATGCATAAAGTACAAAACAAATGTTCAAAATTTGGGGATGAAGTCAAGGCTTTTAACATCTTGCCAAATATTTGGGGAAATTCCTATCCCCTGTATATAGAGATAACTTTTTAAGGTTGCGCTTGAACTTACTACCTACCAGAGAGGTGGGGAGGTCCCGACAGAAGTGGAATCTAGAGGAGTGGTGTTGCCACTTTAGTAACGTCTCAGAAGAAATTTAAAGCCTGAAACATCTATTATTATTGTGTCCATTTCAGGCAGAGGTTCTGGATTTATTTTTGGGAAACCTCTCTAAATCAGCTCAGATTGCTATCGGAGGAAAAAAGATGGGCCTACTTGTTTGATGGACAGTCCATAATCATCACTCTGACAGTGGTTAGACTTTTAAAGTATATATGTTTGATTATGTAGATTGGAGGTGTTTATGTCATCTTGTCAATTTATATTTTCCATGTAATTTGAATAGGAAAGAGAGTGCTATACTCTGTAGAACCAAATATGATGATATAAATTAGAGGTATGTTTCTTATTTAGATTTTTTTTTCTTGGTATCCTATTCTTATGAAATTCTTACAGGAAGGTTACTGTCTTGCTTTGACTACTCAAATGTGATTTTAAGGATCTTATGATATAATAGTCAACTTTTGGTAAATATTTTATTAACAATTGAGAGTATGTTTTGGGTGTATTGTTTATTGTAAAGGTTGAAATGTGTTTAACCATATAATCTTAACATAATTTCTTTTTTTTAAATCACCTTTATTCTCTTGAGATGTGATTGAGATGTCTTCCTAAACATGTGCATTTGAATATGTCTAATGATATATGTTCTTTTTATTTTCTTTGATTCTTGGTGTCTTAATCCTTGCCTCGTTTCTCCGCTGGTTCTGCGCCTGCCTTTTCCACTTATTGGAAAGAAATTGTGTTACCCCCATATCACTTGTTTTGCTCTATGCCCTATCCTGTTCTATATTCTCCTTCATTCTTCTACATTCGTAAACTTCTCTTTTAAGGTCTCCATTCACTCACTTTTTTGTGGGCCTTCCTACACACTGGAAAACAGTTTTACACATAATATTCTCACCCTGAATCTGTCCTGTCATACCTAACCCACTCTCCGACTTCCACATCCCTCTGCAAGTAAGGTAGTCCCTTTGCACCAGCCCAGCCTGCCAGGTCCTTGACCTTCCTTCTACATGCAAGTGACTTTTCTCTTCTGTGGTGGCTGTTCTTTTGTTGTTTTTTTAATCTGGATCCAGCCATCTTTTAAATTGTTTGCCTCTACCAGAACTATTTATTCTTCCAACAATAACCCACAAGGGAGAAGCCATTTTGTTTGGTACAGTGGCAGTTACCAGAATGCCAGCTCTACTCCTTTCCATTGACTCTGGAAACAGCATCACAAGCTGCCTCTGTTGCTGGACTTCTGATTTATCCAAGACCTTTTGTAGGTTGCCATGTGCTTTTTTTTCTGCTTTCTTAAAAACATACCATTCTTCGGGCATCATTGGGTGTGGTGGCAACAAGATGTAATTCTCTGTGTGCTTGTGATTCACCATTTGTTATGAATTTCCAGATATGAACCCTGCAGATGAAACTGTTCACCAGTGGTTTTATAACATATCCCACATTGCTACTATTCTCATGGTCGCCTTTTACAGCTCGATCTTTCCTTATTTGCATATGCATTATTCAGCCATTGTTCCTGTTCAAACATTTCCTTCATGTAAATTGTATTTCTTGCCCAGCATGCCTGCTTCTTTTTTCTCCCTCACTTTAGAGAATTACTTTTTCTGGAACACATTTCATAGAGCTTTGGCGGCCCTGCACCAATTTTTCGGCATCGCTTAGTGGTTATGATATTGCCACTTTCTCTTCACCATACAAAATACCCTTTTCCAACTGTCCATATATCTAAAACAACAAATAAATATGCCCTTAACAGCCACAAAATCCATAGTGTCCCTTAAGTAGCCTGAACGGTCAAGCTCACTTGCCACTAGCCAGCCATCTGCCCCACCTCAGTCACATTCCAAACCGAACCCACAGTGCTTTAAGAGCACAGAACACAGCATACACAAGGCTCCTTCAATGTTTATTAAATTGACCTTATACAAGCAGGTATTCACTTTATTCATCCTTACATTACTAGTTAACATTCATAGTGAACAAATACTGTATATTTGATATATATACACCTTTCCTACATCCAAGAGTGGCAGCGTCAACTTTAGGATTCTGCAGTGCAAGAGAGTTTCCATTTGCAAGAGTGGAGACTGGTTATTTGTCAGTACATATCTGGATTTACATTATCGTTGTGCTGCTTTTAGTGAAGTGGAAAGGAGAGTCAGCATATGCTAAAGCATACCGCATCTCTTGCTGTAAACTCCAGCGCAAATGACATCCCATTCTTCATTAATAATACTTCTCTTACCAGATGGCTAATGGATCGTGACAATGAATCAGAAGTGGTGCAGCATTTGCAGGCAATTGTAAACAGCTGGACCCTAGCTCTTCTGTGTGCTCAGGATTGTAACAAGAAATCATGTTTTCCATGCCAACCGGATCATCTGAGGTTCATGTATTCTGCTACAGGTATGCAAAGTAAGTGCACCCGGACAACGAACAAAAAGACTGTTATTCTGCAGCCAAACAAAATATTAAACCCAATCAGAACCTTATCAAATGCAGAAGTAGATTAAACGCTATTGCTTTTTCTTCTGCACTACTACCCGCCTATCAAGGTTGACGATGCCATCCTGCCTCGCCATCTGCTACTCCTTTTGAGTGGTTGTAGTTAAGTTAAAAACAAATTTCAAATTAGAAAAACATGCTATTTTGATTTTTTAACAATGTTGTTGTTGCATTAAAAAATTGTTTCCAGTTTTACATACATTGCACATTCTATGTAAAGAGTGTTCTACTGCCAGAGTAAGAATTGCACATGATGTTGCTTATGATTATTTAGAACGTGTCTGATCACCCTGGGCAACCTTGATTGTGTCAAAAAAGTTCATTATTGTGGACAGATTGTAAAAGAAGATAGGTGAAGGAAAAGTTTAGTAGAAACGGCAACAAAAATAATGACAACCATTGTTACAGAAGACATGTCCAACTCGGCCAGAAAGGTGGTCAAATAGAAGAATAGGGAGACAGTGAGACTGGAAGGCTTCCAAGGTAGTGCCTTCTCCTTCAAATACTGGCACCCTGCAGGCAATATAAGAGGGACAAATCCTATGGGCCACACTGGTAAAGAAAACATGAGAATTGGCTCTCTTGTAGACTGGCCCGATCCACAAACTGATGGGTGTTGGAGCAATGGTATCATCTTCCAGACCAAGGGAGAGAGAGTTATGATTAAGCATTATAAGGCTCAGAATGATTCAAAGTGCTTCTCAAATTCCAGAGGCCAAGTAATCCACCCATTGAGATTGCAAAAGCCAACAACCTGAAGCAAGATGCCTCAAGTTGTAGAAGAGGTTAGTCAAATACTGCACATGATCACCTGAAAGAGACTTATCAATTTTACCATCCATCACATTGGAGCTAATGAGAGATGTCCAGTTCCACTGGAGCCAGGACTATGGCTCCTGTACTCTAGTGGCACTTTGTCATTATTGGTGGCTGCTTCCTGTCATTGAGGCATTCAGACAGCTTCACTCAGCTGCCGCACCACACTGCCAAAACAATCCAGAATCAATTGTTTGATTTGCCCCTCGTCCTGTACTGCCCCCACCACTCCATTGCAGCATCGTCCTATAGCGCCAATGTCAATGACAGCACTCATACAACATGGAATATACAATGCATGGACTTCATTTAAAGGCTACCAGTTTGTTTGTTTTTTTCGGAAATTGAGGCTCATGGATTGTGGCCAGCAGCATGTGGCTCTTTGTTTCTGCAGTGGCTGGTTTTCTGACAGCTGTAGCTGATAAGATAGCGCAGTGGGCTCAGCGTTCGCTGCTGCATGTGTGTTTAATCTGCAGGTTCGACTCCCGGTAAGGTCAACTCAGCATTTCATGCTGCTGATGTTGATAAATGGGTACCAAAACAGGTTGAGTGATATTGTATGTATATTTCTCTCTTATATATGCAGCGCTTAAGCTCCAACCTTCTGTGAATGAGCCGGTTCTCCAAGCAGAGATTAGGAGGGAGATCATTATCCTCAGCAGGTACCTCCCTCTGGAATAGCATCCCTGCCGCCCTCTGTCTTGAACCTGACCTTCATATGTTCGTGAAACTCCTCAAGACCTTCCTCTTCTCCTCTTCCTTGGCTCTCCCTCGACCCTGCTAACATAGCTCTCTGCTCTTCCCATCTCTCTCTCCTCTTCCCCACAGCTTGCTGACTGGCCGCCTGGTCTGCCTCAGAGTCTCACCAGTCCCGTGCACCCCCGCCAGTCCTCTCTTGCACTTGCCTCAAGGCCCCCAACCACCTTCATGGCACTTAGAAATAAACCAAAAGATTGGCTCTCTCTGCACTTACCCCAGTCTACACCGACTGGCTGAAGTTTGACCTCCCCCCCTGTTACCATCATGGACTTGCACGATCCAAATGCAAAGTGCCCAAAGATCGTCTGTTTGTTCTCTTCTGTCTTCTCCCCTTTTGCACTGGTAAACTGCAGAATCGCTGTCAGGCCTATATGCTGTGTCACAAATGTTAAATGTATTTTACACACTTACTCGGCCTGTGCAGACTATTATTGTCTCCGAATTTCAAGGGCTCTGAACGACTGTTGTTTGTGCCACTTGTTGCCACCCTCCTTGAGCGCTTTCAAACACTGATTATCGTTTGGCCTTGGACGTCTGCTTGCATTCACAGTAATATGGGCCTATAGGCACTGATATTACCAATACATATGGTGATCCATTCTTGTATAAAATGTATATCACTTTATTTACAGTGATATCGTAACCATATTTTTCGTAGGGTACTCAGAAACAATGCTATGTAATGCCACTTCCTGTTTTGCCAAAGGGCGAAAGGTTGTGGTGTCACTTTCGCAACCCCTGGCATTTTGATGAAATGACGTCCCTGATGCAATGTCCTATTTCAAATGGCATTAAACACAGATGGTGGCCATTTCAAAGTCAAAATGTGTTCTTAAAAAGAGAGAGAGAGAAAGAGAGAGAGAGAGAGAGAGAGAGAGAGAGAGAGAGAGAGAGAGAGAGAGAGAGAGAGAGAGAGAGAGAGAGAGAGAGAGAGAGAGAGAGAGAGAAAAACAGGAGAGTATGTGCGTGCAAGAGAAAGATAGTGTGTCTATGTGTGTGGAAGTGTGTGCATGTTGAGTGTGTACATGTGTGTATGTGTTGCTGAAATACAGCGTTTTTTGTGTTAAAAAATATCCGATACACGTTTTACCACATTATTGTTGACATCAATGAAACTATTTGTGAAATCTCTTCTTACTCGCTATGGAGTTAAAAGTCTCGGATGAATTGTGTCTTTTTTCAGATCAGTCTAAATTAGGGGCAACATTTTCTTCTTGAGATGTATATAGTGTGAACCGAGTTAGAACGAAAGTGTGCACTTTACATAAAAGTAAGAGGCGGTACACAAAGATTCAGGAGCATAGTGACCTTAGCTTCTCAGTTTTTATTTTTATTTTTCTGTGTGTTATAATTATTTTGTAATTTTCCACATTGTTATATGACATTTTCCACACATGTCTATTACTTAATAATGCATTATAAAATCAGAAAAAAATGAAACACAAATATATAACATAATTAAACAGAGAGCAATGTTAAAATAGGATTCCGTAGATCTATTCGATATCTGTATGAAACGTTCCAAGTTCAGTAACAAAAGCACCAACACATTCTTAAAATGCATCTAGGAGAATAGAGCATCGGGTTAGCAGATGTCAGTTGCTTTCCAGACAATTTGTGTTGCCACATGTCCTATCTTAATGCTCCGTCTAGTGCCCATTTCCATCAAAGAGGGCAGTACAGTGATTAAGTTGCATGAAGAATCTACGAATATTGGAACTGAGCTATGAAACCTGATATGCTTGAGGTCGCTGGCTAGGGGGAGTTAAAAAAAGCCATGATCGTGAAAAGATTTATTTCTAAATATTGGATCAATATTGTTTCTCCAATCACAAAATCTTAGTTTGCTTTTTGAGTTTCTGTAGTAGTGTAGATGTAGGAAGACTCCAATCAGGTGCCCACTCAATTTTCCTGTAGAAAGCAATACAGCCATTTTTGTAATTTTTAATTGTATTGTCAGCCGCATTACAAAGTGTTTGTCCCAATATACCTTACAATGTGTAATCTTCTGATGTGTGTATTTTTATGAATCGGACACACTACACCTTAGCTCTGTCGGTGTATCCAAGGTAATAAAACCAAACTCCAATTGCATGCATTCAACAGAGTGCCACAGTTTATATTCCATTTAAACAAAAAATAAGAATTATAAATTCAATCCCTGGTAGGTTTCAAAGACCATATATCACTGACGTTACAAACTTTGGTTGTGCAACTTCAAGAAGCCTTCTTTAGAGAACACACAAGAGTCACAAATAAACTTTTTCTCAGTGCATTATTTCAAACTGGATTTTTTGACATTCTCCAGCATTGGATCTTTCATGGATTCACATGCTTAGAATATTCCCCGTCGTCAGACTGGGACCCCTCGGTACACATATATAGCCTTTTCCAATAGGAAAACTTCCGACACTTTTGTGTCCTATCTACGTCCTTTTAGGACCGGCCTACGCATGCTCCGTAGGCCGTCCCCGTATAAGAGGCCCGCCCCCGCGGTTCCCCTTCAGATTTCAACCGTCTCCAAAGTAGTGGGATCTCCTCGCGTTGTCTTACTATTTTGTACAAGGTTGCATTACTGGAATTTGAGTACAGAAAATGTCCTCCGTGTCAGGAAGAGCGCTGTTCCGCCCATGCGCGACGTGCGGCTTGAAAAAAGTTTACGAGGGGGACGGACATATGGATTGTATATATTGCCTCCACCCTCATCATTCGGCGGTTAACTGCGACATATGCAAAGGGTTTTCTCAAAAAACCCTCAAAGACCGCAGTCGACGACTGGTGGAATGGCTGAATGATGGAGCGGGGGCATACCCCCCTTCGGAGGTAGGCTCCACACAATCGGCGAAAACATCACGCCGCGCTACCTCGTCGGAACCACCGGCGAAGAAATCTCGACCGACGGAAAAAGAGTCGTCTGGAAGAGACTCCTCGTCAAAGAAATCATCTTCATCAAAAAAGCATGAAAAGGAAAGGAAATCCTCCTCGGGCGATCATCATAGATCGACCACGAGTCGAGAGTCGAGTAAAAGCAAGTCAAATGTGGAAAAGGCGGGACGGCCAAAACCACCTGCTAAGTCACCGTCTTCGACGGCGGCCCAGTCATCGGCCTCCACCCTGCCACTTACGCAGGTGGCATCCACCGTCCCACCGACAACGACGTCGACGATGGCCTCGTCGACGGGGGTTCTACAGGAGGCCTGGAGGCCTGAAGTTTTTGATCAGACACCCCCGGATACTTTACTACAAGAACAGGCTGTGTTGCTGTCCTCGGAGGACGAGAATGAGAGAATAGCTGGCCCAGCAGACCTAGGGCTACGAGTGGCTGACAAGTCGTCAACGAGGGGATCCGTTATACCGGTATCTGCCCCTCTTCTCAATCCTCAATCTGTTTTGTCGTTGGAAATTCTGTCCACGCTTTAGTCGTTGTTACAGTCGTTGGACCAGAGACTACCTCAGGCAAACCTGCCACAGTCACCCGTCGATGAGCCGGGCCCGTCCTGTCAACCGACGCACCTACGCACGCCAATCTCAGGACTGGCACAAGAGGAAGGTGAGCTGCCAGATTCGGAGTCTGACAGGGGAGTCATGTCGGATATCTCATCATCCCCCTCCAGGGATCCAACCTGGGAGTCAGAGGTGGAGTTGGAAACCCCTAGAAGCCCAGCTCACCCGTCCCCTCCGGACGACATTGCGTCATTCCATTCTATGATGGAGAAGGCATGCAAAGAATTTGGTTTGTCCCAGGAAGAACAGAAAAAGGACTGTTTTTTGTTCGACCACATGGGTAAGAGAAGGAGGTCTGTGTTCTCGATACCAATACTAGACCATGTATGGAAGGAGGGGTTGCAGACAATGCGTCACCTGTTTTCAGAGCCGGCAGTGAAAGGACGCCTGGAAAAAAAGTTTAAGGCTCCAGAGTCTACCCCCAAGTGTTTATCCTCCCAACCAACACCAGACTTGGTGGTGTCGGCGGCAGCGGCGAGGAAGGCGAAGGCCCAGCACAAGTGCACGACTCCTCCTGAGAATGAAGCGAGACGCCAAGATGCCTTTGGCAAAAAAGTGCTGTCCGTGGGAGCGACCACAGTAAAGGCCGCAAACTCTCTGGCAATTGTTGCCAGATACGATAGGGAGATGTGGCACAGCTCCGTTGCTTGATCATCTTCCGGAAGAGCATAGGAAGGCAGCGATGTTACTCGTCCGAGAAGGTGAGGAAGCCTCAAATCACGCAATAAACATTGCGGTGGACCTCGCTGAGTCAGGCTTCAAGCAAGTCAATAATGGGGTCGTATTACGTCGACAGTCATGGCTTAAGTGTACCTACTTCAGGCCAGAAGTACAATACAAAGTTTTAGATATGCCCTTTGAGGGAGACCTTCTTTTCGGTGAGAAGGTGGACGAAGCCCTAAAGGGAATGAAAGAGGACTCGGACACGGCACGTTCATTGGGTGCCCTCCAGAGTGGCAGAAACTACAAGTCTTTTCGTCCCTTTAGAGGGGCTTCAGGTAATTCAAGACTCTCTGCATCTGGAGACAGATCCTTTGGCAGATCAGCTTACCCCTCCCAGGGATACAGACGTGCCTCCCAAACGGCAAACCGTCGCCTGAACTTCCAGACTTCCAGGAAAAGACCATCATATCCGTCGTCATCGAGAGACAAGCAAAATAAAGATCAGCAGTGACATACAACACACCGTTCTGGGGGGAAGAGTTTCAGCATATGTCGACGAATGGGAACGAATAACGACGGATCAATGGGTGTTGGATACTATAAGGAACGGACACTCTCTACAATTCAAGCACAGCCCTCCGCAAATTCCACCTGCGTTCACCGCTCATTCCCATCTGAAGATACTGCAACAAGAGGTAACACTCATGTTAGCAAAGGGCGTGATAGAATTAGTTCCAACATCAAAGAGAGGTCAAGGAGTCTACTCAAGATATTTCGTCGTAAAAAAGCCGAACGGCAAACGGCGTCCCATTTTAGACTTACGCGATCTCAACAAGTCTTTAAAGAGCCTAAAATTCAAGATGCTCACTCTGCAGGAAGTGATCCGCGCCGTTCAAGAGGGGGATTTTCTAGCGTCCCTGGATTTACAGGATGCGTATTTCCATATTCCAATGTGTCGGAAACACAGGAAATTCCTAAGATTTGTAATACGGCAGACTCACTACCAATTCACGGTTCTTCCTTTTGGGCTCAAGACCTCCCCCAGAACGTTCACAAAATGCCTGGCTCCAGTAGCGGCCTGGCTAAGGAAGCAAGGCCACCATGTATACCCATACCTCGACGACTGGCTGGTAAGGGGATCCTCCCCAGCGTCGACCAACACAAGTTTACAAGCCACCATGCAGCTTCTACAACAGCTGGGATTCGCCATAAACTTAGAAAAATCCTCTCTGCAGCCATCGAGATCGCTGGTATTCCTGGGGGCACAGTTCAAGACCCAGTTAGGGCTAGTGAAACCTTCTCTCGACAGAACCTCAAGACTCAATCAACAAGCATGCCGAATACGGCGAAACACCAAGATCTCAGTGAGAAAATACGTTTCGGTCCTAGGGGCCATGGCAGCGGCGAGGAAGGCGAAGGCCCAGCACAAGTGCACGACTCCTCCTGAGAATGAAGCGAGACGCCAAGATGCCTTTGGCAAAAAAGTGCTATCCGTGGGAGCGACCACAGTAAAGGCCGCAAACTCTCTGGCAATTGTTGCCAGATACGATAGGGAGATGTGGCACAGGCTAGCTCCGTTGCTTGATCATCTTCCGGAAGAGCATAGGAAGGCAGCGATGTTACTCGTCCGAGAAGGTGAGGAAGCCTCAAATCAAGCAATAAACATTGCGGTGGACCTCGCTGAGTCAGGCTTCAAGCAAGTCAATAATGGGGTCGTATTACGTCGACAGTCATGGCTTAAGTGTACCTACTTCAGGCCAGAAGTACAATACAAAGTTTTAGATATGCCCTTTGAGGGAGACCTTCTTTTCGGTGAGAAGGTGGACGAAGCCCTAAAGGGAATGAAAGAGGACTCGGACACGGCACGTTCATTGGGTGCCCTCCAGAGTGGCAGAAACTACAAGTCTTTTCGTCCCTTTAGAGGGGCTTCAGGTAATTCAAGACTCTCTGCATCTGGAGACAGATCCTTTGGCAGATCAGCTTACCCCTCCCAGGGATACAGACGTGCCTCCCAAACGGCAAACCGTCGCCTGAACTTCCAGACTTCCAGGAAAAGACCATCATATCCGTCGTCATCGAGAGACAAGCAAAATAAAGATCAGCAGTGACATACAACACACCGTTCTGGGGGGAAGAGTTTCAGCATATGTCGACGAATGGGAACGAATAACGACGGATCAATGGGTGCTGGATACTATAAGGAACGGACACTCTCTACAATTCAAGCACAGCCCTCCGCAAATTCCACCTGCGTTCACCGCTCATTCCCATCTGAAGATACTGCAACAAGAGGTAACACTCATGTTAGCAAACGGCGTGATAGAATTAGTTCCAACATCACAGAGAGGTCAAGGAGTCTACTCAAGATATTTCGTCGTAAAAAAGCCGAACGGCAAACGGCGTCCCATTTTAGACCTACGCGATCTCAACAAGTCTTTAAAGAGCCTAAAATTCAAGATGCTCACTCTGCAGGAAGTGATCCGCGCCGTTCAAGAGGGGGATTTTCTAGCGTCCCTGGATTTACAGGATGCGTATTTCCATATTCCAATGTGTCGGAAACACAGGAAATTCCTAAGATTTGTAATACGGCGGACTCACTACCAATTCACGGTTCTTCCTTTTGGGCTCAAGA
The DNA here is from genome assembly GCF_040938575.1 of Ambystoma mexicanum. Classification (NCBI taxonomy): domain Eukaryota; kingdom Metazoa; phylum Chordata; class Amphibia; order Caudata; family Ambystomatidae; genus Ambystoma; species Ambystoma mexicanum. The sequence goes on along the minus strand of NC_090930.1, from coordinate 1,226,110,336 downwards.
CCTCCCCCAGAAGGTTCACAAAATGCCTGGCTCCAGTAGCGGCCTGGCTAAGGAAGCAAGGCCACCATCTATACCCATACCTCGATGACTGGCTGGTAAGGGGATCCTCCCCAGCGTCGACCATCACAAGTTTACAAGCCACCATGCAGCTTCTACAACAGCTGGGATTCGCCATAAACTTAGAAAAATCCTCTCTGCAGCCATCGAGATCGCTGGTATTCCTGGGGGCACAGTTCAAGACCCAGTTAGGGCTAGTGAAACCTTCTCTCGACAGAACCTCAAGACTCAATCAACAAGCATGCCGACTACGGCGAAACACCAAGATCTCAGTGAGAAAATACGTTTCGGTCCTAGGGGCCATGGCATCCTGCATCCATCTGGTGGAAAACTGTCGCCTATTCATGAGGCCAGTCCAGCAATTCCTCGCGGACCGATGGATGCAGGCTCAAGGATCGTGGTCAGACAAGATAACCATCGACGACGACAAGCTGCTTCGGACCCTTCAGTGGTGGCAGAGTTTCCATAATCTGAACAACGGCGTACCCCTACAGGAGCCGGAGTTTCAGCGAACCATAGTCACGGATGCGTCCCTAACCGGATGGGGAGCTCACATGGGCGCTCTCCAAATGCAAGGTCGCTGGTCTCCAACGGAGTCACTCCTACACATAAACGTGTTAGAGCTCAGAGCAGTACGATGGGCCTTGAAGGCATTCCTACCACACATCAAGGGCTCGCGAGTACGAATACTGACCGACAATACAACGGCCATGTTTTATCTGAGGAAACAAGGAGGGACGCGATCAAGAACTCTTTCTATAGAAGCCCAGAAAACATGGCATTGGGCATTAAAGCACGACATTTCCATCGTGGCTCATCACCTTCCAGGAGTGAGGAACTCCCAAGCAGACTCCCTCACCAGAAGCATGGCCCAGATACACGAGTGGGAAATGGACACAGTTCACCTGATGAAAGTGTTCGAGAAATGGGGTCACCCCCCTCTGGACGCCTTCGCGACCAAAGACAACAAGAAATGCGAGCAATTCGCAAGCAGATGGCCTCAAGAGGGCTCCAGGGGGGAGGCATTCTCCTTCCCATGGACTGACATGTTCCTCTATGCTTTTCCCCCGTTCCCCCTCATACGGAGGACAATACAGTGGATACGCAGATACAATTGCCGGGTAATTCTAGTGACACCATACTGGCCAAGGCAACCGTGGTTCTCCGACCTGCTTCACCTGTCGCTGGAACATCCCATAGGGTTTCCGAAAGTTCCGAACCTACTATCCCGGGACAAAGGCACGGTGTGGCATCACGACCCGGACAGTCTCAACCTTACAGCCTGGCTCCTGACTTTTCAGAGTTCGGTGCTTTAGACGTTTCGGAGGATTGTCAAAAAATTCTGCAGGCGGCTAGAGTCCCTTCTACAAACAAATCCTACTCCTATAAGTGGCGGAGGTTCTGTGAATGGTGTAGGGGACAACAGGGCCTACAACCGTTGTCGGTGATGCTGGAACAAGTTCTACCTTACCTGCTCCTCTTGGCGGAGAGGGGATTATCCTTCACATCGATAAAGGTGCACCTGGCGGCCATCTCGAGGTTCACAAGGAAAAGGCAGTCGTCTCCTCTATTTAGCGACAGACTTGTAAAACACTTCATGAGGGGTTTATTTCGAGCTTTTCCCCCGGAAAAACATTTCCCCCCGACTTGGAGTCGCAACACAGTGTTGGCAGGCTTAATGAAACCGCCATTTGAGCCTATGGCCACGTCCGACATAAAATTCATTTCGTGGAAGTTGGCATTCTTGATTGCTATCACATCAGCTAGAAGAATCTCGGAACTACCATACCTAAGATTCTTTAAGGACAAAGTAGTCCTGGCAACTAATCCTATGTTCGTCCCAAAAGTTCCGACAGTGTATCACAAACACTTGTCCATTGTTCTCCCTACTTTCTTCGCCACACCATCATCGGCAGCAGAAAAAGCTCTTCATACCCTGGACGTTAAGAGGGCTCTGAAATTTTACCTACATCGTACACAGGAATTCAGGTCTACTAGACAACTGTTCGTCGCATATGGTCCGTCGACGAGAGGAAAAGCAATCTCTAAACAAGGATTGGCTCGATGGGTCTCATCAACGATTGCGTTTTGTCACTCTAAGGCCGGAAGGCCACTGCAAGGACATCCTAGAGCCCATGCTACAAGATCGATGTCCTCCTCAACAGCTTTATGGGCAGGAATTCCGTTGACAGACATATGCCAAGCTGCGGCATGGTCAGTGCCCCACACGTTTACCCGCCACTACTGCCTTGCCAGGCAGCATGCGGACGAGGTGCAGATGGGAAGAGCTGTCCTGCGCCATCTGTTTCAGTAAGGTAAGCTCCACGCTGTGGAGAATCTGTTGTCTACCTTTTTAATGACAGTTTATTTTATGTGGGTAAGGTTATATGAGGTAACTTATTCCTACTGTACATATGCATTGTGTAGTATGTTGAGGGTATATTACATTACATTCTCACCGCCGTCTCAAGTGTTACTGCTATACAATCTATTCTAAGCATGTGAATCCATGAAAGATACAATGCTGGAGAAGGGAATAGTTTCTTACCTGTAACTCCATTTCTCCAGCATTGGTATCTTTCATGGATTCACATGTGCCCGCCAACCTCCCCGGAATGTAATGTATTTGATTGATAAATTTAACCCTTCCTACTTTGGAGGGGCCGAAATCTGAAGGGGAACCGCGGGGGCGGGCCTCTTATACGGGGATGGCCTACAGAGCATGCGTAGGCGGGTCCTAAAAGGACGTAGATAGGACACAAAAGTGTTGGATGTTTTCCTATTGAAAAAGGCTATATATGTGTACCGAGGGGTCCCAGTCTGACGACGGGGAATATTCTAAGCATGTGAATCCATGAAAGATACCAATGCTGGAGAAATGGAGTTACAGGTAAGAAACTATTCCCTTATCTCTGATAATGGTGATGTTGCTATGTGTTCTATCAAAGCAAATTCCCAGATATGTGAAGTTCTCAAGTAACTGTATTAGTTGTTGGTCACCTTGCCAAGAACTTAACAGTCTTATGCTGATTGTATTAAATACTATAATTTGGTTATTTTCAAAATTAATCTTAAAATATATCGCAATAGAATGGGCCATTAACATATTGGTTGCTTAAGAGTAATGGGATTGTGATCCATTAATGGTATGTCATCTGCGTAGCCAAGAGTAGCCTAATTTAAGAGGTAAACTATTGAGAGCTTCTATAGTTAGGAGATATTGGTAATATCCAAGTTGAAGAGCATGGGTACAAATATGCATCTTTGTTTCAGGCCAGCTGTTGTTTTTTGAGTTTTAGATAAAAAGCCGGTATTGTGAAGCCACATTTTAACAGAATTGTTTGTATGTAACGATTTTATCATGTTCAAGAGCCCTTAAGGAATGCCCCACTTTTTAAGCTTTTGCCATTACAGTTCTCGATCAACCCCATCAAAAGCTGAACTATGGTCAACAAAAGGGACGTCTAATGGAGAAGACAAACCTATTTTGTGTGATGCACCAACAACTGGCTCACAAGAGCGTTTTATGTGGTGGTAGAGCCTTGGTGATAGCTCATTTGATACGGATGTCACAACTGTTGCTGACTTGCCCATTTAGTCAGCTCTTTTAGCATGATGTTTGCAAATACTTTACCGGAGCAATCCGGCATTGCCAGGGGCCTGTATGTATCATGCTATAAGGAATGGCCTTTGTAGTTTGGGCTGTGAGGTGGTGCGTAAGCACAACCTATAAGCCGGGACTATTGCATTGGAGTACAGGTCGGAGAGAGATGACATATGAGGAGAGAAACAGAGTTTGTGGGTGTTTTCTGTTTATGTACCCACCCATTGACGGTCCATGGCCATGATAATTACTATGGCCATTACCTACCGCTACCTGGCACACCCCACCCTAAACATTTCTTCATCAGATATCTATGAACTAGCTGTGTCAAACAGTAATAACAGACTGTAGCCTGCCATTGTTTTCACTAAGCAGTCTGCTGAGAGTCAATGGCTTTATTGCAGCTGTGCATTGTGTAATCAAAATGTCTCAACCACCGGTTCCTTCAGCCACTTGATTTATACCTCTTCCATGCAGTGAATTCGTGTTCATTACAAGCAACCACAAGGTATTAGATAAGCTTTTGCCAGGTATTGACAACATTTGTCAATTAGATTTCTCAATTTTCCATCTTATGTGATCTCACGGCCAGATAGTACCATTATTTCTATTATATCCGTGGCTAGCAACTGCCTATCCCATGCCGACAACAAACAACCAAATTGTTGGCTTTGCCAGTGCTTGTTTAGATGTAGGAAGAACTACTGTTTCCATGATGTAGGTATACAATTATGAGCACATACATTTCAAAATATCTTGTGTAATATCTAAGACCATACATGTGGATTCCTTAGCTAGCCCATCACCGTCTTGTGAGGATTGCTCAGGGGCAACGCGCTCGTCTTGGAAGCAAGACGATGCAGAGCAACACAGGTTAGATCCCCGGGTCTGCGCTTAGAAACCTCTGGGTATTTAGCGCGTTATAAATAAGCAAATCAAATTAAATTAAATGAAAGGGCTCTGGAAGGTTTAAACACAATAATGGCATTATATACGTCTTCAGTGTCTATAGTGTACTAATATCTCTGTATGTCATCTTGCCCAGAGTATATGGATTTGTTTTGCCCTGTAGCAACATTCGTCTTAAAATACATTAGCCATCTTTCTTCTGATATCTGATTCAATTCCGGCAATCAAGAATTATATTTGTGTTTTCCGAACATTTGCCAGGCATTTTTAGAATTATGGCTTTTTAGAGCATTTACCATCAGTTGCCAGCGTCGTCCTAATAGATGTCTGATGGGACTGTTACCAGTTTGCATACTTGATTTTGGCCTTGCATGTAAGTTGTGTGCAGATGGGACAGTCAAACATACAATACATTTTTTGTGATGACATATCTCACCGTGCATTATACGTTTATATTGAGCGATTTCTGCACTGTACCTAAATTAGTGAGTTTTGTTCCCATCCTTGTGAACATATATATTTAATTTCTCATGATGACTAAATATTAAGTAGCAGACCCAATCTAAATTAATTATGACGGTCAGAGTGGACCTGCCAGGATTCAAACCTGTGACCATGAGATCACACACAGGTCCTTGTAGTGGATGCATTAGTCCACTTAGCCACAGAAACAGCTATTCTGATAGAATATAATAATGCACATGTATTTGCCTCTTGCTCTCCTGCTCATACCTTTTAATCATGTACCCTGTCCTGGAGCATAGTATCAACTTGGGCTTTACAGTTCAGTAATTCCATGTGACAGGAGGAGAAATTACAATTACCCTTCTGCTACACTGACTTGTCATTTTCTGCTTTTTCGTATTGTCCACTTGCCCCCTTCCCCATCCTTTTCCCCCTTTTTCTCCCTTCTTCCTTTTTCGTCTAACTATTAGCTGCCGTGATGACTCTTTCCTGGTTAGAAAGGGTACATGAAGACTACAACTGTTCCAATGTGGACCTGTTACAGGTACTGGAAAGGAAAAGAGCTAAGACTCTTTCCTTGCATTCCCTAGGTAGGTCACAACCCCGTGATTCACACCATATTTGCATTTCAAATATCCACCCTCAACCATGAATGCACAAACACACTCCCCACCAAACATCCAAAGATATTGAGCCCACTCAACCACATTCACATCCAGTTCATCACCAACACTCTATTACACTCAGGCATTCACTCAGTGCCATAGTCACTGATGCCGAACTTCAAATTAGAGATATTGCTGATCTCACTATCACACGCAGGCTTGATGCTCCATTGATCATATGTGCATGGCTCTTTCTCTCCAACATCTACATTCTGGACATGTTTGTTGCCTCAGAATACACATTAAAACCCATTGACCACCCCAGCAATTTAAGAAGAGAGCTCACAGTCATTCCACAACTATCTTTTGCCTGCGGCCTCCAGGAATGCTCACGTTTCAAATCCTTCAAACTCTTCATCTGCACCTTCTTGCTGTCACACAAGCAATGACAAACTTGAACTATAGACTACAGAGACAAAAATAACTTAATCAAGATCACAAACAAAATCACAAAAGAAACGATCAAACATTCCAACTAAATCTTCCTCCTGGCACTCAATAATCCATGGAACAAATTCAACCAATTAATAAAAAACACAATTTGTGACATTCTGAACAGTGGACAGATCAAGCCACAATACCTTTCATAAACCAGCAAACACATCATTCTCACCACAGTCATCCAAAACCATTCAGCTAACATCTGCAACTTACTTTACAAACCCAACCTTCACCTACAGTTCCTTCCAACACAGAGTCAGACAAATGTAATCCTATCAAAGACGCATACAATGAACTACATCTTCAAAGCACTAAAATGAGCATGGCAACCCCATTCCCCGCACTCCTTCACAAAGCACACAAAACAAACGAAACTCAGTGATATTTCATGGGAACAACTAAAGTATTGCAGTCCTGAACGCCTCCCCCTATACAAACAAAATCCTCCTAGCCTCTATTACCAGAATTCTCTCTCTGGGAAGGTCCTGATCCCACTGCTCCACATATTAAAAGCCTCCCTCATGCACAACATTTTCCATGAAACATGTAAGACATGCCAGATCGTTTCCCTATTAAAGAGGCTTATGCTTTGCCCCGATAGTTTGAAAATTACTGACCCATCATACACCATTACTTAATTGAATAGATAATTGACAATGCCCTATAGTTGGACAAAGTGATCACTAAACAAAACATCTGACAAGCATATTTCTCCAGATATTAAACAAGATGGAGCAAGATGGTGACAGTCCAAGTTGTTGATAATGCCCACCATATCGTGGGTACATTGGGTACCTGCTTTCTGGTAGTGCCTAAGCCTGCATCACCTTCAAAATGCACTTCATAAAATACACAGCTATGGCAAAGAACGCATCATGCTACATGGATACACATCTATTGTTTCTGGGGCTACTGGCAGCATCAGATTTCATCATTTCCAGATTCAAATCTAGGAGATGCAAAAAGGAAAACCGAACGGAAAAGAAGCATTCAATGTTCTTGCTATGTATCCATAATGTGGAAGAGCAAATCAGTGCACATCAGATTGGCCTCATCTCTCCTGCACTTCAGGAAGGTACGGCATGCCATGCTCTTCAAAGAACTCATCATCACCCATTGGACCCATTATACCACTTTTTCACTTCTCTCCATGTTTCCTTCTTTCTATAGATCATTTCATCCTCCATTATTCTGTGAATTTCTCAGTTGCGCTCTAGCTGTGTTTATACTGTAAAACGTCTGTACATAGATGCAGTGACAGGATGAGCGATGAATTCATTAATTATTTGTTTTATTACGTGCTTTATACCGAGACCAATCTCTAAGCACAGGACCAGGATTCAAACCTGTTTTGTACTGTGTTGTCTTGCTTCCATGACAAACACGTTGCCCCTGAGCTATCCTCCTGGCCCAAGAAAGCTCAATTAATCCATGTCTCCACAGATGTGCCCTCAATATCTTAGGAGCTCATGTTCAATGGCATGTAACGTTAGTGCAAGGTGTAAAATTCGTATGTAAGGCTTTTATGCCTTCCATTAATGTCATGCCCCATGTTCATTCATTTGTACGGCAGAGAGGCTGGGCGGAATGCAACTTGTTTTTCCACCGCCTCCCTTCCTCTCTTCCATACAAAGGCACCAGAATTTAAGTCAACATGCATTTGCATGTCAGTGCAAATTCTGGGGAACCCTATGGAGCCCACAGGCTTCATTCTCCATGGTAGGCGGCCTTTAATTGTAATTGTAAAAGCTGCCTGCCATGTGTGCATAGTAGACTGTGTTTACTCATTTGCACCGCAGAGTGCATGTGTGCAGGGCAAAAGGTGGTGTAGATCCATGTATGCCATCTTTTGCCTTGTACATTTGTACTCCGCAATGCAAATGATGAACGTTTGGATGCAGGGAGCCGTTTACGCTGAAGTGTTCACGTAATGCCTCTGTGCCGTCAAATTTCAAGCTCATGGAAAATCAGCTCCTTAATGTTCAGCTTGACATGTGGGACCTGTGCAGGCACTGATGCATCCAGGCTGTTGGCAGTGCTGCCAATTATTCACCTGCTTGGTATTAACAGTCATGACATCTCAAGGCTCTTGCAAGTTAATCTTATATCTGTTTTTGTTCACCTACTATTTCAGGCACAGACATGGGCCTAAAATGGGTGGAGGGATGCACTCCCATTATGCCCTCCATCCATTTTATAGATCCTCCCCTGCTTAGAAATATTTAGTAGGAGAAATGTGTCTGTCTGCCATGGACAATTATTATAGGAATTTGCAGTAGCCCTTTGAGCTATGCTGATGATGTGCATCTGGTAGTCAGTGGTACTATATTCTGTAGCACATTTCCAGTGTAGCCTCAATATTTGTATTGCTTTTGCTTTAGTACAGTCTAGTTTTTAATAGTTTTAATATTCCATAAGTATCACATCTAATGTAAAACAATTCTCATAAAGGAGCAAGATAGAGGGACAAAATTGGGGGGCGGGACACACCAACTGTAGGTATTGTATGGCTATGAGGACACCCAGTACCATTGGCATTGAAATGGAAATAGGTTGTCTTACCTCTACATTGTCTCACAGCTCAAACAATGCTCATCAAAGGATCTATGGCCCTTGCAATGTTCAGTGATACATAACAGGTCTCCTGCACACACACATTTTCTGCTTTGAGAAGAAGTATTTACAAGAGATGTAGGGGTTATGGTATAATCATCAAGAATGTACAACACATTTTTGAGATGTTGTAATCTGTTGCAATTTGGAAACAACAATAGACATTTGGGATGACTCACTTTTCATTTGAATGTAAGAACAGATTGAAATCACCAACTGGGTTACAGGCTCTAGGGGTATATCTGCGGCAAAACCAAGAAGCCTCTTTGATGAAAATCATGTCCACAATGTTATAGCATTTTGCTCAGAATTTGAAATCCACAGCAGGAGGACAGTGCCTATTTAATGTCATCATAATGCAAGGTAAAAGCGCCCCAGTTCACTGTAATGGATAAGGAGACCCTTCATCCTCACTGCAGGATTACCCACCCCTCACTCACTTATTTCATAACGGTTATAATTTCATTCCCTCTAATCTTTTTCACAAGAGGTATAGTTACCTACATCCCCTTCAATTACATATTTTCCATCTACTTCAATGTAAATTAAATGGTGACCTTCCCAATCTAAGGAATACTAATAACATTTTTACAAAAACAGATATGGTAGGCTAGTGCATGAGATGAGAAGCTGAAAAGGACTGTGCTTTAGAGCCCTCTGAAACTAGAACATGTTCCTTGCTGATGTCTTAACTTAATTAACTTGACTTAATGTCCCAATGGGGATGCAGCAGATTTGGTGGCAACTCACTGGAGAGAGACTTCGATCTCTATGCAGAGTAGAAGCAAAAACGATTGCCCTAGACACCTGACAAGTTTACTATTGGACAGCAATGTCATGGGCATAACAGTAAAATAACAAACTAGTGTCCAATCTGTAGACACTCCCGTCCCCTGCACTCCTTTAATGCTTGTTACCAGCCAAACACTTTCAACATTGAAACATCATTTAATGGGAAATTAATCATAAACAACACAATTCAATGGGTATATTACAACACATCCAAAGTTTTCTTCTACAACTGAACAAAATCTTTCATATTAAGTCCTTCGTACGTATTTCACGGCACTGCACCCCTTCTTCAGGAGTGGACTTTTATGGGTATATGGAAAAACAAATAAGAACGAGGTCCAGATTGCATTAATACAACTACTTTTCTCTGAATTACTTTCTTTAGCACAACTAACCACCAATTTCAAGAATAGCCTTCACACCCAGTGTGTTTATATATCTAGGTATACACATTGTGTGACATTACCCTGGATTCATCACCAATAATACACAAATAGTTGACTACGTATAGGTTCTTATAAGTCAGATAACCAAAATGTGAATCACCACTCCACACCTTCCATTATATAATGCATGCCACTAGTTCCATGCAGACTGTAACGTTTCTAAACTTTATGTATTGGACAGACTGCTACTCTGTCTCTGTTAGGTATCCGTGATGGCCTATCACTGATTTAGGCCCTCATTACGACCCTGGCGGAAAGTGACTGACCGGACCGCCACAGCGTAAATAGCGTTTCCGCCATTGCACGATGGAGCAAAGTGCGGCCCATTCCGACCCATCGGGCACGAGCACCACGGCATGGCGGAAGTGCAAAGTCCGCGATGGCGGAAATGACCCCAAAACGGCCCACACCGCCGCCGTACGGTGCCCTAGGTGCAATACCGCCACCCATCTTAGCGGACACCGCAGTGAGCGCCAACCGGAAAGTACGGTGACCGTAAATATACGGAAACGGAAGTAAAAACATGGGCCCGGAACGGGAAACATCCCGCCGTACACCTATAAAACCACAAAATCCACACAACCACTAAAAACACTACCCTGAGACACACCCCAACCCGTCATCCACCCTAGCGAAACCAAGAAAAATGGGAAAAGTAGCGAAGAAAGCGTGCGACCGCAAGCGGCAGGTCCACTTCTCCCGTGAGGAATTCACCGTGCTAACAGAGACCCTCCAGGAGAATGCCGCCGCCGTCTTCTCCACGCAAATGACCAGGACGGCACTTGCGAACAAGAAGGCCATATGGGCTCTGGTGGCACAGCGGGTAAGTGCGGTGGGGACCGCACCCCACAACCCACAGCAATGCAGAAAGCGATGGGACGACCTGCGGATACGCGTCCGTAGCATACTTTCTGCCAACCGCAACATTGCCACAGCCACCGGGGGAGGATCGGAATCACCCATCAAGTTGACCCCCTGGGAAGAAATCTGTGCCTCCACCATTGGAATGGAGAGCATAGAGGGAGTCGGAGGGATGGAGAAAGGAGTGCAGACATCCGAAGAATCAGGTAGGTGGCCCAAATGAAACAAAGCTAAATCCACAATGTCAAATCATGTGAAGTACCATGTGTCCACATAGTGCAACATAGTGCAACAGAAACACATGTCCAGGAGAACGTCCACACACATTGGCCTGATAGCGCACTTTAAAACTCATATAAATACATAAATAATTAAAAACACCAAAAACACCCACTACACGTGCAGCAGGCACACCCTAACTGCAGGCTGCCAAACAACTGCACCCTCACTCCACACACAAATGAAAGCACCTCCAAGGCCCCGACCCAATTCACCCTCAGGTACCACCCCAATGCATGTGATACAATGCCATTCCAATTCCCACAGACCCATTAATAACCCTCGCCCTCCTTTACTCCACCACAGGGTCCGATCCAAACGACGAGCTTCAGGACACCCCTACCAGCACACCTGCAAAGAGGGCCAAGAACAACGGCCAAAGACCCTCCACCTCAGCTGCACGCATCAAGACACGGCAGCAGCACAAATCAGGTGGCAGCACAGAGGAGGGAACATCAACAGGCACCCCAGCAGCCAGCATGCCCACAACAGCAGCACCACAGGTCCCCCCAATGGATGCCACAGAAGGCACTGCCTCTGGTGGCAGCAGCACCATAGGTGACACCCCATTGATGGCAGCATGCTCCGACACAGAAGACGGGGATGTCGAAGTCAGATCCATCCATGACCTGTCCCAATCCCCCTGTCTGTCCCATCCCGTACAACATGAGGATACCACGCAGGGGCACCCACAAGACGACGACTGGCCATCCCCCACAAACCCTGTGGCAAGGCAACATGAGGTCACCAGCCCCTCTGTGACACCACCGCAAATGGCCATGGCCCAGCAGAGGCAACAGTCCCTCGACCAGTTAATTGTGCAACAGCAGCAACTGGCCACGCTCCTCAAGGACCATGCCGATGAATGTGGGGGCACTAAGGCAGACATAGAAACATCAACTGAGACACTTAGGGCAGAAATGGAGAGAAGTACAGAGACACTAAGGGCACAAATGGAGAGTAGCACCGAGAGCCTGAGGGGGGAACTGCATGCGACGTCCAAAGACGTATGTGCCGAACTTGCCGCAGTGCGCCGTGTGCTCACTGAGCTCTCACAAACCCTTAGGGACATGCATGGACGTGAGCAGGCAGAGACATCATCCGTTGCAAGTTCCGTCCAGGGCAGCCCCCAACGTAGATCTGGGAGGAACCTGCGCTCCACAGGCAGGGGTGCCCCTGATACCCGCAGAGGGGGCTTGCAATAGCGACTGCCCACTGACAATGAGCATCTTTGGACACTGGTGTTCGGGGGGGAGGTAGGAGGGTGGAGGGGGTGTGTTGGGCTCACTTGGGTGGCGGGTCGATAGGGTGTTCAACATGATATCACATATGCCATAAACAATGCACGATCAACCAATGAGATGTGTGGACAATGATCTTTGTGTACTAGGCCATCATAGGCGTACAGTCCATATTGTGCATGTACCAGACACACACAGTGCCACGAGTACCGTGTCCATGTATCAGCCACCAGGCGTGAGTGCTAGAAGCATGCATCAATGAGATGCTGACGAATGTCACGGCCCTCCTGTGCCTCGCAGACTCCTTGAGGTGCTGCCACATCCCCAGCCTCATCATGACCATCTTCAGGTGCTTGCAGTTCTGCGTCAGGGGGCATGGGCACATTTCTACGTACGCACATGTTGTGGAGCATGACACATGCCATGACCATCTTTGCAACCTTCTCATGACGGTACAGGAGTGCCCCGCCAGACCTGCTGAGGCAGCGGAAACGAGTCTTCAGTAGGCCGAATGCCTGTTCAATGACTACACGGGTACGTGAGTGGGCATGGTTGTAGTCCTCCTCATGCTGGTCCCGTGGGTTCCGGACTGGTGTGAGGAGCCATCTCTTCAGTGGATATCCAGCATCACCTGTATGTGGACGATAAACGTATGATGTGGAATGCCATTGCTACGTACGCACACCCCCCCCCCCTTCCTGCCAGGTCATTGCCGAATCACATACCCCACATCATCATGCATGAAATGAGACTCACCGAGTAGCCAGGATCTGTTCCCTGCGTGTCGCTCCATGTAGCGTGGTATTGTAGAGTTCCTCAAGACCATAGAATCATGGGTTGATCCAGGGAATCGGGCACAACAATGTGTAATGATCCTGTTGGAGTCACACACCATTTGTACATTCAGGGAATGAAATTGTTTTCGGTTGCGGTACTGGGCCTCCATGGCATGTGGGACGACCAATTCCACATGGGTGCAGTCGATGGCACCAAGGCAACCCGGTATGCCGGCAAGTGCATGGAATCCCACTTTTGTGTTGGTAATTTCCTGCTCCGAGCGTGGTAGAGAGATGTAGTCGTCTGCGTGCTGCAGGAGGGCATCGAGCACTTGCAATAGTGTCCGTGAGAACAGTGGCTGAGAAATGCCATGCAACTGTCCGACTGTGTGCTGGTAGGTGCCTGTGGCCAGGAAGTGTAGTACAGACACCACCTTCAGTAGGGGTGGGATGGCGGTTGGGCTATCTATCATGCTGACAAGGTCAGCCTGTGTCATGTCCACAATGGCGGCTATGGTGTCCCGGTCCAAACGGTAGAGGGTGTGGATCTGCTCATCAGTGAGGTTGAACGGATGTGCTCGGAGGCGTGGGATTGCGGGCTGCCTGCGTGGTGGTAGTGGCTGTGCTGGCGGCCCTTGCTGGCCCTGCCTTGGCCTCCTCCTCCTCCTGCGTCTCCTCCGTGCGGCCGGTTGTAGTTGGTGTTCGTCTTCTTCTTGGAGTTGGAGTACTTGCAGTGCTATCAGGTCCCCCAGGGCCAACATCGCGAGTCCTGCCGGTAGCATTTCGGAGTGGGTGTGGTTGTGGGAGGAGACTGGGTGTGCAATTTATGTGTTTTCAGGCTGTATGGCCTCCACCTGTGGTGATTCATTCCACCTGTGCAAGCTGCTCTCCCCTTTGGCCGAGCACGTCCCGCACACAACGCTGCAATTCGAGGAATGGCATCTTGCTATTGCAATCATGTATTTGTACCCGATGGCCGTGTAACATTGGTTGATATGTTCATTCGGCTATGGTCCCATTGTTTCACATACAATCTTTGCTGTCGCGAACAGACTTGTGAAGGGTCAGTGGAACGTAGTACTCGAGTAACGGTGGGCCCTCATGCATCACTGTACCGAGTTGCACCGACGGGCGGGGCGTCCCATTTGTGAGTGAAGGCAGTTGCCATTTTCACACACAGCCGCACTAGATGGATTAATTTGTGATTTCAAGCGGCCACAGATGCCTTTTCGACGTGATGTTGCAAATGAGGAATTCGAAGGGCGGCGCTTTCGGTTATCAGCTAGCGGCGAGGAGATGCCCACAGGTCTGACTGCAAATATAACGTTCTATTGTTCAATGTCCTTGAGACAGGGGCCATGGCGAGGATGCAATGATTGATATGAATAGTTTGGGATGCGCAATAGCGACGTGGGCGATGAGGCCGGACGTTCCCAAATACATGTTACTTCACAACACTGGAATTACGGGCTGGGGCACTGTGGATTTTGCAGGCTGCATAACGCACAGACTCAATGGATATTTCTAATGTTATGTGAGTAAATATTCAGGCGTTTTTATACCGGGATGAGGGAATGATGAATGGATGCATGGGCAGATGATTTGATACAGAGTTTGCCATGTACAGGGCTTCTTGGAATCTGTCCGCCTCCCCTGCGCTATGTGATGCAGGGCTGCCATAGTGGGACCATCGTCTATCTGGCCTTGTTGAGCCCTCCCTGTCTCGACGCGCCTTCAGACACTTGTGTCCATGCACGTTAACAATCCCATCAGATGGATTCTGTTTTCACAGACGCATGCACAGGTACACTCGTTTGTGATGGTGTTTACACCTCGATATAGATAGTTATGAGTCGCAAGTGGTTTTGGGGTGGTGATGATCCTTTGGAGTGGGCTAGCATGCATATGGCTGTGGATTTAGTGTGATCATTGAAGTGAGTTGTTCGAATGTAGTTCTGATGGCCATTCTGTTCTTTTTCTTTTCTTTTGGTTGACAGGTATCTCCTCCCCTTTTGCCACTGCCATCTGTATGCCACTCCTGCAGATGGCTTTTACTCCCGACACCTGCTGCTTCGTGTTAATCAGTGGAGCAGCATTACGATCTTATGGGACGATCGCCAATGGGCCACATGCCCTTACGCAGTACTAGTGGCTCGGAGCAACATTTCGGCCTTTCAGCTGGACTAGTGCCTCCCCATTGGGACGGCCCTGCGGTTCTGTGCGCTTCCATGTTGCCTTTTCGTACGTGAATGTGGCTCTGTGTACCATGATGGAACAGGGCGTCACACAAGTAGTAGCTGGTCATTTCTTGCGGATGCAGCCCACAATGGTGAAATGTGTTTTGGAGTACATGGCCTAATGGCTGTATGGGCTTGGTGATTTTGTTGTGCATTAAATTTCTATTCTGATATGGGCCGTGTAGCGTTCTTCTTTGCAAGTGATGTGGCATATTCCTATTTGGGGAGCGATGTATTGTGAGGAGATCTGCATTGGGTTCCAGCTTCGGAGTTTAGTTGTGTGGTACTGTGCTGGGCGCGTTTGCCTACGAAGCCCAGTGAGGTCAGGGATGAGGGCTGCCAATATGACTGTTTGAATGATGTCATGCTCAGGGGCGGGGGATTAGGTTTTGTGTAACAGATGCCGGTCAGCCAGGTGGACTGGTGGAATGATGTGATTTTCGGAATATTGCTGGTCACAGGTGCCTGTGTTTGCGTGCGTTTCTTGGTGGGGGACTGTGGTCATGTCCATTGGAATGGCTTCTGTATTCGTGCCATCTGTGCCCTGCAGCTCCCATTGGCCCCTCTTGTGATTCTTTTGTTCGTTGGCATGCATGGGTGACTTGTACATTTCACTGGTTGCATTGTGACTTCATTGCACCTACGGGGAGTTGTACTTTGTGGGCAGGGAGCGGTGTACAGGCACTCAGTGGGGCCGTTTACGGTTGATTCGCGATGCCGTACTTCTCACCATGGCGGAATGGTACTTTCCGCCGTGCTTGATGGCGTTAGGTACATGTCCGCTAGGGTCGGAATTCGCGTACCCTTGCGCCATGGTGGTATTTACGGTTTGGCATGGCGCGCGCGCGCGTACTTGGTGCAGTTAGCGTTGGCGTTCACTACGGTGTCGCTAATGGCATCGTACTTTGCGGTGACGGGTCATAGTCGCACCGAGCGCTATTCGATGGCGGTATTGCATTTCCGCCATCGTTTTTCGATTTCCGCCAGGGTCGTAATGAGGGCCTTAATCACCCAATAGTTTGTGCAAAAAATGTCATGTCATACCTTCCAAATTCGTTATTGTATGCTGGGACACTGAAGTCCTGAATGTATTACGCGAGGTTAGACTTAAACTTGTCTTTGAAACACAACCAGTAGGGAATGAATTCAGTGAAACAGATGACAGACTGGAAATGAAGCCTTAATCCTTATATTCAGAACCCAGTACTAAACATGTTTGAGCACACAGTTTGGTCAGGCCTTAAGAAAATAGACTAAAAGAAAACTCCTTGTAATGTGAAAGATTTTCAACTAAAAGAGATTGAGCAGCTTGCAAAAATGGGTAATTAACATTGAAACTGGCTGATAAGGGGGTGATACTGTAGTAATGGATACTTTGTTCTATTATAAAGGTTGTGTTGCTCTACTAGATGATGAGTCCACATATATACCATTAGATCAGGACCCCACTTTAGACATAAAATTACTCATTAACACCACCATTGAGAAGGCATTTAAATTGTATTGGATAACTGAAAAGACCAAGAACTTTCTTCTGAACCGTTTCCTGACAACACCCGTCTTGCACGGACTGCCCAAAATTCACAAACACAACTTAAAACCACCATTAAGGCCTATTGTAGCAGGCAATGACAGCATCCTGGAACCATTTGCTCTATGTGTGGACAAAATTCTACAACCGTTGGTCCAAAACATTACAACTTATTTAAGGGATAGGACTGATTTTCTGAAATGTATATATGATGTTGTTAGTCTATCATCTGAATGTTTACTCTTCTCTCTGGACGTATGAAGTTTGTATATGTCCATACCACACAATGAGGGAATTGAGGCAATAAAGTTGCTATTATTACACTCAGAGAACGTGGGATGTGAGAAACAGTTTGTCACAGAATTGATTAATATAATTCTGTTTAAAAACTTCTTTCGATACTAAGGTACATTTTATGCCCAAGCTTCTGGAACTCCTAAGGGGTCAGCCCAAATATATTCATTTATGTATTTGAACAGATCTATGTATTGGAGAATCCAGAATGGTTGACCAATATCTTGATATGGAAGAGAGTTACTGATGATATATTTGGAATCTGGTGTGGCTCTACGCAAGATCTTACATGTGTTTTTGAAAATTTGAATCAAGTGCCCTTCAGAGGTTGGAAATCCCACTCTACACGTTCTTGATGTACAATTGTCTATTGAGGAAGGAACAATCATCACCACGGTTTATCATAAACCAACTGATGTAAATAATTTTCTACATTTCGCCAGCTTTCACCCCAAAGCCATGACAAAAAGCTTATCTTACAGTCATATATTCAGACTGAAAAGGATTATCTCTGAATTAGTGAATACATTTGCAAAACGTGGCTATCCAAGGGAAGTACTGGAGGAGGCAAGAGCCAGAGCAACAATCACCCCGAAGGAGCCACTGTTTAAATCTAAAGTGGAAGTTACCTCTACATCAAAACTGTACATCTCCAAATATTCCTAACAGAGCCATCTAATTGGTAATATCATCAAAAAGAATTGGGGAATCTTACACCATGATCCAACACTCTTGAAACGGTTTCCCAAATCACCCAAAATGGCTTGTAGGCATGGGAGGAATTTACTTGACAACTTAGTTTGGGCAGAAAGACCACCCAGACATAAGCAGTCTAAAAACAGCAATGAAGGGTACTTCCCCTTGCTTGTCTCGGAGTCATTGCAACAACATACCTAAAGGAAACAGTATCACAAATCCCCACACAGGGAAAAAGATATGGCTGAGAGATGTTGTTACCTGTAGGACAACAGGGGTAATTTATGACATAAAGTGCCTTTGTGGTTTGTTATATATTGGACAAACATCTAGTACTGCATTAGAGAGATGCTGTAAGAATCTTAAGTCACCATTGGCTAAACATTTTCAAGAATTAAGGCACTCTATTGCACAGATGCAATTTACCATATTGGAGGTTATAAAACATCCCACCAGAGGGGGGACTGTAACACCCTACTTTCGCAGAGAGAAATGTTTTGGATTCTCCTACAAGACACCAAATTTCCTAGAAGAATGAATGAAGAGTTCTGCTTGAACGGCTTAATTTTATTGTTGACAGTTTGGGATCAGCACCAGTGTTGCACATGGGTTTGATACATCCTGCGGGTTAGGATGCTAATGCTCTACAGTCGAAATACAGATTTTGTTGCTTTTTCAGTATTTAGGGAATTGTTATTTGACTCTTTTTTTTTTCTTATATGAACTGTTTCCTGAAACCAGCGTTGGCTTGGCAACTTTATGTGCACACATTTTTTTTCATACACCAAGAGTGGTATATATCGAATCACTAGTGTGGAGCACATCATGGTACTTGTTATATGTGTTTTAAATAGTCCATTGAGATAATCTCCGCCATGCATATTACATGCCTAGCTGAAATCCACCCCCATTTAATATGGAGCTCTGAGCCTTTCTATGATGCTAAGACTTATTCAGTGGTAACAGGGACACCGCGGGCTACGTTTATTTAAACCTCATCATGTGACACCACACGTGAGAGTAGCTTTGCAAAGCGTAACCAGGATACACTTAACACAGGGAGCCCCATCTGAAGAGGAAAGGAGGCACGGAATGTGAGCGAAGATTTGCCATCTCAGGTGCATTAAGGTCGGAGGAAGAGAATCTTTAGGCTTCATAGTCTATAATTCCATACAAGCCGGATAGCCCCGTGACGGAGGAGTAATTATATTTTCCCCCATGTAGAGTATATTGAGATGGGTGAAGTCGATCTCTAGAAATCCCAGGCTGCATCGTGATCAGTGCAGATTAAAAAAACGTGGTTGCCATATGCACATATGAAATTCTAACTCCACAGGTACAACTGCATTACTGAATCAGATAGGTTGACAACATATGGAATGTGGAGTAGATGAGCATCTAAACTATATATTTTATTCTCTTTCATTCAGGTCTGCAGTGTCCCGTCATAAAATAATGAAATTGGACGGTATGACAGAGCAGTTTTTGCACAAACATTTGGGTTATTAAATCACGAATAGACCGTCATGGATACCTAACACAGACAGAGTAGCAGTCTGTCCAATACATGCAGTTTAGACACGTTAGAGTCTGCATGGAACCAGTGGCATGCAATATATAACAGAAAGTGTGGAGTGGTGATTCACATTTTGGTTATCTGATTTATATGAACCTATACATAGTTATCTATTTGTGTATTGTTGGTGATGGATCCACGGTAATGTCACACAATGTGTATACATAGACATATAAACACACTGGGTGCGACAGCTATTCTTGAAATTGGTGGTACACAACTGAAGAAAGTAATTCAGAGGAAAGTAGTTGTATTAATGAAATCTGGGCCTCGTTCTGTTTTGTTTTTCCAATTACCCATAGAAGTCCAGTCCTGAAGAAGGGGTACAGTGCCGTTAAATGAGTACGAAGGACTTCATATGAAAGATGTTGTTCCGTTGTAGAAGAAAACTTTGGATTTGTTAAATATATCCATTGAATTGTGTTGTTTATGACTATTTTCACATTAAATGATGTTTCAATTTTGAAAGTGTTTGGCTTGTAACCAGCATTCAAGGTGTGCAGGGGACGGGAGTTTCTATAGATTGGACACCAGTTTGTTGTTTATTACGTTACGGCTTCATGCCAGGGCCGGTATTCCTCCCCTGCACCCTAATTTATTTTTGGAAGGTTTGATTAATTTTGTAGATTTATTTAATCAGTAGGAGTGCGCTAAATCATGTATTTCCTACCAATAAAATATCCAGGAAACAATGTTTTTAAATGCTTCTAACCCGTGAGCAAATAATAAACCTTGTCATCAATAATTTCCCTGAAAACTATTTACACTTGCAATATAGTGCCTTTGTGTACTCACAAATAAAAACAGACAACACATTTTCCAATTATGTTATTAAGCATTAATGTGCATTTATTATCCTGTAGAACTATTATTTGAGCATTTGTAATAATACAGTCAAAAAATAGACAGTCTCTAATATTAGAAATAATATAGATGAAGATAGTCCTAGAATCCTGTTCTTCTCATAGTCACTTCTAGGAATCTAAAGACTACAGCCCCATAATAATGTGTACAGCCACCTAAAATGTAGTCCAGTAAAACCTAAAAATATAATTACAACAGTGCTTTCAGGGTTGGCGAGCTAGTTAGCAGGTGGATGTATACCATCCACTATCCTACTAACACAATACATGCAAATGGATAATATCTTTTAAAATCATGGCTTCTAAGGACAATAATCTGAAGGGAATCTAAAGCTTTTGATTGAAATGTAAAAGTTAAACAGTTTGTGTCATGAAGCTGAATGTATCCGAGTGGCTTGTGTCTGACTGAGACTCTACTCATTTTCCAGAACGGAATTGCTACTACTACATTGTCACTGACAAACTATTGCATCAGGGCTTGTTGGATCTGGCCTTAACAGTGAGTCGGCTCAACACTATACATCTCTCAGAAGGCTCGACTATTAAGTCGGCAGGCGGGCACATTAGCGCACACATTCGTGAAGCTGAGTATAATGGAGTGTCTTGTGTCTTGTGTCACGGGAGCCTTTTTGGCCTGGTGCAATAGGTAAGATTTGCTTATTGACTAAACCATAATGAAACAAAATTCTGCCTGGAAATACGGTCTGTGTAGCATATCTGTGCATGTCAAAAATAGACCCAGAAGTCCCAACGCATGAATTTCCAATGAATCTGCTCCCCCTAAGAAAAGAGAAAAGGCAAAACAAAATGCAGTCTCACAGCCTCCAATCACACGCTTTTTTGACACAATTATTGCCAAGCCTCGAAATGATTTACCACCAACTACGAATGACCAATTATTGGATTCCACACTAGAAACACGTGGCCAAATGATATCTCCTACCATGTACAATAATCATTCACTACGTCACATGTGTATCGGTTTGCAGAGAACTTCACTGGGATGGGGGGAAGTGCTCCCGGTCAACCTAGACAGTGACAAAATAATAGGAATTCATTTTTTTCCCGATTTAGTGACTTTAGTTTCCTTCTCAGATTCTGACTCCTCTGAGCTGGACAGTGAGTTTGAATCGGAGATGGATTTAAAAGATAAAATTGATTGTAACATTGTGGAAATCCTAATCACCAAAGCACCAAAGCAATAAATATAATCACTTCTAAGGATGATGCACTTTTAATCCTAATTGCCACTACTGCAAAAGACCAATCAGAAACTAAAAATTAACTGGGATGGCTGGTCGATGTAATGATAGCCAACTCTGCAAAACCAATGTCAGAATTTTCCAGTTTAGATGCTTGAATGGAAGGGTCTGTGTCACTACCCGAAAAGATCACTCAAACAATTGACCATAAAACACAAACTCAATTTAATGATATATCAACAAATGGTATGAAAAAAGTTTCAAAACGGCAGAAATAAACTGAATATTTTTAGGAGGATATTCATTAATTTGGAAGTATGAAAAAATACACATTCCCACAAGCTCGCCCTTCCCAAAAGGATCATTTTAAATCTCAAAGCCAAGAAAAAATATTCCCAGCTAGACATCAATGAAAAAGCAAAAAGAAGGAACCAATATTCCAAAGACAGAAAAGTGATCTTTAGGACTCCTATCGTTCCTGAGAATACTAAATGCTAATTTAAAGATCAAAATAAAATATTGGTGTCAAATAACTTAACCTAATGGCACAATACACCAAGTTATGTTATTTGGGCACATGGAGAAATGGCTACAGCCCATTCCCACAGACAACAGGCTTCTATTGAAAAAGCTTTCTAAACATGAACATATTGAGAACGCCTCCATCTTCTGACACCACAACCTAATTACCTGCTAGAGGATGGAATTCAGGGAGAAAAAAATTGAAATCCTCCGATAAACTTGCAAGATATATCTCAAGCAGCGCAAGGCCATGGAAATCATGTGCAACAAAAATCAACATTCTAATGCAAAGTCATCGGACACAATACAGATAGTGCCAGCCAAGCCCAACATGGCTATGCCAATGGACTTTTTAATCAAGAAATATCTATTGATGGCAGATGAAAACTCTGAGCTGGGCAAATGGATTATATTGGAACAATTACAGCCCGCAAATTACATTCTATGTTTTAATGAGAGGTGCATATTAGTTTTATTCATTCAAGTGCCTCAATTTAGAGCAATTTGTTCGCTGGATATCACATGCATTAAATTGCCAGGGATTGGCAGCTCCACCAATTAGGCACTTATTGAGTTATCGACACCATTGATGGTGGCATTAATATAATCAAATGTTCACATTTTGGAGTAATTGGGCCTTACTCTTACCACATGCTGAAAGAATTAAGAAACAAGTACCATTCCTTGCTCCCCAACAGGCAACAAACAATGACGTACTGGAACGGGCTACACTACATGCACTACATTTGTATAATACCCAGCAAATGAAAAACAGCCAAGAAATCGAATTCTGGGTGCCTGAGTGATCCAATAAAGAGTCTGTTTGACAGACCCCAGACAGGACTTGCAGAAATGGATATCATGGAATACCCGGGTGCACAGCTCTTTGTTATACAACCTCAGGGCATCGCCACCTTACTAGACTGTGATGTTTTTATCTTACACGAAACTTGGGCGACTTAACTTTTTAACATTGATGGGTATAGTATTTTAAACAGTCCTGCCATACGTTCTGCTACGGGTCACGCCAGCAGGGGTTTGGCAATAGGGACTAAGTCACATTATCAAAGGGCACCTTTTTCAAAGACATTGGTTTCTCCCTATATGTTGTCTGCAGTGTTTTTGACTTCTCCAGATACAACTGGCAGAATACTGATCAAAAATATATACGACCGGCCGAAAGGTTTACAAACTAAAACCATTCAAAAAACAACTGGTGATATCATCAAATGGCACAAATTATATCCTTATGGTTTTATTTATGGTTTTATTTATGTAGCGAGAGACTTAAATGCCATAGACTTACATCAAGAAACTATTCAATGTGGACAATCGGATCGATATTGGAAACAGTTCATGAATATGTATTTGTATATTAATTGGATTTCCTACCTTGTGCAGTATTGACTACAAAACAACCAAGTTACACTTGGATAAATGGTTTTGCTCATTCACACATAGAATATGTGATCACCGACTCCGCTACAGCGACCCACTGTGGACCAGTCAAGATCCAAATGAATGATATAAGTGATCATGCAACACTGTCTTGGTCGGGAGCTATTTCCCAAACCAACAGAAAATCCGGAGAAGACAAAACATCACGGTCAATACGTAGGGCAACTGCATAAGGTGGACTGGGGAAAAAATAAAGGAAATGAATAATCGACTACGGGAAAACCAACACAGTTTAGACACTTGGTTACGTCAAAATAACTGGGAACTTGAGCTAATGATTAAGAGCATAACTAACAGATACAACCCTCAAAATAGTAATGCTTGTGGCAAATTAGATTCCAAAAGCCAGGGTCCATTTGACCCCTTCATACACTGACAAAAAACAGGACTATCGTCAAGCTAGGGCTTCTATTAGAGACAATTACATGCTAGCCATTAACGAGAAAAAATCCAGCATTACCAAACTAGCCACAAGAAATAAGAACTGGCTGAGGCAACATAAACATTCTCTGCATAATGACAAATACCAAATGCTGTCAGACTGGCTGAAATCTTATGATAGCTGAACATTCTGGTCCTGTTTTAATACCTTATGCCAAACTCCTACTGCAGCAGAATTAAGTCCCTTTTCAGAATCTACATGGTCTCTACATAATAACTGTACATAGGCACCACCAAAATTTTCTTAACAGATTGTTTAGACTTTTTGAAGGTGCAGGATGATGTTAGAGCAGGACGATGTGGTCGATATCATAACAAATCTTAAAGCATCTTGTGCACCTGAGCCAGGCGGTATACGAAACGCTGTTTTAAATGTACATCCACAGTTGTGGTAAAATGTTCTGTTAAATCTCCTTCAAGGGATAGAGACTGGTGGAATAATTCAAGTTAGTTAGCAAAAATCCATACATATCCTCAAAAAAGTGACAGATTAGTGCCTGCAAACTACCGTTTGCTAGCAATGATGTTTTCCCTGCCAGAAATTCTTTGCAACAGTGCTGTTAAGTAAGCTCACAGCATGGGCAGAAGCCACAAATTGGCTATAACAATTTCAGACAGGCTTCAGAAGATCCTTCAGCACAATTACCAACATATGTGTCATCCAATAGCGTATCCCTCAGGCTACCAAGGCCAACAAAAATAAACTATTTTGTTGCTATGTTGATTATAGCAAAGCATTTGACTTAGTCTCTGTAAAGACTGGAGGGGGCTATCTGTACTTCGGCCCTCTACATGGTAGAGTAGAGAACCCTAGCCAAGGTTCTCTATACAGTAGCTATGGACAAGCACCAAAGCTTACACTCTCAGGAGGCGATGCAGGCTTGTTCTTAAGTACTTTGAGTCCCCAAACCCACACAAAGGAATGTCCAAGATGGCCACCATGGAAAGAGACGGCAGGGCTCTGTACAGAGCCCCTCTTCCCTTTCTCTGGGATCCTGCAGAAGGCAAAGGCAGAACCCTATGAACATATTACCACAAGCACATTTTCTCCCCTTTAAAACCTATCCTACTTTCGAATAACTTTACCACAGACCCGGTCCCAGTTGGACATGGCCACTTTAACACCATTTTTCGTCCCTTGCGGTAATGGCCAGTAGCCAGATTGTCTGGATCATGACCATATACCATGACCCGGATAATCTAGCCACAGGCTATACCTCAGTCTCCAAAGGTATGTCACTATTGTTTGTACCTACATTATGACACTTGTCAAAAAATAAAACACAGGCACATTTGCAAAACCATGCTTTAAGTTCCTTGTCAATGCTCCTCACATAAGTTTGCTTGAAATCCGCCCATGTTTTATTTTTTCAAAACTGTCAAAATGTATGTACATACAATAGTCATATATCATAGCCCCCACTTGACAAAATCCATTCGGTCTTTACACAAAAATTGAAGGTTGGGTTTCTAATCGTTCTGAAAACTTTTGTCCACATTCGTCAAATGGCAACAAAGTTATAAACCATCGAATAATTTTGAGACGCCCCTCTAATTTAGCCCCCTCTTGAGAAAACCTTTACAAAAAACATGCATATCTAGATTTAAAATTGTTTTGCAAACTTTTGTGCAGATTCTTCAAATGGCACCATATTTATAAGCCTTTACAACATTGTCGGACCCCCCCCTCTAAATGTGTTCCCTCTTGACAAAACAGCTCCACACTTTCCAAAACCATTCAAAGTAAGTAAAAATTACACAAACATTACAACATATGCACGTATTGGCAACAATTGAAGCTAAAAGGCATAATTATGATATGCTGGTTTAAGACTAATAGAAATTTAAATAACTTGTATCCTTTTTCGATGTACATTTTGTCAAAGTAGTTACATGCTTAAGTAAGCATAGAGCTGCCTTGAAATTACAATGAGTAAGAAGTAAAGAGCAGAACATCAATAATACATTCAACAATAATAACCTACACAACAACTCAACTCAAAAGAGCATACAAATTCCAAGACTGGTACATGATAGACCTTATTTGCTACATTAAACAAAATATGAGCATGAGAGAGAACTTTCATTAGCATCCAAGACATTTCCCAAGTATTACATTAGTGAGACGCCAGAAACCCTGTTCTTAAAGTAGATTACATAAGAATAGGATGATTATTAGTAAATGCGGGTTCAGACGGTTCTCCAGTCGCATTTAGAATGACTCTATTAGCCATCAGTTTGCTCTAAGAAAGACTGTGATTTAATCACATGCTATTCATTAATAATTGCAAGCAATCAAGGTAATAATAGGACCAGGCTAAATATGGTGCTCCACCGGTAGGTTAACCATAGCCAATCTCTTGAGCATTCAGTAATGCCAATTTGTTTAATCGTTTGAATTTGAGTTTGGCTATTACAAAACCTACAGGTACCACTGGATACCTCTTTGATGCGGGGATACCAGTGCTTGATTCTTTCATATGTGGCAATCTGATTAAGTTTAAGTCTGAAGTAGAGATCACGTGACTTATTGCAATGAAACTGTATAAGGTAAAGGTGATTGTTTGGTTATAAAGTGTGAGATTTCCTTATAGTTCTGATAAGTAGAAATTTGGTTGACCGTGAGACTCCATTCTCATTCATAAAGTTTTTTTTAACATAGCTTGGTCAGGATTGCAAGTCGTCGACTTTTAGACCGATTTCCAGCAATAAGAATAACATTCTATCATGATATTTTGCCATAGATGGTGGATTGCGGTTTACTATCATCATGCCCAGATTTTCATATAGTGAGTTTGTAGAAGGAAATATTATTTTAGCAAAATTGTTCAATAATCACCATTGATATCTTGCCGAGAGCAGCCAGACCTACTTTGTGTCTTAGTATGGCGTTCGGTAATGAGTTTGGTTTGCTAATCGCAATGTCTGTTTCCATAGAGATCCTTGAATTTGATCCAGAGTATCCTCGATGGTAATCAGGCACACATCCAGTCCGTGGAGTATGATTGCCTCTACTTTGAGGATATAGAATTCAATTAGGGGTAGCATCGAGTATTTGCTGTGTTTGTTGTAGACAATGCACTTTTGGGCAATTAGTGGGGAGATTTTCGTACGTAGCGTGAGTTTCCACATCTTTTAAGAGTTGGAGTCTGCTAAGTCTTACCCCAAGTATTTCAATGAGTTTGCACAAGCTACAAAAACTCTGTCAGTAGACCAGTTGAATGCTGGTGATTTCCTTTAGAGATTCTGAAAATTATTATTTTTGATTTGGTAACATTGAAGTGCAGATTGTGCTCTTGTAAGTAATGTGTGAATAGGTCTAATTTGACTTGAAGCCCAAATGGTGTGCGGTCGAAAATGAGAATATCATCGGCAAAAGATAACCAGTGCATCTTTAGGTGCCCAAGTTTGACTGGAAAACTAGTACCTTGAAGCCAAAAATTGTCGATGATATAAATATAAATTGAATAGGGTTGCAGCTAAATAGCAACCTTGTTTGACACATATACATGTGAAAATAGGGTGAGTTGTAGCATCCAATTGGTTGACCCTTATCAAGTAAGAGGTGTTTTGGTGAAGTTTAGAAATTAAGGTGACCAGTTGAGGAGAAAAAACAAATCTAAGCATTTTTTCCCATAATAAATTGGGAATGACGCAATCGAAAGCTGCAGAAAGGTCAATGGATGCCATGCATATTGGACCAGAATTGCATTCCTTGGTTTTCGCAAGCAGGTGGGCCATTATGGTGGCATTTAACGTAGTGCTCATGTGCGTGCAAAAGCCAATCAGAAATCAAGATAGTATGTGGTTATGGTGTATGTGCAGTTGTAACTCTTTTAATAACAGGATGGAAAAAACCTTTGCTGAGGCATCCAGAAGAGCAATTGGACGGAAATGTTCTGGTTCGGCAGGATGGCCTTTTTGGAAAATCAGTATGATAATGGATTGAAGCCAAGATCGAGGTAAGATGGAAGACAGGTAGATGCTATCAAATTTAGTTTTCAGAATTCTAGCCCAAATGCAAGGGTCCTGTTTCAGCACACAGGGAGGTATCCCGTCAGGTCTGGGGGCTTTCAAATAGTTTACGCTGGTAATCGCCCATTCTACATCAGGGTCAGACTACGATGAAAGAGTAGAATTCAATCTAAGAGAATTATATAACATAATGTGTAGATACTTGAGCGAAATTTGAAATTTATTGGTGAAATAATTAGCCCAGATGTCCGCAGATATAGAAGCAGATTTGTGATTACCACTCTTAGAGGAAGCTTCTCTTAGCATCATCCAAATAGATTTTCTGTCATTACGACATAAATAATGCATCATCTTTTGATTGGCGCAATTGTGAAGGTGTTTGAGCAGGAATTTCTATAAGTCTTACGAAATGCTTTTTTCTTCTGAGCAAAGGAACCCAAAGGTAAATTGAGTGACTTTAAATGTCTTAAAGACTGGTTTTTAGAGCATTTTAGCAATCCAATTTCCATGCTATGTGCATGGCCGTGTGAAGAGTTTGAAGATTATTGGGCTTGCGCCAGTTTAGTCAGCATGAAGGTAGATATATAAATATGCCTGTCGACAGCTTGCTGAATGGATAATGGTATGATGCCCACATTAGAATCAGCTATCATCTGATTGTCAATCATCGTGATTAGTTTATCGCATAAGTAGGAATTCCATCATATGGGTAGCCCAGTTCGATCACATTCGATAAAGGTTAAATTGGGGTTCGTAGATAGGGGCAGAATGACATGTTTGATCTCAGTATGAATAACTAAATGATCCCCAAGGCCAGGGTTAATGGTTAGAACTGGTTTGCAGAGGCCTAATAAGTTGTAAGATACTGCAAAGGAATCTATGCAAGAGGTTTTAGTGCCGCGCTGCCAGGTAAATGGAGATTCCTGAGGATCAAAGCCTAGCATCATTCTGAATTTTGCCTGTGCATCGGCATCCCCATTCCCAAGGGCTCGAATGGGAATGGGGAGCATTTTTTTCTGGTGCCCAGGAATGGGCAATTACCGGGTACAGCGGGGCTGCAATGACCCGGTAATTGCTGATTCCTGGGCGCCAGAAAAAAAATGATACCGGCGGCACCCGTGCCTTTTATATCGGCACGGCTACAACCGGTATTGCAATGAGCGCCACTGTCTTTTCACGCTACATTGGGACTACATTTGGATGAGGTATAGTCCAAATACTGGGACAAAGTAAAAAACATCGAAAAATTAAATTTAAGTAAAAGATATAAGGAATATTCACAGCCGTGTTTCCAAATTAAAACTCCATGTAAATACCTGACCAATTTAAGTTCAATCGACTTAAAACGTTTCATATTATATCTTCAGCTAAATCTCCTTCCTATTAGGGAGTACACGGGCGCATGGGCTAATATACCTCATGCAGAGAACGACTATGTTGGCTTTGTTATAAAACATCGAGACTAGCCGACATATACTTATCACTTGTTCTGCTCTGAAAACCCATTATAGGACGGGGTATGCCCATATTGTTTCCGAAAATAGATTTTATAGTAACTGGTCACTTTTGGAGCCGTTTGTTTAGTGTTGAATCAGTGTTTATCACTGCAGCAGCCTATTTTTTTGTAAGGAAGCTCTGAAGATGTTCTGTACAGGATAATCTTTTTGGAACCACCATGATTGTTTTATGAAGGTGATTATGTCATTTATGACGCGATATATTTATGAAACCTGTGGATTGCTATGATGTCATCATCATTAAGCACAATTACCTTTAATCCTATATATATAAAGAATATCTTATAGATGGAGTAATTTATTATGAAACGTATTTTAAATGGATGTTTATTTTTAAATGGTAGTACTATTTGTAAATAAATGTGCTTAAGGTTTGCACTAAAAACCAAATGCATAATAAACAGTAGCAACTCCTCCCAACAGAACTAGCAGATCGTTTTTAAAAGGACAGGAGTAACATTTCTAAGCTGAGCTGTATATACTTTTAGTGTGCATGATCATGTCAGCACTTATCAACAGTTGTGCTATATAGGCACAGTACGCCAAATTCTGAGCTTAGCTCCTTGTACCCTTTTCACGGGCCAAAGTTAACTATTCACAGGAGGGCTAATGCATATTTAGTAGCATCATACCCACCGTTTTCAGCAGGACTGGAATACTTTGTGATAGCTTCTGCATTTTTCAACAGTGCTGCTGTACTGGCACATAGCCAATGTGTGTTCATTTAGAACAGTGTCTGATCACTTTTCTCTATTCTCAAGAGTAGGTGTGATACACACTGGTGGATAGCGTGAGAAGACTCTTACAGGGTAATTCATAGAATTTCGCAGAAAAGTGTCGCAAGCGGCTGGCGCAGAGTGTCCGCGTGCGATTGTCTGCGCCAGGCGCGTGCGCCAAAACCGATTTCCGCGCACAGCGTATTCATGGATTTCAGGCTCCCAAACCAGCCGTGGCGCAGAGTATCGCAGCGACCCTGCAGCCGTGTCAGTAACGCCCCCAAGAACGCCCTCGCGCAAGGAAAAGCCATCAAAATCGCTAAATCATCGCAAAGGGCTGCGCCAACCCTGGACCAGTTTACAGGGCTGCCAAACAAGGAACGCAAAGCGGGTAACTTTCATATCAGGGGTACGCGGGAAGTATTACATGCGATTAGCCAGGGTACGTGTATTACAGGGGTACGCGGGAATTATCACACGCGATTTGGCTGGGTACGTGTATGACAGGGGTACGCGTGAAGTTTTACACGCGATTAGCCAGGGTACGTGTATTACAGGGGTACGCGGGAATCGTCACACGCGATTTGGCTGGGTATGTGTATTACAGGGGTGCGCGGGAATGATCACACGCGATTTGGCTGGGTACGTGTATTACAGGGGTGCGCGGGAATTATCACACGCGATTTGGCTGGGTACGTGTATTACAGGGGTGCGCGGGAAGTTACACACGCGATTAGGCTGGGTGGGTCCTCACAGGTGTTTCCTGTACACCCTCCACGGCCCCTGCAGGCAGCCCACAAAACAGGGGACTACCATGCACACCGACTCATGTCTCCCACCCCCCACCCCCCAGCAGTACAGGGGCACCCTCCACCAGGCTCCCACCCGTGTCTACCACCCCCCACTCCCCAGCCACCATGGGCAGCCCCCGCCAGGCCCCCACTCATGTCTCCCACCACCCCCACCCCCCCAGCAGTGCAGGGGCACCCTCCACCAGGCCCCCACTCATGTCTCCCACCACCCCCACCCCCCACCCACCATGGGCAGCCTCCGCCAGGCCCCCACTCATGTCTCCCACCCACCCCCACCCCCCCCCAGCAGTGTGGGGCACCCTCCACCAGGCTCCCACCCATGTCTACCACCACCCCCACCCCCCAGCACTGTGGGGCAGCCTCCACCAGGCCCCCACCCATGTCTCCCACCACCCCCACCCACCATGGGCAGCCTCTGCCAGGCCCCCACTCATGTCTCCCACCACCCCCACCCCCCCAGCAGTGCAGGGGCACTCTCCACCAGGCCCCCACTCATGTCTCCCACCACCCCCATCCCCCAGCATCCAGGGGCACCCTCCACCAGCCCCCATTCATGTCTCCCACCACCCCCACCCCCCCATCAGTGTGGGGCACCCTCCACCAGGCCCCCACTCATGTCTCCCACCCCCCCCCCACCCCCCAGCAGTGCAGGGGCAACCTCCACCAGGCTCCCACCTGTGTCTACCACCCCCCCATCCCCCAGCCACCATGGGCAGCCCCCGCCAGGCACCCACTCATGTCTCCCACCACCCCCACCCCCCCAGCAGTGCAGGGGCAAACTCCACCAGGCTCCCACCCGTGTCTACCACCCCCCCCACCCCCCAGCCACCATGGGCAGCCTCCGCCAGGCCCCCACTCATGTCTCCCACCACCCCCACCCCCCCAGCAGTGTGGGGGCACCCTCCACCAGGCCCCCACCCATGTCTCCCACCACCCCCACCCCCAGCCACCATGGGCAGCCTCCGCCATACCCCCACCCATGTCTCCGACCCACCCCCACCCCCCCAGCAGTGTGGGGCACCCTCCACCAGGCTCCCCCCCATGTCTACCACCACCCCCACCCCCCCCAGCAGTGTGGGGCACCCTCCACCAGGCCCCCACTCATTTCTCCCACCCACCCCCACCCCCCCAGCAGTGTGGGGCACCCTCCACCAGGCTCCCACCCATGTCTCCCACCACCCCCACCCCCCCAGCAGTGTGGGGCACCCTCCACCAGGCCCCCACTCATGTCTCCCACCCACCCCCACCCCCCAGCAGTGCAGGGGCACCCTCCACCAGGCTCCCACCCGTGTCTACCACCCCCCCACCCCCCAGCCACCATGGGCAGCCCCCGCCAGGCCCCCACTCATGACTCCCACCACCCCCACCCCCCCAGCAGTGCAGGGGCACCCTCCACCAGGCCCCCACTCATGTCGACCACCACCCCCACCCCCCACCCACCATGGGCAGCCTCCGCCAGGCCCCAACTCATGTCTCCCACCCACCCCCACCCCCCCAGCAGTGTGGGGCACCCTCCACCAGGCTCCCACCCATGTCTACCACCACCCCCACCCCCCTGCACTGTGGGGCAGCCTCCACCAGGCCCCCACCCATGTCTCCCACCACCCCCACCCCCCACCCACCATGGGCAGCCTCCGCCAGGCCCCCACTCATGTCTCCCACCCACCCCCACCCCCCCAGCAGTGTGGGGCACCCTCCACCAGGCTCCCACCCATGTCTCCCACCACCCCCACCCCCCCAGCAGTGTGGGGCACCCTCCACCAGGCCCCCACTCGTGTCTCCCACCCACCCCCACCCCCCAGCAGTGCAGGGGCACCCTCCACCAGGCTCCCATCCGTGTCTACCACCCCCCCACCTCCCAGCCACCATGGGCAGCCCCCGCCAGGCCCCCACTCATGTCTCCCACCACCCCCACGCCCCCAGCAGTGCAGGGGCACCCTCCACCAGGCCCCCACTCATGTCTCCCACCACCCCCACCCACCATGGGCAGCCTCCGCCAGGCCCCCACTCATGTCTCCCACCCACCCCCACCCCCCCCAGCAGTGTGGGCACCCTCCACCAGGCTCCCACCCATGTCTACCACCACCCCCACCCCCCAGCACTGTGGGGCAGCCTCCACCAGGCCCCCACCCATGTCGCCCACCACCCCACCCCCCACCCACCATGGGCAGCCTCCGCCAGGCCCCCACTCATGTCTCCCACCCACCCCCACCCCCCAGCAGTGTGGGGCACCCTCCACCAGGCCCCCACTCATGTCTCCCACCACCCCCACCCCCCACCCACCATGGGCAGCCTCCGCCAGGCCCCCACTCATGTCTCCCACCCACCCCCACCCCCCCAGCAGTGTGGGGCACCCTCCACCACGCTCCCACCCATGTCTACCACCACCCCCACCCCCCAGCACTGTGGGGCAGCCTCCAACAGGCCCCCACCCATGTCTCCCACCACCCCCACCCCCCACCCACCATGGGCAGCCTCCGCCAGGCCCCCACTCATGTCTCCCACCCACCCCCACCCCCCCAGCAGTGTGGGGCACCCTACACCAGGCTCCCACCCATGTCTCCCACCACCCCCACCACCCCAGCAGTGTGGGGCACCCTCCACCAGGCCCCAACTCATGTCTCCCACCCACCCACACCCCCCAGCAGTGCAGGGGCACCCTCCACCAGGCTCCCACCCGTGTCTACCACCCCCCACCCCCCAGCCACCATGGGCAGCCCCCGCCAGGCCCCCACTCATGTCTCCCACCACCCCCACCCCCCCAGCAGTGCAGGGGCACCCTCCACCAGGCCCCCACTCATGTCTCCCACCACCCCCACCCCCCACCCACCATGGGCAGCCTCCGCCAGGCCCGCACTCATGTCTCCCACCCACCCCCACCCCCCCCAGCAGTGTGGGGCACCCTCCACCAGGCTCCCACCCATGTCTACCACCACCCCCGCCCCCCAGCACTGTGGGGCAGCCTCCACCAGGCCCCCACCCATGTCTCCCACCACCCCCACCCACCATGGGCAGCCTCCGCCAGGCCCCCACTCATGTCTCCCACCACCCCCACCCCCCCAGCAGTGTGGGGCACCCTCCACCAGGCCCCACTCATATCTCCCACCCACCCCACCCCCCAGCAGTGCAGGGGCACCCTCCACCAGGCCCCCACTCATGTCTCCCACCACCCCCACCCCCCCAGCAGTATGGGGCACCCTCCACCAGGCCCCCACTCATGTCTCCCACCCCCCCACCCCCCAGCCAAAATGGGCAGCCCCCGCCAGCACCCACTCATGTCTCCCACCACCCCCACCCCCCAGCAGTGCAGGGGCACCCTCCGCCAGGCTCCCACCCGTGTCTACCACCCCCCCACCCCCAGCTACCATGGGCAGCTTCTGCCAGGCTCCCACTCATGTCTCCCACCACCCCCACCCCCCCAGCAGTGTGGGGCACCCTCCACCAGGCCCCCACCCATGTCTCCCACCACCCCCATCCCCCAGCCACCATGGGCAGCATCCGCCAGGCCCCCACTCATGTCTCCCACCCACCCCCACCCCCCCAGCAGTGTGGGGCACCCTCCACCAGGCTCCCACCCATGTCTACCACCACCCCCACCCCCCCAGCAGTGTGGGGGCACCCTCCACTAGGCCCCCACTCATGTCTCCCACCCCCCCCACCCACCCAGCAGTGTGGGGCACCCTCCACCAGGCTCCCACCCATGTCTCCCACCACCCCCACCCCCCAGCAGTGTGGGGCACCCTCCACCAGGCCCCCACTCATGTCTCCCACCACCCCCACCCCCCCAGCAGTGTGGGGCACCCTCCACCAGGCCCCCACCCATGTCTCCCACCACCCCCACCCCCCAGCCACCATGGGCAGCCCCCGCCAGGCCCCCACTCATGTCTCCCACCCACCCCCACCCCCCCAGCAGTGTGGGGCACCCTCCACCAGGCCCCCACCCATGTCTCCCACCACCCCCACCCCCCAACCACCATGGGCAGCCTCCGCCAGGCCCCCACTCATGTCTCCCACCACCCCCACCCCCCCAGCAGTGTGGGGCACCCTCCACCAGGCCCCCACCCATGTCTCCCACCACCCCCACCCCCCAACCACCATGGGCAGCCTCCGCCAGGCCCCCACTCATGTCTCCCACCACCCCCACCCCCCCAGCAGTGCAGGGGCACCCTCCACCAGGCCCCCACTCATGTCGACCACCACCCCCACCCCCCACCCACCATGGGCAGCCTCCGCCAGGCCCCAACTCATGTCTCCCACCCACCCCCACCCCCCCAGCAGTGTGGGGCACCC
The DNA here is from genome assembly GCF_040938575.1 of Ambystoma mexicanum. Taxonomy (NCBI): domain Eukaryota; kingdom Metazoa; phylum Chordata; class Amphibia; order Caudata; family Ambystomatidae; genus Ambystoma; species Ambystoma mexicanum. The sequence goes on along the minus strand of NC_090930.1, from coordinate 1,226,075,057 downwards.
TCCACTAGGCCCCCACTCATGTCTCCCACCCCCCCCCACCCACCCAGCAGTGTGGGGCACCCTCCACCAGGCTCCCACCCATGTCTCCCACCACCCCCACCCCCCAGCAGTGTGGGGCACCCTCCACCAGGCCCCCACTCATGTCTCCCACCACCCCCACCCCCCCCAGCAGTGTGGGGCACCCTCCACCAGGCCCCCACCCATGTCTCCCACCACCCCCACCCCCCAGCCACCATGGGCAGCCCCCGCCAGGCCCCCACTCATGTCTCCCACCCACCCCCACCCCCCCAGCAGTGTGGGGCACCCTCCACCAGGCCCCCACCCATGTCTCCCACCACCCCCACCCCCCAGCCACCATGGGCAGCCTCCGCCAGGCCCCCACTCATGTCCCCCTGCCCACAGGCCCTGACAATCCTCAAACATGTGCCTCATGGCCAGCCACCACAGCCCAAAGACACAACCAAGTATTACATGTGCCCATGATACTACTCCAATGGAAACAATGTAAATCAACACATGTGTCTCACACACACACAATGGTTGCAAGTGAACCTGAAAACCCATATCATGACATGCATGAAAACAATGAGATGAAACCACACATTGAAGAATGAAAAAATTCAAATAATGTATTAAAAACAACAGCAATGGCAATCAAAATTAACCAAAATACACAAGTAAAAAAATAACAAAATTAAGCTGGCTGTCCCTTTTCAAATTAAAATCAATAAATGATAATCCAAAGAAATATCTTCCAAAGTTCAAGTCCATGAAAAGGAAATGAAGGGAAAAAAGAAATAGAAAACCATTGCTCCATGGGAAAAAATATTCATAGTAAAAAAAATATCCAAATCCAAAGTCCAACTATGTACAAAGTATTCAGGGTCCATCATCCCAAGACAAGAAATGAAACCTACCAAAAAACCAAAAAACCTATCTAAAATGGAACTATATACAAAAGGTGGAGCAGTGTCCGTCGACTCCAAATAAAAATAAACTATAAAGGAAACCTATCACTCCGGGCCAGGGCATCATCGAACTCCTCGTCTATGTCCCGGAGGCGGTCCTGTTCCATGGCCCCGAGGGTCCGCAGGGACACCGACATGTTCACCTCCAACTCCCTGCGGATTGCCTCGAGGCACTCGGCCCGCATCAGGGCCCTCCGCATGGAGTTCTCCGCCCTGACCATCGTGAGCCGCGCCTCTTCCGCCCGCCGCTGCTCCGCATCTATGGCGTGGCCCAACAGCTGCCACACGGAAGACACTTCCCGTCCAGGGTCCTCCTGCCCTCCGGCCGGTGCCTGCCCCTCCGATGTTGAAGGCCCCGAGCTATCGTGGCTCCCACCTACAGCCTCCTGCTGCTGCAGCTGCTGCTGTCCATGTGCCCTGTCCGATGGTGCCTGCACATCCTCCTCCAGCTGGGGTGCAGTCGTTGATGTGGCCACCCCTGCTGGACGTCCGACTCCCGACTGTGGCAGGGATCTGTTGTCCACCAGCCTGGCCGCACGGTCGGAGGCAGCTCCACAGGGCACCCAGGTGACACATGGGTGGGAAGATGGCATGGAGGACGACTGGGGCATAGGGGGTTCTGTGGAGAAGGGGGTCCAAACAAGGTCCAGGAAACGGAGGAATCCGGCCCTGGTGAGCTGTCCCAGTGGGTCAAAGTGGTCAACGAGCCATGCGAGAAGACTTGCAGACTCATCATGAAAAGACTGCAGGTCAGCTCGCATGGCCCATTGACGCAACGCCACCCCACCCTGGACAGGCTCAACCTGCTGCAGGATAGCCACATCCGCAGGGAGAGGAAGGCCAGGTGTTGTAAGCCAATCCTCTCCCTGAGAACGGGTCTGGAGGTAGGCATCCCCGCTGGTGCAAGATGATGCATTGACAGGAGCAGGGACAGGATTGCACACAGGCACCTCCGCGGCGGCCTGTGCTGCCTCCTGTCCCTGATCCTGCACTGCACCCCTAGCACCAGTGGAATCCCCACCTCCAGACCCCGCCACTGTCGCTTGCACGGCCTCCTCCTCCACCAAACCCCCCACCAACCTGGATGACTCCGTGCCATCTTCCTCCGTTGGGCCCTGTGGGGTCCCAGCTGCCCCTTCTGCTCCCGAGGAGTCCAACTCCAACCTCCGCCTCTTGGACCTCCCCTCGGCAGCTGCGGCCTGGGACGCGGCACCGGACTCCTCACTCCCCGACAAGATCACAACCTGGGAGGGGATCCGGGCCTTGCGTCTCCGGCTGGTGGTGCGACCCCTGCCGCTGTGCTCCACAGCACCTTCTCCGCCCTCTTCATCAGTTGACGCTGCAGACGGGGAGAAAGAAAACACAGGCATCAGGGCACTGTAAAATGGACTCATACACACATGACAGTTATACATGAGTGGCATTGGTAAACCTCAGACATGGCATCACAATCCCCAACACACATGTTATTTCAACTTGCACACATGAGCCATACCACAGCCATATTGCAACAGCCAGCACCATCCATTCAAATACAACAGCATGAGCAGCCAAAGGTCATCCACACATCACATGCAACATAGGGAGTACACTACACATGCACACACAACACCAAACTTGCATGCATGTGTACACCTCCGCCAACTGTCGCAGTGTTTTGATCGACATCCATGTCACACCTGACAATCATTCCTCCACATCCTGTGCCATGCAAGCCCACACACACAAGCACCATCCATGTGTCACACATGAGACCCCTCGCATGTGTCACCCCCACGGCCCTGTACACCCCCCCTACTTGGCCACATAAAAATACATGTTCAACCTGCACACTTGGCACACCACCACACGCACATCTTACAATCAGTATGCATGTACACTTACCGCTCGACTCCAGACGGGTCTGCTTCTCAAGGACCTGGATGTGGAGCGCTGGGGATATGCGTTCCAGGACCCTCATCTGATCTTCCGACAAGTGGCCCCGGCACCCCTTAGCATCCGCTGCCTTCAGGAGGCGCCGGGCCTTGTCGAGGGTCCTGGACCTGAAGTCCTCCCAGCGCTTCCTGACACGTTCGTAGTCGCGGACTGCCACCTCCTCCGCATTGATGGCAGTCACGATGTCCATCCAGATCCGAGTCCGTCCTTCCTTGTCGGCGTGCAACCTTCCGAAGAGGGCATCATACTGCCCCAGGACATGCTCCACCAGGACACCAACTTCGGTGGCAGTGAAGCTGGTGCCCCTATGCCTCCTTGGCCGGGGGTTGCCACTGGTGCCAGATGTTGCAGTGCCCGACATGGCAACCCCAGAGGCAGGAGTGGGTGGGCAACTGGGTCCTGGGGCTGGGCTGTGGGGCGATGGAAAAGCAGTCGGGAGTCTTCGGTTCCAGCAGGGGTGGTCACAGCAACAGCACCCCTGGCTGATGTGCAGGCAGCAAATGGCAGGGCACGTGGGCAGCAGGCAGTCAGGCAGCAGCAGATGGCAGGTGGGAGCGTGCTCAGGGCTCTGGGGGGCAGTAATTCGGCCTTCTGGGCAGGAGCGTGGTCTTCCGTGTGTGAATGCGTGGCCAGCTTGATACGGAGTGATTTTGCACGTGAAAATCCAACACGTCTGCGTGTAATTCGAGGAAAGGCCCTTGGCGCGTAAACGCGTCAGCACACTGTAGATTCATTGGCCCAAAGGCCACCAGCGTATGCGCGTCTATGAAGTCACGTGCACGTTGAATAGGGCACACGTTGGAAATGTTGCGTGTTAAAAAAATGAAAGACACGTCCGAGTGTCAAAGCATGTAATTGGTGGAAATGGCCTTAGCACGTACACGCGGAAGTGACAAAGCGTGTAATTGGTGGAAATGGCCCTACACGCAGAAGTGACAAAGCGTGTAATTGGTGGAAATGGCCTTAGCGCGTACACGCGGAAGTGACAAAGCGTGTAATTGGTGGAAATGGCCCTACACGCAGAAGTGACAAAGCGTGTAATTGGTGGAAATTTCCTTAGCGCGTACACGCGGACGTGACAAAGCGTGTAATTGGTGGAAATGGCCCTACACGCAGAAGTGACAAAGCGTGTAATTGGTGGAAATGGCCCTACACGCAGAAGTGACAAAGCGTGTAATTGGTGGAAATGGCCCTAGCGCGTACACGCCGCGTAAGTGACGCTGGACATGTGGGCCTGCATAAAAGGTACGTGTAGAACACCATTTCCTTGTATGTGCTTTTCGTGGAGAGCGAGTGGGTGAAATCTGTACTTCTTGTCGTTTCACACGCGATTTACTTCACGGCGTTTCAAGTTCGTACTCCCTGTTACCTCTGACAGCTTTTTCTCTTTTTTCTCTTTTTCTGGTTTTCCTGGGCCTGTTCCCTCAAACAGCGTTCCCTTCTACTGTTGTCCTGTCTCCTCAGACAGCGTACAATTCTTCTTTTGGCGGGGGTGTTTCCAACGCACACACGCGCTTCATTTTCACGCTCTTTTTCCTGGCAGACGGTGAGTCACGCACATATCTAACATCTGTGCTTGCCCCGTGTGTAGCCTACCCCTTCAGAGGTCATTCTTGGCTGCGTGTGACACGCATACGTTCATTCTTGTGTTACTGGGTGCCACAGCGTAGTGCAGGTTTTTTTTTCCGCACACGTGGTCTAGGAGGGGTTGCGTGCATGTCATCTCCCTTTTTTGGGCTTCCTGTGCGTTGCGTGACCCGTCATCTTTCCCCAGGGGTCACATTCAGCCTTGCTAGAGCATTAGGGTACAATTACCATCTGGTACCCAACCCCTTTGACCTCCAATTGCCCAGGACAATAGTTTACAGCCACTCCCATACGCACATCAACATCAGTGCCATGGTTGGGAGGCGAGGAATCTGTAAGGGTGGCAAAGGTGGACGAGCTACAAGTGGTGGCCGTGGTGGATCCGGTAGGGGACATGGTCGTTACTTGCAGGGTGACCCTGTCCCCCCATGTGTGGAGGACCAGTCAAAGGCACCCATAATCCCCCCCCCCCCTGGTTGAGGCTGATGTGGCTGACACCATCCATGCTCAGCCCTTGTTGGACCAGCCCATTGTGGCACCAGACCTGGCTGACTCCATGGCTGACTTCCAGGTCAGCAGGCCTATGACACGTGCGCCGGTGCACGTTGATGTCATCAGGCCACGTGGATCAGGGGCAGCAAGGTCATCTGCTGCCCCAAGTAGGCAGGGTGGAGAGGCTGCAGGGGCAGCTGCGGCTCCATCCACCCCAGCTCTCACACACCCAGCCAGGACAGTGTTGGTCCTAGTCCATCCTGCTGACATTCCCCCTGACACCATTACACTTGAGCCAATGCCTGCACCAACTCCCATGCTGAGTGTGCAATCCCACACTCCTGATACAGAGTCCACCAGGGCTCCTGCCCCTAGTGTCCAGAGCGGCGTAGGACACTCAGGATCACCACCACCTTCCAAGCGGAAGAGGAAGAGTGCTCGTCCAGCACAGGCTGATGCCCCAGACACGGCTACACAGTCCGGCCCGTCGAGGAAGCCCAGCTTCACGGATGCCGAACTGAATGCACTTGTCGAGTATGTGTCCGCACATGATAACGAGATGGTCATTGTTGCAGGATCCAAGACCACACCTGCACAACGCCAGGCACACTGGCAGACCGTTGCGGACATCGTAAGTGCCCTTGGAATCATGAGGCGCACAGCCAATGATTGCTATAAGCGCTGGAATGACCTAAAGCGCAGGGCAAAGAATAAGCTGGCCTCAAGTCATGCCGCAACTCTAGTGACTGGAGGTGGGTCTCCAGTAGAAGACATGGAACTCACTCCACATGAGTCAGTCGCTGGGACCTACGTCACGGAGGAACAGATCCAAGGCTTGGGAGATCTGCCTGATTATGAGGCATTGTCCGGTGAGTGCACATGCATGTGTGGGTCATCCATGTGCATGGTGTGTGTGTGAGGGCTTCTGTTTGTGTGCCAGGTGAGGGTGTGTACGCCTGAGTCGTTTGGGTCACCCATGTGCTTCATGCAATACATTCTGCGCAGCAGCATTTGGCCATAGCACTATCCCTTCTGCCAACAGTAGACATATAGCCCAACAGCACGCCAGTTGCCCTTGAAGTGTCACCTTGCAACAACATTGTTGCTTATTTTTCTCTGTTCATTCAGGCAGATTGTTTGCATTCCACCACTTTTACTAGGCATTTCTCAGACCTCTAGTCACATGTCTGACATGGCTATGGTAAAGTGGAGTGACTTTGTTACCTGGATATCATTTGTTTAGACATGTCCCTGTGCAATCGGACCATTTTGGACTGGCAGCTCCAGGTGAAAAATCAGACCTGTTTGAATTAGAAAAGCTATTACATGAGGGAACTGGACTGAATGAATAAGTGCTGCCCTCCTCTCCATCTTCACTCAATAGCAATGGTACATGCCATCTGTGTGATGGCATGTGTATTTCACCTGGCAATCACAGGCCAATGTGTGATGCCACTGCTAGGCAGCATGCAGCAAATGTGTTCATCTTCCATCTTGGTGTCATCAATGTGTGCCATTTGCCTCCCCTTCATACGCAGTGAGGGTGCATGCATGGGAGGGTTTTAGTCATGTGGGACATGTGTCAATCAAGTACTGGTTCTGTTGCTTCTCAGCCCTCATTGTGTGCCATGGTGCTAATGCCTGTTTCCATATGTTTGCTTTTATGTCTTTGCAGGGGAAGACGCACCTGATACTGCTGGGGTTGTGGAGATGGTGCAGACCCAGGAGGGGTCCGAGGGCCGACCGACCACCAGTGAGGGACGTGGTGTGGTGGTGGGTGAGAACCCACAACTGCTGCAGGTCGTGCTCTCAAGGGGTGTCTCTGGCTGCACCTCCCCCGAGCTGTACTCAGGTGTTGATTCGGATGATGAGACCTACGTGCCGTCGCAGGTGAGTGTTCCTGGGAGGGATTCTGTTCTGTCCCACCCACCTGCACCAGGGTCAGAACCCTCAATGGGGATGTCAGTGTTGGCAGCTACGCCTTTGGTGGTTACGGATGCAGGGTCACACTCCGCGACATCTGATCCTGTTCCTGGGCCAGCAGATCAGAGGGGGAATGCAGTCCTGCAGCCTCAGGCAGTGCCGGCACAGCAAGGCGCAGTTCGCCTTGCCCCAGACAGGTGTGGTGCCCGCCGACGTGGTGGCCGTACGCCACCTGGCAATACCGCATGGGAGCAATCCATTTACGGTATGGCAACCCAACAGGCAGCATCATCAGAGATAATGGCTCAGGCCATGGATAGGGTGGCCACTTCCATTGTCCCCCCCGAAAGGCTGATGGAGCAACTACACCAGGCAACCGACTCCATCTGCCAGTCACACAGGGAGGACATGTTGGCGTCCAACAGGGACAGGCGGGCGGCACTGGCGACTCTGCAGGAAGCCATCTCCATAGAGTCCCAGGGCCACAGGGAAGCCCTGAGGCTGGAACTCCTTCACCTCAGGACGACTCTTGTTGAGCTTGAGGCTTCAACAAACCGAAGGACAGAACAGCAGCTGGAGCGTCTCACCCGTACGCTCTCAGCTGAGATGCAGGCAACTAGGGCGGAGTTCCGGGCATCCCGTGAGTTGTTGCATGGGGACCTCCGCACACTCATCCTCCAGAACGAGACCTACCACACCCGCATGCTTGCAGCCATGGAGGAACAGACTAGGGCCTTGCGTGGGCTGCCTCCCATAGTGCAACCACCTCCGGATGCAGCTGCACAGGGTGATAATAGCGACAGCAGTGATACTCCCACAATAGGGTAGCCGTGTGGGCCATGAGCCCATGGAGGTGTTTTTTTTTTCGCAAGATCCACACAGGTGGGTTTTGGTGTGCACCCTGTCCTCGGACCTCCTGGGTGGCCTCCCCAACACCCCCGGGCCCATTAATGGCCATTTTTGTTTGTTTTTGTTTTTTTGCTTGGGTTTATGTCACACACACCCCTCCTGCTTCCCGTTTCCATGGGCTTGCAAAGGGTGTGCCCAAGTGACATTGACGTACATGGTGACATTGGACTCCCACTACATGTGTGGGTAGTCTAGTCAATACTGTGTATACATTCCTAGTGCATATTGCTGTTGTGTTGTACACTGCATGTTGCATAGAGGTGTAACTCATCATCCATGTCTACCTCCTAATTTGCAGGTCCTTTCCTCATGTCTACACAAGGCCCTCTACTTTGGAGATGGAGTCCATGTTGGCAGCAGTGCACCTACAACTCTAATTGGCGGCAACACTGTACAGTTGGAAGTGGTGGGAGTGCAGGCATTTCCATGTGGTGAGACTACTAATTCCTTACATTCGTAATGTCATGTTAATGGTAGTTTTGAGGGTCAGTAGATGATAAGTGTTTTTGCTAAATACCTGCTCAAGTGTGTTGTTGGTCCTGCATTACTGTGAGCATTTCAGGTGTCGCGAGTTTCAATTAGGGACACTGTACATTGTGACACTTGTGTCATGTTGTGGGGATTACTTTGTTTACCTGCACATAGCATGACATGGCACGGTGTGTCGTGTGGCGGTGCTGGGGATGGGTTGGGTGACATGGCACTGTCCTCATGTTGCATTTTGCAAGTGGGTATTCATTTTAGCTGCATGAATGTGTTTTTTCACGAAACTGCATTGGTGGTATCTGTGTAGGTAGGGATGCACACATTGTAACACTTCCAGGTGAACAATCTCAGGCTGATATGGTTTTGACGGTTGATTCTCCAGACATTCAGGATCAGTGTCAGGTTGAGTCATCATTGATTGTCAGATGGTATGTGCCAGGGCAGTGTGCACTCCACAGGGGTGTGATTTCTATGTGAAGTAATTAGCCACTAGCTGTGTACGGGCTGCCTCCTCCCGTGCCCTTTCCCCTCCCATGCGCAGCGGGCGTGCATGTGGTTGGGGATCTGGGGGCACCACCATGTCCACAGACAGGCCCCGGCGTGTTGCAACGTTGTGCAGGACACATGCTGCCACTATGATCCTGCACACTACTGGGGGAGCGTATAACAGCTGCCCGTCAGAACGGTCAAGGGAGCGAAAGCGTGACTTAAGCACTCCGAATGTGCGCTCCACTATGCCTCGGGTTGCAATGTGGGCTGTGTTATATCTTACCTCGGGTGGCGTGGTGGGGTTCCGAATTGGCGTCATCATGTGGGGGCTGAGAGGGTAGGCACTGTCCCCTGTGGAGGTGGTGATTGGTATCATTGGTGGGGTTGTGACCTTGCTCAGTATCTGACATGCATGCATGTGCAGTGGCATTCATACTCACCAAGCAGCCATGTATCGCCATGCCGCCCAGCTTCTAGGTCCCGGCTTAGGGTGGACATTCGGTAAATGAAGCTGTCGTGGGTGGACCCGGGATAGTTGGCATATACTGAGGTGATGATTCCCTTGGCATTACATACTACCTGCACGTTGATGGAATGCCAGTGCTTGCGGTTCCTATAGATGTGCTCAGATGCCCTGGGGGGACTTAGAGCCACATGGGTGCAGTCGATGGCACCTAGCACTTTGGGGAATCGTGCCACACCGTAAAAATCCAGGGCGGCAGCATGCGTTTCTGCATGTGTTCTGGGCAGGTATATGTGCCTGCGGACTGATGGGCGTGCAGTGATGATGTTCAAGACCTGGTGTAGGCAGCGTGACTGCGTGGCCTGTGACACCCCACCCACTATGGCACATGTCCGCTGAAATGATCCAGTGGCTAAGAAGTGCAGTACATTGAGGACCTTCTCCAGGGGGCTGAGTACTTGGGAGCACAGGGCGGGTGATTTGAGGTCACCCTCCCACTCACTCACCAGGTCCAGTATTATGTGTGGTGGAAACCTGTACCTCCCATGCACCTGGTCATCAGGCATCCCGAAAAGGCTGGTTCTGGGTGTGAATATTCTGGCCCTGACTATCCTCCTCCTCCTCCTTTGGTAGCCCACGGCCACTGCTGCTAGGAACGGTATATTCATCCTGGCGTCTGACTTGTTTTTTTTTTTTTGCGCGCAAATTTATGCGTTGCGGGTCGACGTATGCCTGCTTCCTACTGGCGTACGTGTTTCTTTGCGCGTGTTGTAGGCGAGCGTGTGAAACTTCCCGCGCACCCCTGAAATCCAGTACCCAGGCCAATAGCGTGTGGAAATTCCCACGCACCCCGGAATACACGTGCGCTGATGTACTCGCGTGTGAAACTTCCCGCGCACCCCTGAAATCCAGTACCCAGGCCAATAGCGTGTGGAAATTCCCGCGCACCCCGGAATACACGTGCGCTGATGTACTCGCGTGTGTAAGTGCCCGCGCACCCCTGAAATACACGTACATAGGCCAATCGCGTGTACGCGCACTTTTGTCCAATTACACGCGATGATACTCTGACGTGCAGTCTTTCCACGTGTGCTCCGTCATCACGTGCTATGAGGGAAACACCGTTGCGGGTTACGCGCTGAGGGCCTTTGGTCCAATAGAATCGCGTATGCGTGCTGACGCGCTTACGCGCTAAGGGCCTTTCCTCGAATTTCACGCTGACGTGCAGGATTTTCACGTGCCAAATCACTCCGTATCAAGCTGGCCACGCGAAAACACACGGAAGACCACGCTCCTGCCCAGAAGGCCGAATTACTGCCCCCCAGTGCCCCTAGCAGCCTCCCACGTGCCATCTGCTGCTGCTGCCTGCCTGCCTGTCTGCTGCCACCATGCCCTGCCATTTGGTGCCTGCACATCAGCCATCTGCAGGGGTCCAGTTGCTGTGTCCACCCCTGCTGGAACTGAAGACTCCCGACTAGGATAACATCGCTCCACAGCCCAGCCCCAGGACCCAGTTGCCCACCCACTCCTGCCTCTGGGGTTTCCATGTCGGGCACTTCCACATCTGGCACCAGTGGCAACCCCAGGCCAGAGGGGCAGAGGGGCACCAGCTTCACTGCCACCGAAGTTGGTGTCCTGGTGGAGCATGTCCTGGGGCAGTATGATGCCCTCTTTGGATCGTCCCGCGCCAGCAAGGAAGGACGGGAGAGGATCTGGGCCGACTGTGTGGTTGCCATCAATGCGGAGGGGGTGGCAACCCGCGACGTCCAGAAGATCAAGAAGCGCTGAGAGGACTTGAGGTCCAGGACCCTCGAGAAGACCCGGCGCCTCGTGGAGGGGGGCCGGGCCGCATGAGTTCCATCCAGATGAGGGTCCTGGAACGCGTACGCCCAGCGCTCCATGCCCAGATCCTTCAGAGGGAGACCCGTCTGGAGTTGAGCGGTAAGTGGCCAAGCATTGCTGTGTGAGACAGGGCATGTTGCGATGTGCTGGTTGTCTGATACTTGCCTGTATGTGTGACATAGGCCATGTATGCATGTATGTGTGCAGGGACATCATGGTAATGCATGTGCGACCAGTGATGTGTGAACCACATGGTTGTTGCATGTGTTTAAATGCGACATGGGGAGCCCTATGCAGATTTTACACATGAGAGCATGCCAGTCTCTGTTCCTGGACATGGGTGGGGGTGAGGGATGGGTGCTGATGCCAGGTACATATATGGTAGCCATGTCTGTGTGCCTGACCTGCGTGTCTGTGACTTGTGAATGCCATGGATGCATGACACATGTGTGTGACAATGCACAGATTCACTGATGCAGCCTAGTTATCCTTGTATCCGCTGTGTTTGGGGTGTATGAGGCCAGATGGATGTGACTGAGGTGTAGTGTGTGCATGTGATAGGCATGACCCATGATGCATGTGAGTTAAATATCATTGTATGTTTCAAGAGTCCATTGGACATGTATGGAAATGTCCATGGCATGCACCATGCCTGTTACTGTGTGTGTTTTGCCTGGACTGAAATATACAGAAGACCAGGTAACAAACCTGGCCACACAGCCGCTCTCTGTTTAAGCCCTACCAAGGGCAGTGCAATTTGAAAAATTTGAGTCAACTAGTAAATGTTCACTGTATTTAAAAAATGTAACTCATCCAAATAAATCTCTTAGTCGGGTGCAAAAGTAATATGCGTTTATCAAAAAGAAAATTCCAAATTGGTCACTAATAAAATCTTAGTGAGGCCGCGGCTAACTCATCCCATAATTGTTATAGACATAAAGTGCCAATGCATTTCGGAGCATACAGCTCCTTCATCAGGGCAGGTCCAATTTACACAAACTGTGGAACATTATACCAAAAGTATCAAGTTTTGAAAAACATAAACAAAATCGTGATTGTGATACAAAATATAACCATGCGTGAAAACAATGTAAAAATAACATACCAATTTTCGATGAGTTGCAAGGTAAAGGTGAATTAAGCCACACAGTAGGGAAAAGAAAAGATGCCAAAATAAATAATGTGTAACTGAAATAACACAGTTGATTTGAACATGATCAGAAAACCAAGGAAATTTACCTCCAGGGATCGAGGTAGCCCGTGGAAAAAATGTGCGGGGAGTTGACAACAACTTCACGCAAGATCAAAGGTCTGGAAACCAGACCAAATCAATTCTTCAATCTGTAGGTGCAACAACATGTGTTTTAGTGGATTGTCTCAGAATTTGTCATTGAAACTAGTTGTAGAGGTCTGCATGCTTACCTGTACTCGTAAAGCTACGAGTGTACTGAGGCTGGGATTGCGGTCACGCAGGGGACGCCGTTCCGCATTGCCAGGGAACAGCGTTCCCAAGGTTACTCATACTAATATAAACACGTGACCCAAATGTGTCCATTAATCGACACGATGCCGATAGGCAGTTGCACTCTATGCGAACAGGCAATTCAGGCTAAGAATCATAGAAATAAGGAATTTGCAGTAGAGCTGATGATAATTACGGAATTATAGAAGAAGAAAGAAATCGAAAATAAATATAAAAAAACGGCTGATAGACATAGAAAACATACTGCCGATTACACTCTATGTAATCAGACAATTCAAGTCAAGAATTCAAATAAAAAAGAATTTACAGTAAAGCTGGTCATGATTGCGGAATTATACATGGAAACCAATCGAAAAATTTATGAGAAAAAAAGGGCTGATAGACATAGAAAACATACTGACGATTGCACTCTATGCAATCAGGCAATTCAAGCCAGGAATCCAGATGAAAAAGAATTTACAGTGAAGCTACTGATAAATGTAGAATTGTAAAAGGAAAAGAACAGAAAATTGAATATGGGAAAAAAGGCTAATAGACATAGAAAACATACTGACAATTGTGTATAAATGAGTGAAAATGTCATAAATAAAATAAACAATAATAATAATAATAAGCATATTAGACACAATGCAATATATGGAAAAAATCATGCAAGGGTAGCATATGTATCTAAACCATTACATAAACAACTAATGGATGTAATCATGGATATATCATGTACATTTATATTAAATACACCAGTCGCATGTGGTAGCCCCCGGAAGGCGCTACCTTGGGTCCTAAACCTAAGTTCGGGAAGGGCGACAATGGTGTGTGAACGTTGGTAATTAGATCCTAATGTGATAACAATTCATATTGAATCCTAAAATAAAAGACATGAATGACCCCCTCAGAGAGAGAGGTCATCCAAAGTGTCCCGATACAAATGTACATTGGTAGAGGAAGGGAATCCTGTACTAGTCACTCATGTATCAACATAATCCTCTTAAGTCAGGCATGGAAAACAATGATTCAAATGTAACAATGATAGTTAATCTCTTCATTTAGGCCATTTGGGTAAAGGCTCCCAAGTTTGTCTATCCAAAAAGTTTCTCTTTGGTTGAGTCGCAGGCCCAAATCCTCATGGGAATTCAATTTCTTTAACACTTTAAGAATGACAAATCTAATTTGAGTCAGGTTGTGGCTCTCATCACGCCAGTGTCGTGCCACCGCCGAGTTGGTGTTACATGTACGTATGCACGAACGGTGCTCGTTCCAACGTGCCTTTGCTGATCTCGTGGACTGTCCTACATAATACTTACCACAGGGACATTTTATGCCATATATAATGTTCACACTATCGCACGTACCAAATGTCTTCAGGAAAATCTTGTTGCCTGTTCTGGGATGGTATATCGTGTCACCCTTGATCACCAAATTACAGTTGATGCAATGTAAGCACGGATATGTTCCTGTGCGTGAAGTAATGGGTTCTTTCATCGGTGGCCTTGTGTGGACCAGTTCATCTCGTAGGTTTTTGCTCCTTTGATAAGCAAAGACTGGAAGTTGTTCAAATAGATTCTGGACCCTTACATCATTCTTAAAAATGCTCCAATGTTTCTTAATGGAATTCTTTATTTTGTTACTCTGAATGGAAAATTTAGAAACATATACTGGAGTTTTGAGTTCTTTCTTGGATTTGGTGGTGCTTTTCAATAGGCTGTCCCGATCAAGGGAATTAACCCTCTGGACTGCCAAATCCAATTCGTCCTTTCTGTATCCACGTGCTTCAAATTTCTCTCTCATGTTTAATTGCTGTGCTAAGTAGTCTTCAGCATCGCTCACGATCTTTTTAACTCTCAACAATTGACTGTAAGGAAGATTTTTGAGTAAACTGGACTGATGGAAACTCAGGCGGTGAAGTAAGTTATTGCGATCTGTGATTTTTCGAAATAATGTAGTAGAATAGTTGGCGTCTTTTTTCTCAATCTGAACATCAAGGAATGTGATTCTGTCTCTGGAGGTCTCTTTGGTGAACTGGATGCGCTGGTCGATGCTGTTAAGATATGTGAAAAAGTCACTGAAGCTCTGATCCGTGCCTATCCATATTCCAAAAATGTCATCGATGAACCGTAACCAGAGGTGTATATTTTTGTTCCATTCCTGGTTACTCAGTATATGGTCCATTTCATACTTATGCATAAAACAGTTCGCATAAGATGGTGCCATAGTGGCCCCCATTGATGTACCAGACACTTGAAGGAAGAATTTGTCTTGAAATTGAAAATATGAGTTCTCTGAAATAAAGTGAAGGAGAGATAGTATAAATTCCTTCTGTGCTCGAATTTCTGGTGCTTTTAACAGTAGCCATTCAACTGATTCTATCCCAAGGTCATGAGGTATAGATGTGTATAGACTCTTCACATCAATGGTAAACATCAGGTGATCACAATCATAAATAACGGAGTGTAGTTGTTGTAAGAAGTGTGTGGTGTCTCTAACGTATGTGGAAGTTTGTTGTATTAGAGGTTGCAGAAAAAAGTCAATATACACTCCCAATGGTTGATTAATGCTACTCATTCCAGCAACAATAGGTCTCCCCGGTGGTTTGACAAGATCTTTATGAATTTTGGGCAACGTATAGAAATTGGGAACCCTTGGGTGTGGGTTATTGAGGAATTTATAGGTGTGTTCATTTATCCAGTCTAATTCCATGGCTTTATCCAACAACATCTCAAGGTTCAATTTGATGGAAAGAGTAGGGTCTTGGTCTAAAGGTGCATAAATGGTCCGATCTTGCAGTTGTCTGATACATTCAATGTTATAATCTGTAGTGTTCATGATGACTAGGGCGCCTCCCTTATCAGCTGGGCGTATGGTGATATCCTTATCACAATATAAATCTCTGATGATTTTCATTTCATGAGGTTTCATGTTTCTGTGCGGTGGAGTTTTGTAACTGATCCGTTCAATATCTCGGGTAACAAGTTTTTGAAAAATATCAATTGATGGTACTGAGATTGGTGGTATGAAGCCACTCTTAGTTCTGAATTCTTGAAAATCTGGGACATCCGAGGTGTTCTCATGTGGTTCTAACTCCTCAAAGAATACTTTCAATTTAAGTTTTCTTATGAATTTGTACAACTCAATCTTGGTATTAAATAGAGTGGTACTGTAAGTGGGTACAAAACTCAACCCCTTTTGTAGGGTATCCTCTTCAGTTTTATTCAGAGTTTTATGAGATATATTTATGACTAGGTTTTCCTCAGTTGTAATCATGTTTGTGGTTTGTTTTTTGGATTTCCTCCTCCCCCTGCGGGTTCTTTTGGGCGAGCTCCTAAAAAAGATCCAGTCGTAGATGTGCGTGTAGACGGGCTGGCCGTTTGGTTGGGATCGCTCGATGCTTGTTCTGTCGGGACCTCAGTCTCCTTCTGTGCGTCTGAATCGGAGCTGGAAGTATTATCTGATGGATACCTGTGGAGTTTCTTTGGTGCTATAGGGCCATACTTCTCCATCCATGTATAAACCTCTTCATTGATATAATCATATGTGTCCCTTTTAAACTTCTTCACTTTCTTTTGTTCCAACTCGTTCTTGTAGTCTTCCAATTTTGTATTGATGTCAGTTAGAATGATATCGTATTCTTCTTTTCCTAGTGAACCTACAAGTTCTTTCTCAATTTCTTGAATTTCAGTATTTAGTGTAACCAAATTTTTTGATAATTCCTGTATGGTTAGTAAAATCAGGTCAAGGGAACACTTATTCAAAATAGCCTCCCATTTCCGTACAAATTCTTTGCTTTCCTTGCAAAGTGTTGGGCGAAGTTGAATCCGTAACCCTCTTGGTATACGTTGATTCTTGAAATAGCGACCTAGAGTGATCGCATGTAGTTTGCGGTTTATCTCCTTCCGTATCAAGTATTCAAGTTGTTTAATGCGTTTAGCCGGTTCATTAGTTGTGGTGGAGTGTGTGCCAATGCTTGTTTCACTAATCAATTCCAGAATGGCTGCCGCCTCCTCTGTGGAAAACCCTAGGGTTTCTGCGCATTTGGATGAAAGACCTTCGATGTCTTCAAAGGACATTATGTTATTTAAAATTGTCGTATGAGTATAATTTACAATCTCTGTCAATGTGTGCCTCCACTCACGTGTGTCTCAAAAAAAGGAAGAACAAGAGCAGGAAGGTAAGTAAGTGGGCACCACCTGTTTAAATTCACTTTCAAACGGATCAAAAAAAGTTGAGGTTATAAATCATCTTCAAAAAATTCACAGGAGCTGGCTACGATGAGTCTGGAGACACCCTGACTCGTGGAACACAAAAATATACAGAAGACCAGGTAACAAACCTGGCCACACAGCCGCTCTCTGTTTAAGCCCTACCGAGGCCACCGATGAAAGAACCCATTACTTCACGCACAGGAACATATCCGTGCTTACATTGCATCAACTGTAATTTGGTGATCAAGGGTGACACGATATACCATCCCAGAACAGGCAACAAGATTTTCCTGAAGACATTTGGTACGTGCGATAGTGTGAACATTATATATGGCATAAAATGTCCCTGTGGTAAGTATTATGTAGGACAGTCCACGAGATCAGCAAAGGCACGTTGGAACGAGCACCGTTCGTGCATACGTACATGTAACACCAACTCGGCGGTGGCACGACACTGGCGTGATGAGAGCCACAACCTGACTCAAATTAGATTTGTCATTCTTGAAGTGTTAAAGAAATTGAATTCCCATGAGGATTTGGGCCTGCGACTCAACCAAAGAGAAACTTTTTGGATAGACAAACTTGGGAGCCTTTACCCAAATGGCCTAAATGAAGAGATTAACTATCATTGTTACATTTGAATCATTGTTTTCCATGCCTGACTTAAGAGGATTATGTTGATACATGAGTGACTAGTACAGGATTCCCTTCCTCTACCAATGTACATTTGTATCGGGACACTTTGGATGACCTCTCTCTCTGAGGGGGTCATTCATGTCTTTTATTTTAGGATTCAATATGAATTGTTATCACATTAGGATCTAATTACCAACGTTCACACACCATTGTCGCCCTTCCCGAACTTAGGTTTGGGACCCAAGGTAGCGCCTTCCGGGGGCTACCACATGCGACTGGTGTATTTAATATAAATGTACATGATATATCCATGATTACATCCATTAGTTGTTTATGTAATGGTTTAGATACATATGCTACCCTTGCATGATTTTTTCCATATATTGCAGTGTGTCTAATATGCTTATTATTATTATTATTGTTTATTTTATTTATGACATTTTCACTCATTTATACACAATTGTCAGTATGTTTTCTATGTCTATTAGCCTTTTTTCCCATATTCAATTTTCTGTTCTTTTCCTTTTACAATTCTACATTTATCAGTAGCTTCACTGTAAATTCTTTTTCATCTGGATTCCTGGCTTGAATTGCCTGATTGCATAGAGTGCAATCGTCAGTATGTTTTCTATGTCTATCAGCCCTTTTTTTCTCATAAATTTTTCGATTGGTTTCCATGTATAATTCCGCAATCATCACCAGCTTTACTGTAAATTCTTTTTTATTTGAATTCTTGACTTGAATTGTCTGATTACATAGAGTGTAATCGGCAGTATGTTTTCTATGTCTATCAGCCGTTTTTTTATATTTATTTTCGATTTCTTTCTTCTTCTATAATTCCGTAATTATCATCAGCTCTACTGCAAATTCCTTATTTCTATGATTCTTAGCCTGAATTGCCTGTTCGCATAGAGTGCAACTGCCTATCGGCATCGTGTCGATTAATGGACACATTTGGGTCACATGTTTATATTAGTATGAGTAACCTTGGGAACGCTGTTCCCTGGCAATGCGGAACGGCGTCCCCTGCGTGACCGCAATCCCAGCCTCAGTACACTCGTAGCTTTACGAGTACAGGTAAGCATGCAGACCTCTACAACTAGTTTCAATGACAAATTCTGAGACAATCCACTAAAACACATGTTGTTGCACCTACAGATTGAAGAATTGATTTGGTCTGGTTTCCAGACCTTTGATCTTGCGTGAAGTTGTTGTCAACTCCCCGCACATTTTTTCCACGGGCTACCTCGATCCCTGGAGGTAACTTTCCTTGGTTTTCTGATCATGTTCAAATCAACTGTGTTATTTCAGTTACACATTATTTATTTTGGCATCTTTTCTTTTCCCTACTGTGTGGCTTAATTCACCTTTACCTTGCAACTCATCGAAAATTGGTATGTTATTTTTACATTGTTTTCACGCATGGTTATATTTTGTATCACAATCACGATTTTGTTTATGTTTTTCAAAACTTGATACTTTTGGTATAATGTTCCACAGTTTGTGTAAATTGGACCTGCCCTGATGAAGGAGCTGTATGCTCCGAAATGCATTGGCACTTTATGTCTATAACAATTATGGGATGAGTTAGCCGCGGCCTCACTAAGATTTTATTAGTGACCAACTTGGAATTTTCTTTTTGATAAACGCATATTACTTTTGGACCCGACTAAGAGATTTATTTGGATGAGTTACATTTTGTAAATACAGTGAACATTTACTAGTTGACTCAAATTTTTCAAATTGCACTGCCCTTGGTAGGGCTTAAACAGAGAGCGGCTGCGTGGCCAGGTTTGTTACCTGGTCTTCTGTATATTTTTGTGTTCCACGAGTCAGGGTGTCTCCAGACTCATCGTAGCCAGCTCCTGTGAATTTTTTGAAGATGATTTATAACCTCAACTTTTTTTGATCCGTTTGAAAGTGAATTTAAACAGGTGGTGCCCACTTACTTACCTTCCTGCTTTTGCCTGGACTGACCCATGTGTTGTGGAGGGACCTGATGGAAGTGTACTTTGACAGTGGTACTCATCTGCTATTGCTTCCTGTCTAGGGGACCATTGAACAGTACCCTGATGCTTGTGTTCTATGTCTCCCTCTACGCAGCGGCTAGTGAAGAAGAGGGCGGAGACGGCGCTGTGGAGCAAGGCGGCGGGGATGCCCCCACGGCTGCAGCGGAAGGGGTGGGTGAGCCCCCACAGGGGCCTGCTACGGCGGAAGACGGTGAGGAGCCATTCAGGTTGGTGGTTTCCACAGAGGAGGAGGAGGCCGCCACTGTGGCACACATGGGGCCTGGTGGGGGCATCCCTGCTGGTGCAAGTGGTGCAGTCCAGGGGCAGGGGCAGGAGGCAGCACAGGTCACCGTGGAGGGGCCTGTGCATGTCGCTGACCCTGACCCTGTGAGTGCACCACCATGCACCAGCAGGGATGCCCTGTCCCAGGCCCGTCCGCAGGTAGAGGGGATGTCCATGTCACCTGACTCCCCTCCACCTGCGGACGAGGGGACCCGTGGCCGTATGGAGAAGGTCCTGATTGGGGTTGCGATGCGCGTGGGTGCAATTCGTGATGACGTGCGTGCTTCCCGGGATGAGCACGCACGTCATCACGAAGAGCACCGTGCCGACGTGGCCCAATTGGGATCTTCCATGTTCGGGGGTTTCCTGCATGTGTCGGCCAATCTGGCGGCCCTCTCCTCCTCTGTGGAGGCTATACGCCGGTCGTTCTCCTTGCCGTCTTCCGGACCAGATGCCACCAGGGCCCGCTGTGGACCTGCCCTGACCAATGCAGCCAGCTCGGTGGGGATCCCATCCCTGCCACAGTCGGGAGTCGGAGGTCCAGTAGGGGTGGACACCACAGCAACTGTACCCCAGCAGATGGAGGATGTGCCGGCATCATCAGGCAGGGCACGTGCACAACGGCGTCGGTGGATTCCATCAGCCTGGATGCCGTCGTGCTGGCAGAGGCAGTTGCGTCGGAGGCAGCAGCAGAGTCAACGTGGGAGGCATCCTGGCTCGGGGCCATCAACATCGGAGGGGCAGGCATCGGCCGGAGGGCAGGAGGACCCAGGACAAGAAGTGTCTTCCGTGTGGCTGCGTTTGGGCCAGCAGATAGGTGCGGAGCGGCGGCGGGCGGAAGAGGCGCGGCTCACGATGGTCAGGGCGGAGAACTCCATGCGGAGGGCCCTGAGGCAGGCCGAGTGCCTCGAGGCAATCCGCAGGGGGTTGGAGGAGCAGATGGTGTCGTCCCTGCGGACCCTCGGGGCCATGGAACAGGACCGCCTCCGGGACATAGACGAGGAGTTTGATGATGCCCTGGCCCGGAACACCACGGAGTGAGCCGCTGGACTTGCCCGCCGCCTTTGTATATAGTTCTTTAGTTTTAGGTTTCCTTTGTTTCTTCTTATGATTTGGAGTCGACAGACACTGCTCCACTTTTTGTATATAGTTGCATTTTAGTTAGGGTTTTTTGTAGGTTTCCTTTGTTCAGTTGGGCTCATGGACCCTTGGATGTTTTGTACATAGTTCTTCATTGGATTGTTTGATTATTTTTTTTTTTTTATTTATTCACCATGGAGCAATGGTCTTTGCATTTATTTTTCTCTCTCTGATTGATTTTATTTTTAATGTGACTTTGGACAACATTTTTTGGGATTTGGATTTGTATTTTTGATTTTTTTGGACGGACATGCAGCTTATCTTTTTTTCATTGCCATTGTAGTTTGTTTAATTTCATTTGCATTCAATTTTTTTTAATGCAAATTTTTGTTTTCATACTTCACTGTGTGGTATCATCTCATTGGTTTCATGCATGTCATGTTGGGTGTTTTCCCATTCAATTGCAACCATTGTGTGTGACGGACATGGGTTCATTTGCTTTATGAACATTGGGGGTGTAGCATGTAATTTCCATTTCCATGTGGGTGAATGGGTTACTTGGTAGGGCCTTTTGGCTGTGGAGGCTGACCATAACGCACATGATTGGGGATTGTGAGGACCTGGGTGCAGGGGGACATGAGTGGGGGCCTGGTGGAGGGTGCCCCTGGATGCTGGGGGGTGGGGGTGGTGGGAGACATGAGTGGGGGCCTGGTGGAGGGTGCCCCTGGATGCTGGGGGGTGAGTGTGGTGGGAGACATGAGTGGGGGCCTGGTGGAGGCTGCCCCTGCACTGCTGGGGGGGTGGGGGTGGTGGGAGACATGAGTGGGTGCCTGACGGGGGCTGCCCATGGTGGCTGGGGGGTGGGGGGGTGGTAGACACGGGTGGGAGCCTGGTGGAGGGTGCCCCTGGATGCTGGGGGGTGGGGGTGGTGGGAGACATGAGTGGGGGCCTGGTGGAGGGTGCCCCTGCACTGCTGGGGGGTGGGGGTGCAGGGGGACATGAGTGGGGGCCTGGTGGAGGGTGCCCCTGGATGCTGGGGGGTGGGGGTGGTGGGAGACATGAGTGGGGGCCTGGTGGAGGGTGCCCCTGCACTGCTGGGGGGTGGGGGTGGTGGGAGACATGAGTGGGGGCCTGGTGGAAGCTGCCCCTGGTGGCTGGGGGGTGGGGGTGGTGGGAGACATGAGTGGGGGCCTGGTGGAGGGTGCCCCTGCACTGCTGGGGGGTGGGGGTGCAGGGGGACATGAGTGGGGGCCTGGTGGAGGGTGCCCCTGGATGCTGGGGGGTGGGGGTGGTGGGAGACATGAGTGGGGGCCTGGTGGAGGGTGCCCCTGGATGCTGGGAGGTAGGGGTGGTGGGAGACATGAGTAGGGGCCTGGTGGAGAGTGCCCTGGATGCTGGGGGGTGGGGGTGGTGGGAGACATGAGTGGGGGCCTGGTGGAGGCTGCCCCTGGATGCTGGGGGGTGGGGGTGGTGGGAGACATGAGTGGGGGCCTGGTGGAGGGTGCCCCTGGATGCTGGGGGGTGGGGGTGGTGGGAGACATGAGTGGGGGCCTGGTGGAGGGTGCCCCTGCACTGCTGGGGGGTGGGGGTGCAGGGGGACATGAGTGGGGGCCTGGTGGAGGGTGCCCCTGCACTGCTGGGGGGTGGGGGTGGTGGGAGACATGAGTTGGACATGAGTGGGGGCCTGGTGGGGGCTGCCCATGGTGGCTGGGGGGTGGGGTGGTGGTAGACATGGGTGGGAGCCTGGTGGAGGGTGCCCCAAACTGCTGGGGGGGGTGGGGGTGGGTGGGAGACATGAGTGGGGGCCTGGCAGAGGCTGCCCATGGTGGGTGGGCGGTGGGGGTGGTGGGAGACATGGGTGGGAGCCTGGTGGAGGGTGCCCCACACTGCTGGGGGGGTGGGGGTGGGTGGGAGACATGATTGGGGGCCTGGCAGAGGCTGCCCATGGTGGGTGGGGGGTGGGGGTGGTGGGAGACATGAGTGGGGGCCTGGTGGAGGCTGCCCCTGCACTGCTGGGGGGGTGGGGGTGGTGGGAGACATGAGTGGGTGCCTGGCGGGGGCTGCCCATGGTGGCTGGGGGGTGGGGGGGTGGTAGACACGGGTGGGAACCTGGTGGAGGGTGCCCCTGGATGCTGGGGGGTGGGGGTGCTGGGAGACATGAGTGGGGGCCTGGTGGAGGGTGCCCCTGCACTGCTGGGGGGTGGGGGTGCAGGGGGACATGAGTGGGGGCCTGGTGGAGGGTGCCCCTGGATGCTGGGGGGTGGGGTGGTGGGAGACATGAGTGGGGGCCTGGTGGAGGGTGCCCCTGCACTGCTGGGGCGTGGGGGTGGTGAGAGACATGAGTGGGGGCCAGATGGAGGCTGCCCCTGGTGGCTGGGGGTGGGGGTGGTTGGAGACATGAGTGGGGGCCTGGTGGAGGGTGCCACTGCACTGCTGGGGGGTGGGGGTGCAGGGGGACATGAGTGGGGGCCTGGTGGAGGGTGCCCCTGGATGCTGGCGGTGGGGGTGGTGGGAGACATGAGTGGGGGCCTGGTGGAGGGTGCCCCTGGATGCTGGGGGGTGGGGGTGGTGGGAGACATGAGTGGGGGCCTGGTGGAGGGTGCCCCTGGATGCTGGGGGGTGGGGGTGGTGGGAGACATGAGTGGGGGCCTGGTGGAGGGTGCCCCTGGATGCTGGGGGGTGGGGGTGGTGGGATACATGAGTGGGGGCCTGGTGGAGGGTGCCACTGGATGCTGGGGGGTGGGGGTGGTGGGAGACATGAGTGGGGGCCTGGTGGAGGGTGCCCCTGCACTGCTGGGGGGTGGGGGTGCAGGGGGACATGAGTGGGGGCCTGGTGGAGAGTGCCCCTGCACTGCTGGGGGGTGGGGGTGGTGGGAGACATGAGTTGGACATGAGTGGGGGCCTGGTGGGGGCTGCCAATGGTGGCTGGGGGTGGGGGTGGTGGTAGACATGGGTGGGAGCCTGGTGGAGGGTGCCCCACACTGCTGGGGGGGTGGGGGTGGGAGACATGAGTGGGGGCCTGGCGGAGGCTGCCCATGGTGGGTGGGGGATGGGGGTGGTGGGAGACATGGGTGGGAGCCTGGTGGAGGGTGCCCCACACTGCTGGGGGGGTGGGGGTAGGTCGGAGACATGAGTGGGGGCCTGGTGGAGGCTGCCCATGGTGGGTGGGGGGTGGGGGTGGTGGGAGACATGGGTGGGGGCCTGGTGGAGGCTGCCCCTGCACTGCTGGGGGGTGGGAGTGGTGGGAGACATGAGTGGGGGCCTGGTGGAGGCTGCCCCTGGTGGCTGGGGGGTGGGGGTGGTGGGAGACATGAGTGGGGGCCTGGTGGAGAGTGCCCCTGCACTGCTGGGGGGTGGGGGTGCAGGGGGACATGAGTGGGAGCCTGGTGGAGGGTGCCCCTGGATGCTGGGGGTGGGGGTGGTGGGAGACATGAGTGGGGGCCTGGTGGAGGGTGCCCCTGGATGCTGGGGGGTGGGGGTGGTGGGAGACATGAGTGGGGGCCTGGTGGAGGGTGCCCCTGCACTGCTGGGGGGTGGGGGTGGTGGGGGACATGAGTTGGACATGAGTGGGGCCCTGGTGGTGCTGCCCCTGCACTGCTGGGGGGTGGGGGTGCAGGGGGAAATGAGTGGGTGCCTGGTGGAGGGTGCCCCTGGATGCTGGGGGGTGGGGGTGGTGGGAGACATGAGTGGGTGCCTGGTGGAGGGTGCCCCTGTATGCTGGGGGGTGGGGGTGGTGGGAGACATGAGTGGGGGCCTGGTGGAGGGTGCCCCTGCACTGCTGGGGGGTGGGGGTGGTGGGAGACATGAGTGGGGGCCTGGTGGAGGCTGCCCCTGGTGGCTGGGGGGTGGGGGTGGTGGGAGACATGAGTGGGGGCCTGGTGGAGGGTGCCCCTGCACTGCTGGGGGGTGGGGGTGCAGGGGGACATGAGTGGGGGCCTGGTGGAGGGTGCCCCTGCACTGCTGGGGGGTGGGGGTGGTGGGAGACATGAGTTGGACATGAGTGGGGGCCTGGTGGAGGGTGCCCCTGGATGCTGGGGGGTGGGGGTGCAGGGGGACATGAGTGGGGGCCTGGTGGAGGGTGCCCCTGCACTGCTGGCGGGGTGGGGGTGGTGGGAGACATGAGTGGGTGCCTGGTGGGGGCTGCCCATGGTGGCTGGGGGGTGGGGGGGTGGTAGACAAGGGGGGGAGCCTGGTGGAGGGTGCCCCTGCACTGCTGGGGGGTGGGGGTGGGTGGGAGACATGAGTGGGGGCCTGGTGGAGGGTGCCCCTGCACTGCTGGGGGGTGGGGGTGCAGGGGGACATGAGTGGGGGCCTGGTGGAGGGTGCCCCTGGATGCTGGGGGGTGGGGGTGGTGGGAGACATGAGTGGGGGCCTGGTGGAGGGTGCCCCTGGATGCTGGGGGGTGGGGGTGGTGGGAGACATGAGTGGGGGCCTGGTGGAGGGTGCCCCTGGATGCTGGGGGGTGGGGGTGGTGGGAGACATGAGTGGGGGCCTGGTGGAGGGTGCCCCTGGATGCTGGGGGGGTGGGGGTGGTGGGAGACATGAGTGGGGGCCTGGTGGAGGGTGCCCCTGGATGCTGGGGGGTGGGGGTGGTGGGAGACATGAGTGGGGGCCTGGTGGAGGGTGCCCCTGCACTGCTGGGGGGTGGGGGTGCAGGGGGACATGAGTGGGGGCCTGGTGGAGGGTGCCCCTGCACTGCTGGGGGGTGGGGGTGGTGGGAGACATGAGTTGGACATGAGTGGGGGCCTGGTGGGGGCTGCCCATGGCGACTGGGGGGTGGGGGTGGTGGTAGACATGGGTGGGAGCCTGGTGGAGGGTGCCCCACACTGCTGGGGGGGTGGGGGTGGGTGAGAGACACGGGTGGGAGCCTGGTGGAGGGTGCCCCTGGATGCTGGGGGGTGGGGGTGGTGGGAGACATGAGTGGGGGCCTGGTGGAGGGTGCCCCTGCACTGCTGGGGGGTGGGGGTGCAGGGGGACATGAGTGGGGGCCTGGTGGAGGGTGCCCTGGATGCTGGTGGGTGGGGGTGGTGGGAGACATGAGTGGGGGCCTGGTGGAGGGTGCCCCTGCACTGCTGGGGGGTGGCGGTGGTGGGATACATGAGTGGGGGCCTGGTGGAGGGTGCCCCTGCACTGCTGGGGGGTGGGGGTGCAGGGGGACATGAGTGGGGGCCTGGTGGAGGGTGCCCCTTGATGCTGGGGGGTGGGGGTGGTGGGAGACATGAGTGGGGGCCTGGTGGAGGGTGCCCCTGGATGCTGGGGGGTGGGGGTGGTGGGAGACATGAGTGGGGGCCTGGTGGAGGGTGCCCCTGGATGCTACGGGGGTGGGGGTGGTGGGAGACATGAGTGGGGGCCTGGTGGAGGGTGCCCCTGGATGCTGGGGGGTGGGGGTGGTGGGAGACATGAGTGGGGGCCTGGTGGAGGGTGCCCCTGCACTGCTGGGGGGTGGGGGTGCAGGGGGACATGAGTGGGGGCCTGGTGGAGGGTGCCCCTGCACTGCTGGGGGGTGGGGGTGGTGGGAGACATGAGTTGGACATGAGTGGGGGCCTGGTGGGGGCTGCCCATGGCGGCTGGGGGGTGGGGGTGGTGGTAGACATGGGTGGGAGCCTGGTGGAGGGTGCCCCACACTGCTGGGGGGGTGGGGGTGGGTGAGAGACATGAGTGGGGGCCTGGCGGAGGCTGCCCATGGTGGGTGGGGGGTGGGGGTGGTGGGAGACATGGGTGGGAGCCTGGTGGAGGGTGCCCCACACTGCTGGGGGGGTGGGGGTGGGTGGGAGACATGAGTGGGGGCCTGGCGGAGGCTGCCCATGGTGGGTCGGGGGTGGGGGTGGTGGGAGACATGAGTGGGGGCCTGGTGGAAGCTGCCCCTGCACTGCTGGGGGGGTGGGGGTGGTGGGAGATATGAGTGGGTGCCTGGCAGGGGCTGCCCATGGTGGCTGGAGGGTGGGGGGGTGGTAGACACGGGTGGGAGCCTGGTGGAGGGTGCCCCTGGATGCTGGGGGGTGGGGGTGGTGGGAGACATGAGTGGGGGCCTGGTGGAGGGTGCCCCTGCACTGCTGGGGGGTGGGGGTGCAGGGGGACATGAGTGGGGGCCTGGTGGAGGGTGCCCTGGATGCTGGTGGGTGGGGGTGGTGGGAGACATGAGTGGGGGCCTGGTGGAGGGTGCCCCTGCACTGCTAGGGGGTGGGGGTGGTGGGAGACATGAGTGGGGGCCTGGTGGAGGCTGCCCCTGGTGGCTGGGGGGTGGGGGTGGTGGGAGACATGAGTGGGGGCCTGGTGGAGGGTGCCCCTGCACTGCTGGGGGGTGGGGGTGCAGGGGGACATGAGTGGGGGCCTGGTGGAGGGTGCCCCTGGATGCTGGCGGTGGGGGTGGTGGGAGACATGAGTGGGGGCCTGGTGGAGGGTGCCCCTGGATGCTGGGGGGTGGGGGTGGTGGGAGACATGAGTGGGGGCCTGGTGGAGGGTGCCCCTGGATGCTGGGGGGTGGGGGTGGTGGGAGACATGAGTGGGGGCCTGGTGGAGGGTGCCCCTGGATGCTGGGGGGTGGGGGTGGTGGGAGACATGAGTGGGGGCCTGGTGGAGGGTGCCCCTGGATGCTGGGGGGTGGGGGCGGTGGGAGACATGAGTGGGCGCCTGGTGGAGGGTGCCCCTGCACTGCTGGGGGGTGGGGGTGCAGGGGGACATGAGTGGGGGCCTGGTGGAGGGTGCCCCTGCACTGCTGGGTGGTGGGGGTGGTGGGAGACATGAGTTGGACATGAGTGGGGGCCTGGTGGTGGCTGCCCATGGTGGCTGGGGGGTGGGGGTGGTGGTAGACATGGGTGGGAGCCTGGTGGAGGGTGCCCCACACTGCTGTCGGGGTGGGGGTGGGTGGGAGACATGAGTGGAGGCCTGGCGGAGGCTGCCCATGGTGAGTGGGGGGTGGGGGTGGTGGGAGACATGGGTGGGTGCCTGGTGGAGGGTGCCCCACACTGCTGGAGGGGTGGGGGTGGGTGGGAGACATGAGTGGGGGCTTGGCGGAGGCTGCCCATGGTGGGTGGGGGGTGGGGGTGGTGGGAGACATGAGTGGGGGCCTGGTGGAGGCTGCCCCTGCACTGCTGGGGGGGTGGGGGTGGTGGGAGACATGAGTGGGTGCCTGGCGGGGGCTGCCCATGGTACCTGGGGGGTGGGGGGGTGGTAGACACGGGTGGGAGCCTGGTGGAGGGTGCCGCTGGATGCAGGGGGGTTGGGGGTGGTGGGAGACATGAGTGGGGGCCTGGTGGAGGGTGCCCCTGCATTGCTGGGGGTGGGGGTGCAGGGGGACATGAGTGGGGGCCTGGTGGAGGGTGCCCCTGGATGCTGGGGGGGTGGGGGTGGTGGGAGACATGAGTGGGGGCCTGGTGGAGGGTGCCCCTGCACTGCTGGGTGGTGGGGGTGGTGGGAGACATGAGTGGGGGCCTGGTGGAGGCTGCCCCTGGTGGCTGGGGGGTGGGGGTGGTGGGAGACATGAGTGGGGGCCTGGTGGAGGGTGCCCCTGCACTGCTGGGGGGTGGGGCTGCAGGGGGACATGAGTGGGGGCCTGGTGGAGGGTGCCCCTGGATGCTGGGGGGTGGGGGTGGTGGGAGACATGAGTGGGGGCCTGGTGGAGGGTGCCCCTGGATGCTGGGGGTGGGGGTGGTGGGAGACATGAGTGGGGGCCTGGTGGAGGGTGCCCCTGGATGCTGGGGGGTGGGGGTGGTGGGAGACATGAGTGGGGGCCTGGTGGAGGGTGCCCCTGGATGCTGGGGGGTGGGGGTGGTGGGAGACATGAGTGGGGGCCTGGTGGAGGGTGCCCCTGCACTGCTGGTGGGTGGGGGTGCAGGGGGACATGAGTGGGGGCCTGGTGGAGGGTGCCCCTGCACTGCTGGGGGGTGGGGGTGGTGGGAGACATGAGTTGGACATGAGTGGGGGCCTGGTGGGGGCTGCCCATGGTGGCTGGGGGGTGGGGGTGGTGGTAGACATGGGTGGGAGCCTGGTGGAGGGTGCCCCACACTGCTGGGGGGGGGGTGGGTGGGAGAGACATGAGTGGGAGCCTGGCGGAGGCTGCCCATGGTGGGTGGGGGGTGGGGGTGGTGGGAGACATGGGTGGGAGCCTGGTGGAGGGTGCCCCACACTGCTGGGGGGGTGGGGGTGGGTGGGAGACATGAGTGGGGGCCTGGCGGAGGCTGCCCATGGTGGGTGGGGGGTGGTGGTGGTGGGAGACATGGGTGGGGGCCTGGTGGAGGCTGCCCCTGCACTCCTGGGGGGTGGGGGTGGTGGGAGACATGAGTGGGGGCCTGGTGGAGGCTGCCCCTGGTGGCTGGGGGGTGGGGGTGGTGGGAGACATGATTGGGGGCCTGGTGGAGGGTGCCCCTGCACTGCTGGGGGGTGGGGGTGCAGGGGGACATGAGTGGGGGCCTGGTGGAGGGTGCCCCTGGATGCTGGGGGTGGGGGTGGTGGGAGACATGAGTGGAGGCCTGGTGGAGGGTGCCCCTGGATGCTGGGGGGTGGGGGTGGTGGGAGACATGGATGGGGGCCTGGTGGAGGGTGCCCCTGCACTCCTGGGGGGTGGGGGTGGTGGGAGACATGAGTTGGACATGAGTGGGGACCTGGTGGTGCTGCCCCTGCACTGCTGGGGGGTGGGGGTGCAGGGGGACATGAGTGGGTGCCTGGTGGAGGGTGCCCTGGATGCTGGGGGGTGGGGGTGGTTGGAGACATGAGTGGGTGCCTGGTGAAGGGTGCCCCTGGATGCTGGGGGTGGGGGTGGTGGGAGACATGAGTGGGGGCCTGGTGGAGGGTGCCCCTGCACTGCTGGGGGGTGGGGGTGGTGGGAGACATGAGTGGGGGCCTGGTGGAGGCTGCCCCTGGTGGCTGGGGGGTGGGGGTGGTGGGAGACATGAGTGGGGGCCTTGTGGAGGGTGCCCCTGCACTGCTGGGGGGTGGGGGTGCAGGGGGACATGAGTGGGGGCCTGGTGGAGGGTGCCCCTGCACTGCTGGGGGGTGGGGGTGGTGGGAGACATGAGTTGAACATGAGTGGGGGCGTGGTGGAGGGTGCCCCTGGATGCTGGGGGGTGGGGGTGCAGGGGGACATGAGTGGGGGCCTGGTGGAGGGTGCCCCTGCACTGCTGGGGGGGTGGTGGGAGACATGAGTGGGTGCCTGGCGGGGGCGGCCCATGGTGGCTGGGGGGTGGGGGGGGTAGACACGGGTGGGAGCCTGGTGGAGGGTGCCCCTGCACTGCTGGGGGTTGGGGGTGGGTGGGAGACATGAGTGGGAGCCTGGTGGAGGGTGCCCCTGCACTGCTGGGGGCTGGGGGTGGTGGGAGACATGAGTTGGACATGAGTGGGGGCCTGGTGGAGGGTGCCCCTGGATGCTGGGGAGTGGGGGTGCAGGGGGACATGAGTGGGGGCCTGGTGGCGGGTGCCCCTGCACTGCTGGGGGGTGGTGGGAGACATGAGTTGGACATGAGTGGGGGCCTGGTGGAGGGTGCCCCTGGATGCTGGGGGGTGGGGGTGGTGGGAGACATGAGTGGGGGCCTGGTGGAGGGTGCCCCTGGATGCTGGGGGGTGGGGGTGCAGGGGGACATGAGTGGGGGCCTGGTGGAGGGTGCCCCTGCACTGCTGGGGGGTGGGGGTGGTGGGAGACATGAGTGGGGGCCTGGTGGAGGCTGCCCCTGGATGTTGGGGGGTGGGGGTGGTGGGAGACATGAGTGGGGGCCTGGTGGAGGGTGCCCCTGCACTGCTGGGGGGTGGGGGTGGTGGGAGACATGAGTGAGGGCCTGGTGGAGGCTGCCCTGGTGGCTGGGGGGTGGGGGTGGTGGGAGACATGAGTGGGGGCCTGGTGGAGGGTGCCCCTGCACTGCTGGGGGGTGGGGGTGCAGGGGGACATGAGTAAGGGGCCTGGCGGAGGGTGCCCCTGGATGCTGGGGGGTGGGGGTGGTGGGAGACATGAGTGGGGGCCTGGTGGAGGGTGCCCCTGGATGCTGGGGGGTGGGGGTGGTGGGAGACATGAGTGGGGGCCTGGTGGAGGGTGCCCCTGGATGCTGGGGGGTGGGGGTGGTGGGAGACATGAGTGGGGGCCTGGTGGAGGGTGCCCCTGGATGCTGGGGGGTGGGGGTGGTGGGAGACATGAGTGGGGGCCTGGTGGAGGGTGCCCCTGCACTGCTGGGGGGTGGGGTGCAGGGAGACATGAGTGGGGGCCTGGTGGAGGGTGCCCCTGCACTGCTGGGGGGTGGGGGTTGTGGGAGACATGAGTTGGACATGAGTGGGGGCCTGGTGGGGGCTGCCCATGGTGGCTGGGGGGTGGGGGTGGTGGTAGACATGAGTGGGGGCCTGGTGGAGGGTGCCCCTGGATGCTGGGGGGTGGGGGTGGTGGTAGACATGGGTGGGAGCCTGGTGGAGGGTGCCCCACACTGCTGGGGGGGTGGGGGTGGGTGGGAGACATGAGTGGGGGCCTGGCTGAGGCTGCCCATGGTGGGTCGGGGGTGGGGGTGGTGGGAGACATGGGTGGGAGCCTGGTGGAGGGTGCCCCACACTGCTGGGGCGGTGGGGGTGGGTGGGAGACATGAGTGGGGGCCTGGCGGAGGCTGCCCATGGTGGGTGGGGGGTGGGGATGGTGGGAGACATGAGTAGGGGCCTGGTGGAGGGTGCCCCTGCACTGCTGGGGGTGGGGGTGGTGGGAGACATGAGTGGGGGCCTGGTGGAGGGTGTCCCTGGATGCTGGGGGTTGGGGGTGGTGGGAGACATGAGTGGGGGCCTGGTGGAGGCTGCCCCTGCACTGCTGGGGGTGGGGGTGGTGGGAGACATGAGTGGGGGCCTGGTGGAGGCTGCCCCTGGTGGCTGGGGGGTGGGGGCGGTGGGAGACATGAGTGGGGGCATGGTGGAGGGTGCTCCTGCACTGCTGGGGGGAGGGGGTGCACGGGGACATGAGTGGGGGCCTGGTGGAGGGTGCCCCTGGATGCTGGGGGGTGGGGGTGGTGGGAGACATGAGTGGGGGCCTGGTGGAGGGTGCCCCTGGATGCTGGGGGGTGGGGGTCGTGGGAGACATGAGTGGGGGCCTGGTGGAGGGTGCCCCTGGATGCTGGGGGGTGGGGGTGCAGGGGGACATGAGTGGGGGCCTGGTGGAGGGTGCCCCTGCACTGCTGGGGGGTGGGGGTGGTGGGAGACATGAGTGGGGGCCTGGTGGAGGCTGCCCCTGGATGTTGGGGGTGGGGGTGGTGGGAGACATGAGTGGGGGCCTGGTGGAGGGTGCCCCTGCACTGCTGGGGGGTGGGGGTGGTGGGAGACATGAGTGGGGGCCTGGTGGAGGCTGCCCTGGTGGCTGGGGGGTGGGGGTGGTGGGAGACATGAGTGGGGGCCTGGTGGAGGGTGCCCCTGCACTGCTGGGGGGTGGGGGTGCAGGGGGACATGAGTAAGGGGCCTGGCGGAGGGTGCCCCTGGATGCTGGGGGGTGGGGGTGGTGGGAGACATGAGTGGGGGCCTGGTGGAGGGTGCCCCTGGATGCTGGGGTGGTGGGGGTGGTGGGAGACATGAGTGGGGGCCTGGTGGAGGGTGCCCCTGGATGCTGGGGGGTGGGGGTGGTGGGAGACATGAGTGGGGGCCTGGTGGAGGGTGCCTCTGGATGCTGGGGGGTGGGGGTGGTGGGAGACATGAGTGGGGGCCTGGTGGAGGGTGCCCCTGCACTGCTGGGGGGTGGGGTGCAGGGGGACATGAGTGGGGGCCTGGTGGAGGGTGCCCCTGCACTGCTGGGGGGTGTGGGTGGTGGGAGACATGAGTTGGACATGAGTGGGGGCCTGGTGGGGGCTGCCCATGGTGGCTGGGGGGTGGGGGTGGTGGTAGACATGAGTGGGGGCCTGGTGGAGGGTGCCCCTGGATGCTGGGGGGTGGGGGTGGTGGTAGACATGGGTGGGAGCCTGGTGGAGGGTGCCCCACACTGCTGGGGGGGTGGGGGTGGGTGGGAGACATGAGTGGGGGCCTGGCGGAGGCTGCCCATGGTGGGTCGGGGGTGGGGGTGGTGGGAGACATGGGTGGGAGCCTGGTGGAGGGTGCCCCACACTGCTGTGGCGGTGGGGGTGGGTGGGAGACATGAGTGGGGGCCTGGCGGAGGCTGCCCATGGTGGGTGGGGGGTGGGGATGGTGGGAGACATGAGTAGGGGCCTGGTGGAGGGTGCCCCTGCACTGCTGGGGGTGGGGGTGGTGGGAGACATGAGTGGGGGCCTGGTGGAGGGTGCCCCTGGATGCTGGGGGGTGGGGGTGGTGGGAGACATGAGTGGGGGCCTGGTGGAGGCTGCCCCTGCACTGCTGGGGGGTGGGGGTGGTGGGAGACATGAGTGGGGGCCTGGTGGAGGCTGCCCCTGGTGGCTGGGGGGTGGGGGTGGTGGGAGACATGAGTGGGGGCCTGGTGGAGGGTGCTCCTGCACTGCTGGGGGGAGGGGGTGCACGGGGACATGAGTGGGGGCCTGGTGGAGGGTGCCCCTGGATGCTGGGGGGTGGGGGTGGTGGGAGACATGAGTGGGGGCCTGGTGGAGGGTGCCCCTGGATGCTGGCGGGTGGGGGTGGTGGGAGACATGAGTGGGGGCCTGGTGGAGGGTGCCCCTGCACTGCCGGGGGGTGGGGGTGCAGGGGGACATGAGTGGGGGCCTGGTGGAGGGTGCCCCTGCGCTGCTGGGGGGTGGGGGTGGTGGGAGACATGAGTTGGACATGAGTGGGGGCCTGGTGGAGGGTGCCCCTGGATACTGGGGGGTGGGGGTGCAGGGGGACATGAGTGGGTGCCTGGTGGAGGGTGCCCCTGGATGCTGGGGGGTGGGGGTGGTGGGAGACATGAGTTGGACATGAGTGGGGCCCTGGTGGTGCTGCCCCTGCACTGCTGGGGGGTGGGGGTGCAGGGGGACATGAGTGGGGGCCTGGTGAAGGGTGCCCCTGGATGCTGGGGGGTGGGGGTGCAGGGGGACATGAGTGGGGGCCTGGTGGAGGGTGCCCCTGGATGCTGGGGGGTGGGGGTGGTGGGAGACATGAGTGGGGGCCTGGTGGAGGGTGCCCCTGGATGCTGGGGGGTGGGGGTGGTGGGTGACATGAGTGGGGGCCTGGTGGAGGGTGCCCCTGGATGCTGGGGGGTGGGGGTGGTGGGAGACATGAGTGGGGGCCTGGTGGAGGGTGCCCCTGGATGCTGGGGGGTGGGGGTGGTGGGAGACATGAGTGAGGGCCTGGTGGAGGGTGCCCCTGCACTGCTGGGGGGTGGGGGTGCAGGGGGATATGAGTGGGGGCCTGGTGGAGGGTGCCCCTGCACTGCTGGGGGGTGGGGGTGGTGGGAGACATGAGTTGGACATGAGTGGGGGCCTGGTGGGGGCTGCCCATGGTGGCTGGGGGGTGGGGTTGGTGGTAGACATGGGTGGGAGCCTGGTGGAGGGTGCCCCACGCTGCTGGGGGGGTGGGGGTGGGTGGGAGACATGAGTGGGGGCCTGGCGGAGGCTGCCCATGGTGGGTGGGGGGTGGGGGTGGTGGGAGACATGGGTGGGAGCCTGGTGGAGGGTGCCCCACACTGCTGGGGGGGTGGGGGTGGGTGGGAGACATGAGTGGGGGCCTGGCGGAGGCTGCCCATGGTGGGTGGGGGTGGGGTGGTTGGAGACATGGGTGGGGGCCTGGTGGAGGGTGCCCCTGCACTGCTGGGGGGTGGGGGAGGTGGGAGACATGAGTGGGGGCCTGGTGGAGGGTGCCCCTGGATGCTGGGGGGTGGGGGTGGTGGGAGACATGAGTGGGGGCCTGGTGGAGGTTGCCCCTGCACTGCTGGGGGGTGGGGGTGGTGGGAGACATGAGTTGGACATGAGTGGGGCCCTGGTGGTGCTGCCCCTGCACTGCTGGGGGGTGGGGGTGCAGGGGGAAATGAGTGGGTGCCTGGTGGAGGGTGCCCCTGGATGCTGGGGGGTGGGGGTGGTGGGAGACATGAGTGGGTGCCTGGTGGAGGGTGCCCCTGTATGCTGGGGGGTGGGGGTGGTGGGAGACATGAGTGGGGGCCTGGTGGAGGGTGCCCCTGCACTGCTGGGGGGTGGGGGTGGTGGGAGACATGAGTGGGGGCCTGGTGGAGGCTGCCCCTGGTGGCTGGGGGGTGGGGGTGGTGGGAGACATGAGTGGGGGCCTGGTGGAGGGTGCCCCTGCACTGCTGGGGGGTGGGGGTGCAGGGGGACATGAGTGGGGGCCTGGTGGAGGGTGCCCCTGCACTGCTGGGGGGTGGGGGTGGTGGGAGACATGAGTTGGACATGAGTGGGGGCCTGGTGGAGGGTGCCCCTGGATGCTGGTGGGTGGGGGTGCAGGGGGACATGAGTGGGGGCCTGGTGGAGGGTGCCCCTGCACTGCTGGCGGGGTGGGGGTGGTGGGAGACATGAGTGGGTGCCTGGTGGGGGCTGCCCATGGTGGCTGGGGGGTGGGGGGGTGGTAGACAAGGGGGGGAGCCTGGTGGAGGGTGCCCCTGCACTGCTGGGGGGTGGGGGTGGGTGGGAGACATGAGTGGGGGCCTGGTGGAGGGTGCCCCTGCACTGCTGGGGGGTGGGGGTGCAGGGGGACATGAGTGGGGGCCTGGTGGAGGGTGCCCCTGGATGCTGGGGGGTGGGGGTGGTGGGAGACATGAGTGGGGGCCTGGTGGAGGGTGCCCCTGGATGCTGGGGGGTGGGGGTGGTGGGAGACATGAGTGGGGGCCTGGTGGAGGGTGCCCCTGGATGCTGGGGGGTGGGGGTGGTGGGAGACATGAGTGGGGGCCTGGTGGAGGGTGCCCCTGGATGCTGGGGGGGTGGGGGTGGTGGGAGACATGAGTGGGGGCCTGGTGGAGGGTGCCCCTGGATGCTGGGGGGTGGGGGTGGTGGGAGACATGAGTGGGGGCCTGGTGGAGGGTGCCCCTGCACTGCTGGGGGGTGGGGGTGCAGGGGGACATGAGTGGGGGCCTGGTGGAGGGTGCCCCTGCACTGCTGGGGGGTGGGGGTGGTGGGAGACATGAGTTGGACATGAGTGGGGGCCTGGTGGGGGCTGCCCATGGCGGCTGGGGGGTGGGGGTGGTGGTAGACATGGGTGGGAGCCTGGTGGAGGGTGCCCCACACTGCTGGGGGGGTGGGGGTGGGTGAGAGACATGAGTGGGGGCCTGGCGGAGGCTGCCCATGGTGGGTGGGGGGTGGGGGTGGTGGGAGACATGGGTGGGAGCCTGGTGGAGGGTGCCCCACACTGCTGGGGGGGTGGGGGTGGGTGGGAGACATGAGTGGGGGCCTGGCGGAGGCTGCCCATGGTGGGTGGGGGTGGGGGTGGTGGGAGACATGAGTGGGGGCCTGGTGGAGGCTGCCCCTGCACTGCTGGGGGGGTGGGGGTGGTGGGAGACATGAGTGGGTGCCTGGCAGGGGCTGCCCATGGTGGCTGGGGAGTGGGGGGTGGTAGACACGGGTGGGAGCCTGGTGGAGGGTGCCCCTGGATGCTGGGGGGTGGGGGTGGTGGGAGACATGAGTGGGGGCCTGGTGGAGGGTGCCCCTGCACTGCTGGGGGGTGGGGGTGCAGGGGGACATGAGTGGGGGCCTGGTGGAGGGTGCCCTGGATGCTGGTGGGTGGGGGTGGTGGGAGACATGAGTGGGGGCCTGGTGGAGGGTGCCCCTGCACTGCTGGGGGGTGGGGGTGGTGGGATACATGAGTGGGGGCCTGGTGGAGGGTGCCCCTTGATGCTGGGGGGTGGGGGTGGTGGGAGACATGAGTGGGGGCCTGGTGGAGGGTGCCCCTGGATGCTGGGGGGTGGGGGTGGTGGGAGACATGAGTGGGGGCCTGGTGGAGGGTGCCCCTGGATGCTGGGGGGTGGGGGTGGTGGGAGACATGAGTGGGGGCCTGGTGGAGGGTGCCCCTGGATGCTGGGGGGGTGGGGGTGGTGGGAGACATGAGTGGGGGCCTGGTGGAGGGTGCCCCTGGATGCTGGGGGGTGGGGGTGGTGGGAGACATGAGTGGGGGCCTGGTGGAGGGTGCCCCTGCACTGCTGGGGGGTGGGGGTGCAGGGGGACATGAGTTGGACATGAGTGGGGGCCTGGTGGGGGCTGCCCATGGCGGCTGGGGGGTGGGGGTGGTGGTAGACATGGGTGGGAGCCTGGTGGAGGGTGCCCCACACTGCTGGGGGGGTGGGGGTGGGTGAGAGACATGAGTGGGGGCCTGGCGGTGGCTGCCCATGGTGGGTGGGGGGTGGGGGTGGTGGGAGACATGGGTGGGAGCCTGGTGGAGGGTGCCCCACACTGCTGGGGGGATGGGGGTGGGTGGGAGACATGAGTGGGGGCCTGGCGGAGGCTGCCCATGGTGGGTCGGGGGTGGGGGTGGTGGGAGACATGAGTGGGGCCTGGTGGAAGCTGCCCCTGCACTGCTGGGGGGGTGGGGGTGGTGGGAGATATGAGTGGGTGCCTGGCAGGGGCTGCCCATGGTGGCTGGAGGGTGGGGGGGTGGTAGACACGGGTGGGAGCCTGGTGGAGGGTGCCCCTGGATGCTGGGGGGTGGGGGTGGTGGGAGACATGAGTGGGGGCCTGGTGGAGGGTGCCCCTGCACTGCTGGGGGGTGGGGGTGCAGGGGGACATGAGTGGGGGCCTGGTGGAGGGTGCCCTGGATGCTGGTGGGTGGGGGTGGTGGGAGACATGAGTGGGGGCCTGGTGGAGGGTGCCCCTGCACTGCTAGGGGGTGGGGGTGGTGGGAGACATGAGTGGGGGCCTGGTGGAGGCTGCCCCTGGTGGCTGGGGGGTGGGGGTGGTGGGAGACATGAGTGGGGGCCTGGTGGAGGGTGCCCCTGCACTGCTGGGGGGTGGGGGTGCAGGGGGACATGAGTGGGGGCCTGGTGGAGGGTGCCCCTGGATGCTGGCGGTGGGGGTGGTGGGAGACATGAGTGGGGGCCTGGTGGAGGGTGCCCCTGGATGCTGGGGGGTGGGGGTGGTGGGAGACATGAGTGGGGGCCTGGTGGAGGGTGCCCCTGGATGCTGGGGGGTGGGGGTGGTGGGAGACATGAGTGGGGGCCTGGTGGAGGGTGCCCCTGGATGCTGGGGGGTGGGGGTGGTGGGAGACATGAGTGGGGGCCTGGTGGAGGGTGCCCCTGGATGCTGGGGGGTGGGGGCGGTGGGAGACATGAGTGGGCGCCTGGTGGAGGGTGCCCCTGCACTGCTGGGGGGTGGGGGTGCAGGGGGACATGAGTGGGGGCCTGGTGGAGGGTGCCCCTGCACTGCTGGGTGGTGGGGGTGGTGGGAGACATGAGTTGGACATGAGTGGGGGCCTGGTGGTGGCTGCCCATGGTGGCTGGGGGGTGGGGGTGGTGGTAGACATGGGTGGGAGCCTGGTGGAGGGTGCCCCACACTGCTGTCGGGGTGGGGGTGGGTGGGAGACATGAGTGGAGGCCTGGCGGAGGCTGCCCATGGTGAGTGGGGGGTGGGGGTGGTGGAAGACATGGGTGGGTGCCTGGTGGAGGGTGCCCCACACTGCTGGGGGGGTGGGGGTGGGTGGGAGACATGAGTGGGGGCCTGGCGGAGGCTGCCCATGGTGGGTGGGGGGTGGGGGTGGTGGGAGACATGAGTGGGGGCCTGGTGGAGGCTGCCCCTGCACTGCTGGGGGGGTGGGGGTGGTGGGAGACATGAGTGGGTGCCTGGCGGGGGCTGCCCATGGTACCTGGGGGGTGGGGGGGTGGTAGACACGGGTGGGAGCCTGGTGGAGGGTGCCGCTGGATGCTGGGGGTTGGGGGTGGTGGGAGACATGAGTGGGGGCCTGGTGGAGGGTGCCCCTGCATTGCTGGGGGGTGGGGGTGCAGGGGGACATGAGTGGGGGCCTGGTGGAGGGTGCCCCTGGATGCTGGGGGGTGGGGGTGGTGGGAGACATGAGTGGGGGCCTGGTGGAGGGTGCCCCTGCACTGCTGGGGGGTGGGGGTGGTGGGAGACATGAGTGGGGGCCTGGTGGAGGCTGCCCCTGGTGGCTGGGGGGTGGGGGTGGTGGGAGACATGAGTGGGGGCCTGGTGGAGGGTGCCCCTGCACTGCTGGGGGGTGGGGCTGCAGGGGGACATGAGTGGGGGCCTGGTGGAGGGTGCCCCTGGATGCTGGGGGGTGGGGGTGGTGGGAGACATGAGTGGGGGCCTGGTGGAGGGTGCCCCTGGATGCTGGGGGTGGGGGTGGTGGGAGACATGAGTGGGGGCCTGGTGGAGGGTGCCCCTGGATGCTGGGGGGTGGGGGTGGTGGGAGACATGAGTGGGGGCCTGGTGGAGGGTGCCCCTGGATGCTGGGGGGTGGGGGTGGTGGGAGACATGAGTGGGGGCCTGGTGGAGGGTGCCCCTGCACTGCTGGTGGGTGGGGGTGCAGGGGGACATGAGTGGGGGCCTGGTGGAGGGTGCCCCTGCACTGCTGGGGGGTGGGGGTGGTGGGAGACATGAGTTGGACATGAGTGGGGGCCTGGTGGGGGCTGCCCATGGTGGCTGGGGGGTGGGGGTGGTGGTAGACATGGGTGGGAGCCTGGTGGAGGGTGCCCCACACTGCTGGGGGGGTGGGTGGGAGAGACATGAGTGGGAGCCTGGCGGAGGCTGCCCATGGTGGGTGGGGGGTGGGGGTGGTGGGAGACATGGGTGGGAGCCTGGTGGAGGGTGCCCCACACTGCTGGGGGGGTGGGGGTGGGTGGGAGACATGAGTGGGGGCCTGGCGGAGGCTGCCCATGGTGGGTGGGGGGTGGTGGTGGTGGGAGACATGGGTGGGGGCCTGGTGGAGGCTGCCCCTGCACTCCTGGGGGGTGGGGGTGGTGGGAGACATGAGTGGGGGCCTGGTGGAGGCTGCCCCTGGTGGCTGGGGGGTGGGGGTGGTCGGAGACATGATTGGGGGCCTGGTGGAGGGTGCCCCTGCATTGCTGGGGGGTGGGGGTGCAGGGGGACATGAGTGGGGGCCTGGCGGAGGGTGCCCCTGGATGCTGGGGGTGGGGGTGGTGGGAGACATGAGTGGAGGCCTGGTGGAGGGTGCCCCTGGTTGCTGGGGGGTGGGGGTGGTGGGAGACATGGATGGGGGCCTGGTGGAGGGTGCCCCTGCACTCCTGGGGGGTGGGGGTGGTGGGAGACATGAGTTGGACATGAGTGGGGACCTGGTGGTGCTGCCCCTGCACTGCTGGGGGGTGGGGGTGCAGGGGGACATGAGTGGGTGCCTGGTGGAGGGTGCCCTGGATGCTGGGGGGTGGGGGTGGTTGGAGACATGAGTGGGTGCCTGGTGAAGGGTGCCCCTGGATGCTGGGGGTGGGGGTGGTGGGAGACATGAGTGGGGGCCTGGTGGAGGGTGCCCCTGCACTGCTGGGGGGTGGGGGTGGTGGGAGACATGAGTGGGGGCCTGGTGGAGGCTGCCCCTGGTGGCTGGGGGGTGGGGGTGGTGGGAGACATGAGTGGGGGCCTTGTGGAGGGTGCCCCTGCACTGCTGGGGGGTGGGGGTGCAGGGGGACATGAGTGGGGGCCTGGTGGAGGGTGCCCCTGCACTGCTGGGGGGTGGGGGTGGTGGGAGACATGAGTTGAACATGAGTGGGGGCGTGGTGGAGGGTGCCCCTGGATGCTGGGGGGTGGGGGTGCAGGGGGACATGAGTGGGGGCCTGGTGGAGGGTGCCCCTGCACTGCTGGGGGGTGGTGGGAGACATGAGTGGGTGCCTGGCGGGGGCGGCCCATGGTGGCTGGGGGGTGGGGGGGTGGTAGACACGGGTGGGAGCCTGGTGGAGGGTGCCCCTGCACTGCTGGGGGTTGGGGGTGGGTGGGAGACATGAGTGGGAGCCTGGTGGAGGGTGCCCCTGCACTGCTGGGGGCTGGGGGTGGTGGGAGACATGAGTTGGACATGAGTGGGGGCCTGGTGGAGGGTGCCCCTGGATGCTGGGGAGTGGGGGTGCAGGGGGACATGAGTGGGGGCCTGGTGGCGGGTGCCCCTGCACTGCTGGGGGGTGGGGGTGGTGGGAGACATGAGTTGGACATGAGTGGGGGCCTGGTGGAGGGTGCCCCTGGATGCTGGGGGGTGGGGGTGGTGGGAGACATGAGTGGGGGCCTGGTGGAGGGTGCCCCTGGATGCTGGGGGGTGGGGGTGCAGGGGGACATGAGTGGGGGCCTGGTGGAGGGTGCCCCTGCACTGCTGGGGGGTGGGGGTGGTGG
Organism: Ambystoma mexicanum; assembly: GCF_040938575.1. Taxonomy (NCBI): domain Eukaryota; kingdom Metazoa; phylum Chordata; class Amphibia; order Caudata; family Ambystomatidae; genus Ambystoma; species Ambystoma mexicanum. The sequence continues at coordinate 1,226,034,163 of NC_090930.1, read as the reverse complement.
GAGACATGAGTGGGGGCCTGGTGGAGGCTGCCCCTGGATGTTGGGGGGTGGGGGTGGTGGGAGACATGAGTGGGGGCCTGGTGGAGGGTGCCCCTGCACTGCTGGGGGGTGGGGGTGGTGGGAGACATGAGTGAGGGCCTGGTGGAGGCTGCCCTGGTGGCTGGGGGGTGGGGGTGGTGGGAGACATGAGTGGGGGCCTGGTGGAGGGTGCCCCTGCACTGCTGGGGGGTGGGGGTGCAGGGGGACATGAGTAAGGGGCCTGGCGGAGGGTGCCCCTGGATGCTGGGGGGTGGGGGTGGTGGGAGACATGAGTGGGGGCCTGGTGGAGGGTGCCCCTGGATGCTGGGGGGTGGGGGTGGTGGGAGACATGAGTGGGGGCCTGGTGGAGGGTGCCCCTGGATGCTGGGGGGTGGGGGTGGTGGGAGACATGAGTGGGGGCCTGGTGGAGGGTGCCCCTGGATGCTGGGGGGTGGGGGTGGTGGGAGACATGAGTGGGGGCCTGGTGGAGGGTGCCCCTGCACTGCTGGGGGGTGGGGTGCAGGGAGACATGAGTGGGGGCCTGGTGGAGGGTGCCCCTGCACTGCTGGGGGGTGGGGGTGGTGGGAGACATGAGTTGGACATGAGTGGGGGCCTGGTGGGGGCTGCCCATGGTGGCTGGGGGGTGGGGGTGGTGGTAGACATGAGTGGGGGCCTGGTGGAGGGTGCCCCTGGATGCTGGGGGGTGGGGGTGGTGGGAGACATGAGTGGGGGCCTGGTGGAGGGTGCCCCTGGATGCTGGGGGGTGGGGGTGGTGGGAGACATGAGTGGGGGCCTGGTGGAGGGTGCCCCTGCACTGCTGGTGGGTGGGGGTGCAGGGGGACATGAGTGGGGGCCTGGTGGAGGGTGCCCCTGCACTGCTGGGGGGTGGGGGTGGTGGGAGACATGAGTTGGACATGAGTGGGGGCCTGGTGGGGGCTGCCCATGGTGGCTGGGGGGTGGGGGTGGTGGTAGACATGGGTGGGAGCCTGGTGGAGGGTGCCCCACACTGCTGGGGGGGGGTGGGTGGGAGAGACATGAGTGGGAGCCTGGCGGAGGCTGCCCATGGTGGGTGGGGGGTGGGGGTGGTGGGAGACATGGGTGGGAGCCTGGTGGAGGGTGCCCCACACTGCTGGGGGGGTGGGGGTGGGTGGGAGACATGAGTGGGGGCCTGGCGGAGGCTGCCCATGGTGGGTGGGGGGTGGTGGTGGTGGTGGGAGACATGGGTGGGGGCCTGGTGGAGGCTGCCCCTGCACTCCTGGGGGGTGGGGGTGGTGGGAGACATGAGTGGGGGCCTGGTGGAGGCTGCCCCTGGTGGCTGGGGGGTGGGGGTGGTGGGAGACATGATTGGGGGCCTGGTGGAGGGTGCCCCTGCACTGCTGGGGGGTGGGGGTGCAGGGGGACATGAGTGGGGGCCTGGTGGAGGGTGCCCCTGGATGCTGGGGGTGGGGGTGGTGGGAGACATGAGTGGAGGCCTGGTGGAGGGTGCCCCTGGATGCTGGGGGGTGGGGGTGGTGGGAGACATGGATGGGGGCCTGGTGGAGGGTGCCCCTGCACTCCTGGGGGGTGGGGGTGGTGGGAGACATGAGTTGGACATGAGTGGGGACCTGGTGGTGCTGCCCCTGCACTGCTGGGGGGTGGGGGTGCAGGGGGACATGAGTGGGTGCCTGGTGGAGGGTGCCCTGGATGCTGGGGGGTGGGGGTGGTTGGAGACATGAGTGGGTGCCTGGTGAAGGGTGCCCCTGGATGCTGGGGGTGGGGGTGGTGGGAGACATGAGTGGGGGCCTGGTGGAGGGTGCCCCTGCACTGCTGGGGGGTGGGGGTGGTGGGAGACATGAGTGGGGGCCTGGTGGAGGCTGCCCCTGGTGGCTGGGGGGTGGGGGTGGTGGGAGACATGAGTGGGGGCCTTGTGGAGGGTGCCCCTGCACTGCTGGGGGGTGGGGGTGCAGGGGGACATGAGTGGGGGCCTGGTGGAGGGTGCCCCTGCACTGCTGGGGGGTGGGGGTGGTGGGAGACATGAGTTGAACATGAGTGGGGGCGTGGTGGAGGGTGCCCCTGGATGCTGGGGGGTGGGGGTGCAGGGGGACATGAGTGGGGGCCTGGTGGAGGGTGCCCCTGCACTGCTGGGGGGGTGGTGGGAGACATGAGTGGGTGCCTGGCGGGGGCGGCCAATGGTGGCTGGGGGGTGGGGGGGTGGTAGACACGGGTGGGAGCCTGGTGGAGGGTGCCCCTGCACTGCTGGGGGTTGGGGGTGGGTGGGAGACATGAGTGGGAGCCTGGTGGAGGGTGCCCCTGCACTGCTGGGGGCTGGGGGTGGTGGGAGACATGAGTTGGACATGAGTGGGGGCCTGGTGGAGGGTGCCCCTGGATGCTGGGGAGTGGGGGTGCAGGGGGACATGAGTGGGGGCCTGGTGGCGGGTGCCCCTGCACTGCTGGGGGGTGGGGGTGGTGGGAGACATGAGTTGGACATGAGTGGGGGCCTGGTGGAGGGTGCCCCTGGATGCTGGGGGGTGGGGGTGGTGGGAGACATGAGTGGGGGCCTGGTGGAGGGTGCCCCTGGATGCTGGGGGGTGGGGGTGCAGGGGGACATGAGTGGGGGCCTGGTGGAGGGTGCCCCTGCACTGCTGGGGGGTGGGGGTGGTGGGAGACATGAGTGGGGGCCTGGTGGAGGCTGCCCCTGGATGTTGGGGGGTGGGGGTGGTGGGAGACATGAGTGGGGGCCTGGTGGAGGGTGCCCCTGCACTGCTGGGGGGTGGGGGTGGTGGGAGACATGAGTGAGGGCCTGGTGGAGGCTGCCCTGGTGGCTGGGGGGTGGGGGTGGTGGGAGACATGAGTGGGGGCCTGGTGGAGGGTGCCCCTGCACTGCTGGGGGGTGGGGGTGCAGGGGGACATGAGTAAGGGGCCTGGCGGAGGGTGCCCCTGGATGCTGGGGGGTTGGGGTGGTGGGAGACATGAGTGGGGGCCTGGTGGAGGGTGCCCCTGGATGCTGGGGGGTGGGGGTGGTGGGAGACATGAGTGGGGGCCTGGTGGAGGGTGCCCCTGGATGCTGGGGGGTGGGGGTGGTGGGAGACATGAGTGGGGGCCTGGTGGAGGGTGCCCCTGGATGCTGGGGGGTGGGGGTGGTGGGAGACATGAGTGGGGGCCTGGTGGAGGGTGCCCCTGCACTGCTGGGGGGTGGGGTGCAGGGAGACATGAGTGGGGGCCTGGTGGAGGGTGCCCCTGCACTGCTGGGGGGTGGGGGTGGTGGGAGACATGAGTTGGACATGAGTGGGGGCCTGGTGGGGGCTGCCCATGGTGGCTGGGGGGTGGGGGTGGTGGTAGACATGAGTGGGGGCCTGGTGGAGGGTGCCCCTGGATGCTGGGGGGTGGGGGTGGTGGTAGACATGGGTGGGAGCCTGGTGGAGGGTGCCCCACACTGCTGGGGGGGTGGGGGTGGGTGGGAGACATGAGTGGGGGCCTGGCTGAGGCTGCCCATGGTGGGTCGGGGGTGGGGGTGGTGGGAGACATGGGTGGGAGCCTGGTGGAGGGTGCCCCACACTGCTGGGGCGGTGGGGGTGGGTGGGAGACATGAGTGGGGGCCTGGCGGAGGCTGCCCATGGTGGGTGGGGGACATGAGTAGGGGCCTGGTGGAGGGTGCCCCTGCACTGCTGGGGGTGGGGGTGGTGGGAGACATGAGTGGGGGCCTGGTGGAGGGTGCCCCTGGATGCTGGGGGTTGGGGGTGGTGGGAGACATGAGTGGGGGCCTGGTGGAGGCTGCCCCTGCACTGCTGGGGGTGGGGGTGGTGGGAGACATGAGTGGGGGCCTGGTGGAGGCTGCCCCTGGTGGCTGGGGGGTGGGGGCGGTGGGAGACATGAGTGGGGGCATGGTGGAGGGTGCTCCTGCACTGCTGGGGGGAGGGGGTGCACGGGGACATGAGTGGGGGCCTGGTGGAGGGTGCCCCTGGATGCTGGGGGGTGGGGGTGGTGGGAGACATGAGTGGGGGCCTGGTGGAGGGTGCCCCTGGATGCTGGGGGGTGGGGGTGGTGGGAGACATGAGTGGGGGCCTGGTGGAGGGTGCCCCTGGATGCTGGGGGGTGGGGGTGCAGGGGGACATGAGTGGGGGCCTGGTGGAGGGTGCCCCTGCACTGCTGGGGGGTGGGGGTGGTGGGAGACATGAGTGGGGGCCTGGTGGAGGCTGCCCCTGGATGTTGGGGGTGGGGGTGGTGGGAGACATGAGTGGGGGCCTGGTGGAGGGTGCCCCTGCACTGCTGGGGGGTGGGGGTGGTGGGAGACATGAGTGGGGGCCTGGTGGAGGCTGCCCTGGTGGCTGGGGGGTGGGGGTGGTGGGAGACATGAGTGGGGGCCTGGTGGAGGGTGCCCCTGCACTGCTGGGGGGTGGGGGTGCAGGGGGACATGAGTAAGGGGCCTGGCGGAGGGTGCCCCTGGATGCTGGGGGGTGGGGGTGGTGGGAGACATGAGTGGGGGCCTGGTGGAGGGTGCCCCTGGATGCTGGGGGGTGGGGGTGGTGGGAGACATGAGTGGGGGCCTGGTGGAGGGTGCCCCTGGATGCTGGGGGGTGGGGGTGGTGGGAGACATGAGTGGGGGCCTGGTGGAGGGTGCCCCTGGATGCTGGGGGGTGGGGGTGGTGGGAGACATGAGTGGGGGCCTGGTGGAGGGTGCCCCTGCACTGCTGGGGGGTGGGGTGCAGGGGGACATGAGTGGGGGCCTCGTGGAGGGTGCCCCTGCACTGCTGGGGGGTGTGGGTGGTGGGAGACATGAGTTGGACATGAGTGGGGGCCTGGTGGGGGCTGCCCATGGTGGCTGGGGGGTGGGGGTGGTGGTAGACATGAGTGGGGGCCTGGTGGAGGGTGCCCCTGGATGCTGGGGGGTGGGGGTGGTGGTAGACATGGGTGGGAGCCTGGTGGAGGGTGCCCCACACTGCTGGGGGGGTGGGGGTGGGTGGGAGACATGAGTGGGGGCCTGGCGGAGGCTGCCCATGGTGGGTCGGGGGTGGGGGTGGTGGGAGACATGGGTGGGAGCCTGGTGGAGGGTGCCCCACACTGCTGTGGCGGTGGGGGTGGGTGGGAGACATGAGTGGGGGCCTGGCGGAGGCTGCCCATGGTGGGTGGGGGGTGGGGATGGTGGGAGACATGAGTAGGGGCCTGGTGGAGGGTGCCCCTGCACTGCTGGGGGTGGGGGTGGTGGGAGACATGAGTGGGGGCCTGGTGGAGGGTGCCCCTGGATGCTGGGGGGTGGGGGTGGTGGGAGACATGAGTGGGGGCCTGGTGGAGGCTGCCCCTGCACTGCTGGGGGGTGGGGGTGGTGGGAGACATGAGTGGGGGCCTGGTGGAGGCTGCCCCTGGTGGCTGGGGGGTGGGGGTGGTGGGAGACATGAGTGGGGGCCTGGTGGAGGGTGCTCCTGCACTGCTGGGGGGAGGGGGTGCACGGGGACATGAGTGGGGGCCTGGTGGAGGGTGCCCCTGGATGCTGGGGGGTGGGGGTGGTGGGAGACATGAGTGGGGGCCTGGTGGAGGGTGCCCCTGGATGCTGGCGGGTGGGGGTGGTGGGAGACATGAGTGGGGGCCTGGTGGAGGGTGCCCCTGCACTGCTGGGGGGTGGGGGTGCAGGGGGACATGAGTGGGGGCCTGGTGGAGGGTGCCCCTGCACTGCTGGGGGGTGGGGGTGGTGGGAGACATGAGTTGGACATGAGTGGGGGCCTGGTGGAGGGTGCCCCTGGATACTGGGGGGTGGGGGTGCAGGGGGACATGAGTGGGTGCCTGGTGGAGGGTGCCCCTGGATGCTGGGGGGTGGGGGTGGTGGGAGACATGAGTTGGACATGAGTGGGGCCCTGGTGGTGCTGCCCCTGCACTGCTGGGGGGTGGGGGTGCAGGGGGACATGAGTGGGGGCCTGGTGAAGGGTGCCCCTGGATGCTGGGGGGTGGGGGTGCAGGGGGACATGAGTGGGGGCCTGGTGGAGGGTGCCCCTGGATGCTGGGGGGTGGAGGTGGTGGGAGACATGAGTGGGGGCCTGGTGGAGGGTGCCCCTGGATGCTGGGGGGTGGGGGTGGTGGGTGACATGAGTGGGGGCCTGGTGGAGGGTGCCCCTGGATGCTGGGGGGTGGGGGTGGTGGGAGACATGAGTGGGGGCCTGGTGGAGGGTGCCCCTGGATGCTGGGGGGTGGGGGTGGTGGGAGACATGAGTGAGGGCCTGGTGGAGGGTGCCCCTGCACTGCTGGGGGGTGGGGGTGCAGGGGGATATGAGTGGGGGCCTGGTGGAGGGTGCCCCTGCACTGCTGGGGGGTGGGGGTGGTGGGAGACATGAGTTGGACATGAGTGGGGGCCTGGTGGGGGCTGCCCATGGTGGCTGGGGGGTGGGGTTGGTGGTAGACATGGGTGGGAGCCTGGTGGAGGCTGCCCCACGCTGCTGGGGGGGTGGGGGTGGGTGGGAGACATGAGTGGGGGCCTGGCGGAGGCTGCCCATGGTGGGTGGGGGGTGGGGGTGGTGGGAGACATGGGTGGGAGCCTGGTGGAGGGTGCCCCACACTGCTGGGGGGGTGGGGGTGGGTGGGAGACATGAGTGGGGGCCTGGCGGAGGCTGCCCATGGTGGGTGGGGGGTGGGGTGGTTGGAGACATGGGTGGGGGCCTGGTGGAGGGTGCCCCTGCACTGCTGGGGGGTGGGGGAGGTGGGAGACATGAGTGGGGGCCTGGTGGAGGGTGCCCCTGGATGCTGGGGGGTGGGGGTGGTGGGAGACATGAGTGGGGGCCTGGTGGAGGTTGCCCCTGCACTGCTGGGGGGTGGGGGTGGTGGGAGACATGAGTGGGGGCCTGGTGGAGGCTGCCCCTGGTGGCTGGGGGGTGGGGGTGGTGGGAGACATGAGTGGGGGCCTGGTGGAGGGTGCTCCTGCACTGCTGGGGGGTGGGGGTGCAGGGGGACATGAGTGGGGGCCTGGTGGCGGTGCCCCTGGATGCTGGGGGGTGGGGGTGGTGGGAGACATGAGTGGGGGCCTGGTGGAGGGTGCCCCTGGATGCTGGGGTGTGGTGGGAGACATGAGTGGGGGCCTGGTGGAGGGTGCCCCTGCACTGCTGGGGGGTGGGGGTGCAGGGGGACATGAGTGGGGGCCTGGTGGAGGGTGCCCCTGCACTGCTTGGGGGTGGGGGTGTTGGGAGACATGAGTTGGACATGAGTGGGGGCCTGGTGGAGGGTGCCCCTGGATGCTGGGGGGTGGGGGTGCAGGGGGACATGAGTGGGTGCCGGGTGGAGGGTGCCCCTGGATGCTGGGGGGTGGGGGTGGTGGGAGACATGAGTTGGACATGAGTGGGGCCCTGGTGGTGCTGCCCCTGCACTGCTGGGGGGTGGGGGTGCAGGGGGACATGAGTGGGGGCCTGGTGGAGGGTGCCCCTGCACTGCTGGGGGGTGGGGGTGGTGGGAGACATGAGTTGGACATGAGTGGGGGCCTGGTGGAGGGTGCCCCTGGATGCTGGGGGGTGGGGGTGCAGGGGGACATGAGTGGGGGCCTGGTGGAGGGTGCCCCTGGATGCTGGGGGGTGGGGGTGCTGGGTGACATGAGCAGGTGTGCAGGGTAGTCCCCTGTGGTGTCGGCTGCCTGCAGGGGCCGTGGAGGGTGTACAGGGAATACCTGGGAGCACACAGCCAAATCGCGTGTAGAATTTCCCGCGTACCCCTGTCATACACGTACCCAGCCAAATCGCGTGTGGAAATTCACGCGCACCTACCCTGCCAAATCACGTGTGGGACTTCCCGCGCACCCCTGAGATCCACGTACCCAGCCATGTCGCGTGTGGAAAATCCCGCGCACGTACTCGGCCAAATCGCGTGTGGTACTTCCCGCGCACCCCTGAAATCCACGTTCCCTGCCAAATCGCGTGTGAGACTTCCCGCGCACCCCTGAGATCCACGTACCCAGACAAATCGCGTGTGGAAATTCCTGCGCACGTACCCAGCCAAATCGCATGTGGAACTTCCCGCGCACCCCTGACATCCACGTACCCTGCCAAATCGCGTGTGAGACTTCCCGCGCACCCCTGAGATTCACGTACCCAGACAAATCGCGTGTGGAAATTCCCGCGCACATACCCGGCCAAATTGCGTGTGGAACTTCCCGCGCACCCCTGAAATCCACGTACCCTGCCAAATCGCTTGTGAGACTTCCCGCGCACCCCTGAGATCCACGTACCCAGACAAATCGCGTGTGGAAATTCCCGCGCACGTACCCGGCCAAATCGCGTGTGGAACTTCCCGCGCACCCCTGAAATCCACGTACCCTGCAAAATCGCGTGTGAGACTTCCCGCGCACCCCGGAATACACTCACACGTTATTTTTCAGTCAGCGGGTGTCCGTGTTTGTGGGTACCCCTTTGCACGTCATTTGTCCTGGAGGGCCACAGTATAGGACATTCATCATGGCTGTATATAGGTGCTATTTGTTGGCGCACCTTTTGGCGCACATTTATTACAGGCGCAGAGACGCTACCGCCTGCTTTCTTGTGGCGGTCTTGTTTGTGCCTGTGCGCTGGTTTGACCGTGCGCTTTTTTGCCCTATTCGATTCCATGAATACGGGTTGTAGGCGAGCGTGTGGGCGTTCCGTGCACTTGCACCCTGTACTTCCCCCGTGACGCCCACATTTTGGCAAGTTGTTCCGCATTCCGAGTGTTACGCCCCGTGTTCCGCCTACTTTTGTTGTGTGTGCTGCGCTATGTGTGATTTTCGCTGTGGCCTGTGCGATTTTCGCTGTGACCTGGCGCACGCCGTTAGATGGCCTGTGCGCCAACGTGCGCCGCACAATTTTTTAGCGCACATCCGATGGTTTTCTCGCGCACGGCCTTCCATGAATCGATGTGCGCTGCTTTTCATGCGATTTTCGCACTTGCACTGCGATTTTCGCTATTCCACTGCGAATCGCACGTTTTGGCCACTTGTGCCGCGCTAATTATTCCATGAATCGGCCTGTAAGTCTTGTGCTTCTTATGAATCTCCATTTCTCTTGTCGGACTAGTGAGTTGCACTACCAAAACTCTACCCCATTTCAAAGGCACAATCTCGTTATGAATCTCCTGATTTATTTGTAGGATGTCAATTTGAACGGGCATAGAGCTTGGGATGAGCAAATCATGTCAGGAGAGCCTGGAAAAAGACTGCTAGACCCTCACCCCCACCCCCCGACACACCCATGGCCCTTTCAGAGTTAATATCATGTCATGAAATGTCTATCAGTGGGCTAAAAAAAAAAACCTGCTGCATAGCTCAATGTTTCACCTGTTAGTTGCAACCCTGTTGATATCTCAGTGAGTTATTGTGTCTTCTTTATTGATTTATATATATATCTTTATTGATTTATATATATATATATATATTTGATGCGTATAACTATGAAAAACAAGACTTTTGCCTATACATAAAAAGAACAATTAAATAACATTTCATTAGAATTTCACATAAAATACAATTATTTAATATTTCATTAGCATTCCATCATCGTCATCGCAATAAAACACACTTCAAAACAATGTACAGAATATAAAATACATCATTTTTAAAAACATCCAACTAATAAATTCCTCTCAACCAAGTGTTCTTCACCTAAAATTCATCAGCCGTCTTGTGCCATATTCTTACATAATAGTAGAGGTTGATATTCTCCCATACATGAAAGGATGCTGCAGTAATGACCAAGGATTGAGCAGCCATAATTGTGGACCAAAACTGGTCAGATTCAATCAACTCAGAGGATGAGCAAAAGCATCTCTATCCCTTTATGTATAAATCCGTGACTTTTTTGCAAGCAGTTAAGACATATCTACATCTCTCAACACAATTTGCACACAACCAACATGTTCTCTTTTCTCTTGGGACCCTATGCCATGCACCCAGATATTGCATCACAGGGAGGATGTTTACCGTCAAATACAATATAAACCGTTTTAAGGTGTGTGAGCACACTTTAATTAAATAAATGGATAGTTTTTCGTATTCGAAGCTCTGTGCAACAAATTCCAGTGAATGTTTTTTTTTGCATGAAGAGTGTCAATGGATCTAACTCCATCCCACTGATAAGACCTAGCCTTTAGCTTGTACCCATGATTTCCAATGTCAGCATGGTCAAAGGAAGCCAAGCCAATGTTTTCTAAGTGTTTTTGCGAGGATACAGCTAATTCTCCAGCAGCTGAATTTGCTTTACGAAATTGCGTGTGTGCGTCAAAAACAGTCAGAATTCTTGCTTTATGCTTAAGTAGAGTTTGCTACACTTTACCTTTCTCAGTGTGTTTAGTTATGTGAGGTCTAACTCCATTCTTATTGCATCCACCAGGACCACCGTAGGCACTCCCAGCTGAGACCTAAGAATCTTGCCCTCCAGGATATCAAACCATCTCATGTCCTTATCCGGAATAGTCTTTAATCCATAAAATATGCATGGGACAATGGCTTTCCTATATATTTCCCCAAGTCCCATTATTGTGTCACCACCTACTCTTTTAATAAATCCCATGAGGCTTAGCCAACGGCCTAGAACTTTTTTTAATATAGGAATAATAGACCAGTGCTCAGGGAGTACTGCAAAAAGGCAGCCCTAAGTAGGTGTAAGACTAAACTACTTGTAGTTTAATGCCCCTAATATGCCATCTGTATGTGGGGGAGTGTTGCCCTTTACCCAGAATCTGCATCACCTTAGTTTTTGTATAATTGATCTGTAGGTGGTGGTTCTTGGTGAAGGAAGCCAGGTTATCAATAGTGCTGCAATCCCAGGGGGATGAGGTCCAAAAGGACAGTATCGTCTACATAAGAAAGCCAGAGGTTGGCCTTCCCTCCAATATGAGGAGGGAAACCCCCCGCTACCAATTGCTCCCCCATGTCCGCCACATAGAGGTCAAAAAGCAGGGGCATGAGGACACACCCCTGATTCAGGTATCTATTGGTAGGCATGTGGATGGACACAGCACCCTCCAATGACAATCAAACTATAGGACTTTGTGTCTGTGTATAAGGCTCTGATGAAGTATAGTAATTGTCTGTCGATGCCCCATTTCTCAAATTTAGTCCATAAGGTAGAGTGATCAACACTATTGAATGCAGCCGAGTAGTCGACGAATCACAGGTAAAGTGTTCCATCAGCCCCACTCAAGACACCCACAGAGAGTAGGTGTAAAGCCCACAATGCCTATATAGTCGAGTGGCCCTTCCTGAATCACAGCTGTTGGAGTCACAGTAGCTTCTTTTCCCTGGCACACTTTTCCAATAGGCGCAGTAATAATGTTGCAAACATTTTGATTCTGGAATCCAACATTGCAAGCAGTCTAAAATTACAAGGATCAGTGCGTGTCCCCCGCTTGTGGACCGGGATAAGGACAGAGCTAAGCCAACTGTGGGGAATGAAATTCCAAGTAGCAATATTAGTGTACATGTCAAATGAGACTCTTGCCCAGATTTGTGGATTAGATTTTAAGACTGTGTTAACCAAGCCGTCACGGCCAGGGGCCCTCGAAGGCTTCAGCTTAGTTATTATGTCTAATATAACAGAGACATCAATATTCAGAATTAGTTTGCCCTGCTCTGGGAACATTTCAGTGTTTTGGGCAATTCGATGGCCCCAGTATAAACTTTGCATATGGCGAAGCCGCTCCGCTTCGACAATGGCAAGTAACTTGTTCGGGGTGATATCACCTTTTTAGATTTTTTGTTCCCTTGCAGTCAATGGGCCTCATTGAAAGTCTGCCAGTCCAGACTAGCAGACTACAACTTTGCCTGCCAGGGCCGGGCGCAACAACGCCGGAAATCAGAGTTGTCACGGAAACACCAGCACCATTAGCAACGGTCCTGGTGCTTCCGAGTGCCCATTCCAGTGGAGTCCTAGGGGACTCCATGGGAATGGGGACTAACATTTTTTTCCGCCACCTGATATCCCGGTCCGCCGGGACTTGTAATGCCCTAGTGGCACTGGGATCTCAGGCGGCAGAAACACTGTTACAGGGTTACTGCCAACCTAGCAATGAGGCCCAATGTCTTATCTTTCTTAATTGTGGCCACCCTTTTACACTTTGCATACTTTTCTATGTGGATTCTATAGAGACGTGTCTTTAAAATGATGAACAAATAACAGGTTTGAATTGCAGCAGAGCTGACCTAGCTTTCAATTTATCAACAGGATTGTTAAATGTTCAATGGTTCAGAAAACACGTCTAATCGAGGATGCTATACAACATCTGCATGAAAGCAATTGAAGCATCTGCTGAGACAAATATTCAGCGTTACTCCCAAGTGCAAGTTTCATACATTTAAAAGGACCCCTTAATGTTCAAGTTGAACTAGATTTGTAAATGGAAAATGCATTTTCAGCTTTTTGAATATTTAATATTGCTTTGGCAAATTCCAAATTAAAGAGCAAGAGAGAAATAACAATTCCGAACCTAAGAGAAACAGGGGCAACAAAGGGGGTAGTAGAGGAACAGACAGAATGATAAGGAATGTAATAGATGTGCCAAAAAAGAAGAAAGATCACAACAGGAAGTAAAAGACCAAGAAGCTACAGAGCTAAGGTATAGCGACAAAGAAAGTGAGAGTAACAAAAATAGAGGTGAATAACAGGTGGGAGAGACCAACCCATACAAGCAACAGGAGGGAAGGATAGAAGCAGAGTAAAAAAAAAGATAATACACAGGACAATAAGGAAACAGATCAACAGCAGGTAGGAGAGAGAGACATGGAAAAAAGTGAAACATGAGAAAGGAAGTCAAATAATCTAAGACAGGATGAACTATCATCAACAGTAGAGACTTCAACATAGAAAATGGGAAAGGAGAGCATGCTATAGTAATGATGTGAGAGAGGCAGAGCAAGCAGGCAAAAAGGAGGGAGAGAGAGAGAGAGAGAAGGTGGTGTTACAGCAATGGAGACAGCAAGACAGAGGAGAGAAACAGCAATAACCGAATGCAGAGAAAGGAGGAGAAGGGTGACAGCAGAGCAGACCATAACCACAGGTGGCATCGCAACACTTGTAGTGGGACTCAGAGCAACATAAAGTGAGAGACAGAGTAGAAATAGCAAGAAGAGATGGAGCAGAATATGACAAGAAGTTGTAAAACAAGTAGCGACGGGCAACAACAATTGTAGTGAGTGGCAGAGAAGTAATGCTGGTGGAGGTACGTACCTGATTTTTGATTACCCGATGTGAATAGCTAGTGGCTTGTTCTGTAGCAGTTCTTAACAGAGTTCCTGTATCCATGTATCATAAAGATATTTATGGGTAGCATGCACCTGGAATAATTCTGTGGGAGATTGTTTTCCGCTAGTGTAATGAATTATCTGAATACAGTAAACATTAATATACAACTGTTTTTTCTCTAATGTTTTCAAAAATGTGTTGAACTTTATAGATGTTGGATACGTTTTACTCACTTGTGGTGAAGGAAGTAACACACGTTTATTCTCTTGAATTTGTATTTACTCTCTAACTCTCTAACTAAAATACAACTGGTGCGGACTGCTTTGAAAGTTTATCGGCCCGTGTGCTCTCATGTGAGCATGTTGAAGGACTGGTGCTATGTCCAAAGAGATATCCTCCTCAGCATGTGCAACTGATGAAGCAATGAAGCAATTGTGCCACCTTTATAGCAGTTCAGTACAATGAACAGTGATAGGCCCACCTTGCACTGTGGACATCCGGAGTCACATGGGAAGAATTGTGGAATTGGAGGTGAGGATAAATAGCCCAAGTGCTACTGGAGTGCCTTTACATGGATAAGCAGTAACAGGGGTATCGCCCTCCAAGTTTAGATGGGGAATATTTTACCTGTTCTCACTGTGGGCCCGATTCGTGGAAATGTGCCGAAATCCCGCAATGGGCGTGCACCGAGAAGGACACTGTCCGAGCCTGCGTGCCGAAAGAAAAATGCAAAACCCGCGTATTCATGGAATTTATAGCGCAAAGTAACTATATTCACAAGTCATGCTTGGAACGCTCCCGACATGCCCACACGCAATGCATAAACAGCCAGAACAGCTTATCTGTGTACGCGCACCCCTAAGTTACATTGGTACCCCGATTGAGTACACACACCCTGAAATCCGATATGCAACCCACCTGACTGCTGAAAATCCTATGTGCAAGTGTGCTTATGCCTGCCTTCGGGTGGCGTATCATTTTAAGGACTTGCATGGCCATTTCCCAGCCGGGATGTTGCAGAATTGTGGGCGTGCAAGGGACTGCCTGCAGGCCGTCCCTCGGAATGCCCACTTTTTTGTGAGTTCTTCCTCATTTTTGGTGTTCTGCCCCCTTCCCAGCCTTCTGCACAGGGGACACCGACACTCTGCTTGGAGTCTCACGCGAGGCCATCGGCGGCTCGTCAGCGCCATGACTGCAGTGTGAGTTGAGTCTTTTGTGAGCAGATCATATTTCTTACCAAATCATCATTCAAACAGGACATGTTGTGCAGTGCCTGTGAAAATTGCCATCCTGATCAGTGTCACTGATTTGATAACCGGGTGTGGAATAATTATTCAACTACCAGAAGGGGCGGTGATCCCGAAGTTCCACAGAGGAAAAGATGCGATCGGTGAGTGAAACAATATACTCGTTACTTTGGCAAATGTCTTGTAGGCATTAGAGTAAGTAAGGGAAAGGTAACGGAGCGTGGCAGAGAAAAAATAAAGTAGTTAGAAGTAGAGAAGACGGTATATATATAGGGGGTTAATGACTCGAGCATAAGAAATAAAGAGTGGATTACCAGGGGGGCACCTGAGATAAAAACGTAAGGATTATCAGGGGGGCACCTGAGATAAAAATGTAAGGATTATCAGGGGGGCACCTGAGATAAAAACGTTAGGATTATCAGGGGGCACCTGAGATAAAAACGTAAGGATTACCAGGGGGGCACCTGAGATAAAAACATAAGGATTACCAGGGGGGCACCTGAGATAAAAACATAAGGATTCGCCTTATTCCTGCGCTTTATAACAGCGGTCAGAAGAAACGTGAACTCAAGGCCCACAGTGGGGGGACGATTAGGCTACGGTGACGATTAAAGATGGCATCAAAGGGGTTCGTTTATACCCCATGTTGGGGTATTGATTAGAAGGCAGGTATACGTGTGTCCAGCTGGTGTTCGTCTAGTCTGTCGAGTGTCTGTCATATGTGTCTTGTTGTTTGTCAAATGTAAAATAATTGTATTGATGATTGTTTGAAATGCATTTTGGCTTTACGCGATTCTGTAACTAAGAGGGAATCGCCATTGAATTGATGGGTTTTGAGTAAATTGTTGGTATACATTTTGGCGGGAAAAGATTGGATTGGAGCTTGCGTATGTGGTGCTCGCTCATACCATTGAAAGGTTAAAGAAGTGTATAAATAATGTTAGTGACGAAATTAAAAATGGAGGAAGTTACTCCGCTTGCGCATTTGTGCATGCAACTGCCTAAGCATGCACCAAAACTAAAGGAATACAGCACGGAGTGGGTTAAGGGTACCGCCAATAAGATGTTTATGCCTTGGCCCCAGAATGGGTCACTCTCTAAAGCCATCTTACCGCATATGACGACTTTCCTGCATGCCACATATACAGGCAAGAAGCTAGAGAAACATCTTGCTGTTCTAGAATTGTGGAAGATGTTTGAAGAAACAAAGGTGGAAGAACCACCCACAGACTGGATACTAAATGTATGTACAAAGGGGGGTGAGACGCCTACCGCACCACCAGCCCCGCCTGAGCCAGTCATTGAAGGGAGTAAAACAGAGGGGCTTTACCCACTAAGAGAATTTAAGGCAGCCACGGGGAATGGCAACCCCGCATATGAGTCGCCTGCGTACAGTAGTGACGATAATAAGGGAAAAGAACAGGAAAACAATATCGCCTTCATGGTCTCAAGGGACAAAGAGAGATGCGAAGATGCAGGGAAAGATTGGGCACAGAGTTGTGCACGTCCAGATAAGGAGAAAGAGGAAAATAAACGTAAAGGAAATTAAGGTAGAGGTGATGAGATAGCATTCGCGAAAGACAAATGGATGGGAGGTCAGATATTACTGAAGTTGGATGGAAAAGGAAGTGATAATTTGAGGCCAATGGAGAGGTCTGATGAGATGCAAAGGAGAGAGAGAGAGAGAAAGGGATGGAAGTAAGGGATGAAAGGACAAGAAAGAAAGATAGGCTAATGCGAGAACAACTATATCGTAAGAGCAAGGAATACTGCTCAGTCGCACACAATACGTAGCCTATGAAAAGTACAGACAGAACATGCTAAAGTTAGAGGGAGAAAGGAGAGTGCAAGAAAGGAAAGTACAAAAGTGGGAAGATGAGGAAAGTAGAAGGGCAAAGGAACGTAGAAATGAACGGATGAGGGAAGTAGATAAGGCTAGAGAAGAAGCAAAG
The DNA here is from genome assembly GCF_040938575.1 of Ambystoma mexicanum. Classification (NCBI taxonomy): domain Eukaryota; kingdom Metazoa; phylum Chordata; class Amphibia; order Caudata; family Ambystomatidae; genus Ambystoma; species Ambystoma mexicanum. The sequence continues at coordinate 1,226,017,792 of NC_090930.1, read as the reverse complement.
AAGCGAAAAGAAATAGCTGAGGAAATGGAACGTAAGCGCAGACAGAGGGCACAAGATCTTGAATATTTGGAGCGGGAAGTGATTAAACCCAATCTTAGAGTAGAATGGGAAGACATAGAAGAATTCTTTCCTGCAAGCGATGCGGTACCAGGTACACGGGGGACAAATATTGAAGATGACTTCGACACCAGAAGCATCGGGAAACAATTGATAAAATCTTTGACGAGATGGGGCTGGAACTAATTTCCCAAGGGGGAAGGGAAGATGAGCGCTTATAGAGCACTCTGCTATATGACACTGAGGATATCACCCAAAGTAGTGGGAGCAGGGGACTGTCCCTTGACAGGCTGAAGATTGGGCAGAACAAAGAAGATGCAAGGAGTTGTGTAAACTGGGAGTATTCAGGATCTGACTCCAGTGGGGAAACAGAGGATGTGGCACATGAAGAAGGGAGACGGTGCGAAAAAAACGGCTCCCAGGGAACCGAGGGGTACGATGGTCAGAAGCTAGTGGGTCCGTAACGAGGACACCAAAGTCTGCTGGACAGTCCAGCCGACATGAAGAAACACCCCACGGTCAGAAGGGGGCGTCAGCACCAGCCTATACAGACAAACTAACGGCATTGCCAGGTAGACAGCAAGGCGGGAATGCCACCCCGGCGATAGACCGGAGAGCTATGGGGAAAGAGAAGGAGGACTGTGCATTCCAATTCCCGTTGCTAGAGAAAGGGGGAGAAAGACCACAATATATTCCATAACCACACATGGACCGAGAGAACCTTAAAAATAAGCTTCCAATGCTGACATCGAGAGCCGGAAAGTGGATACATGAGTTAGAGAAAATGACGGGGGGAGTCACATTAGCCATAGGGGACATTAAGGGCCTTCTAATTGCCATACTTAGTGAAAGAGCAGATGATGTATGGAAACGGGCAGGCTATCCTAGGGTAACCCTAACTAACACCTCCTATGACGGAGCACCATTTAATAACTGTAGGGCAGCAGTGTGGAAAGCGCTGCGAATGCTATATCCAGACACTTCTGATATGGGGGCTGTAATGGCTATAATGACTCGGAAAATCAGTCAGAGGATCCGTTGATTTATATCCAGAATTTTCAAGACGCATGGGTGCTCGAAACACATGAGTCTTGGACGAAATCTATTCCTGTATTCTACCACATATTATGCAAGGGATTGCCTGGACCGGAGTAGAAGCAAAACCATGGGCCGAAATACAGTTGACAATTGCACACTACTCTAGATTGTTGCAAGAAAAGAACCAGAAAAAGGAGACAACTCGTAAGGGCGAGGAGGCGAAGCTGATGCAAAAGAAGCTCTCGAAATATTCTCTCGAGGGAGCCATGCTCACCAGCCCAGCCGAACCAAGCGCACAACAAGCGACCAACCCATCGCAGAATAATCAGGGTAACGCAGGATTTTACCCAAGAGGAAGGGGTTTTGGAGGAAGAGGATGGCAGAGTAGTCAAGGAGGGTTTCGAGGTAATCAAGGAGGTTTTCAGAATATTCAAGGTGGCTTTCAGAATGTGCAGATGGGCAGTCCAGCTACGCCAGATGGACAGATGGCCCGACCACTGCCAGTGTGTTGGCTGTGTGGAATGACTGGACACGTGGCGTGCATGTGCAGAAGCCAAGGCATGTGGCAAAATAGCCAAGGGATGGGGGCAGGCATGGTGAATCAGCCTGCCATCCCGCAACAGGGCAGTGCACAAAATTACACCATACAGCAGCATGCGTCAGGCGTGCAGCAAGGTGCACCGCAAGTGGTTCAACCACCGAACATGGGGAACTTGCACCGGGACAATCCCAGCAGGCACCACCACAAACGGTTCAGGGCACTAATTCCGGAGGGGTAATTGGCCCTGGAAATGGGGGAAACCCACACGTATACAGCGGACCGAACCTGTATATGAAACAGAACAGCTCACGGGGGACTCTGATGTGCTCTATCCTATCAGTGACACCAGACCCTAACAGGCAACCTAGGGTAAAAGTCGTCATAGGGGATAAAGAATATTCCTTCTTAGTTGACACGGGTGCAACGCACTCGTGCATACGAGAGAGCACATTTTCCTTGTCCGGCGAGGCTATAGATACTCAGAGTTTCACTGGAGCTCATAGTAGAGTTCCCTTTACAGACGCACTCCAGTCTCAGTGGGAGAGCGCAAAATGAATGTACCCCTATTATATTCACGTCAGACCCCAGTAAATATTCTGGGCCGAGACCTGATGACTAAATTAAACATGACCATCTCATTTACCAAGAATGGTATAGCGTGCTCCACTCCAGGAATGCATTATTCAAACGTGTGCAAAATGATCAGAGCATACTCAGGACATATAGCCATGAGAGCTGTATCGTTAGAGCCAGAAGTCTTTGCATATGGCGTGCGGGTCCTTATGACGGGACTGCCAGGCCTCGCAGACAAAACTATGAGAACCCCTGACGAGTTTCTGTTCAGGCCAAGAATACCCATGCACGAAGAGGAGGGACAAGTATTTCCCTTAATGACACAATCTGCCGCAGTGCGAGGGAAAGTGGTATTGGTCGAAGGATATGATGACGAAGGCAGACAATGGTGTGTGATTATCGCCATCGAGGAAGGGTATCGAGTGACTGACATCACCGATGATGATCTGTTCGAAGAGCACCCTGACCTAGAGGAGACAAGAGTAGAAGTAAGTCTCACATTTTGGGTCAAAATGATCAAACGGGAGGTGCCACAGAGAATGATGTTGGCACTGGTACGTCCAGAATACTTTGATGATGACATGGCCCAAGTGCCTGCTGCATTATGGACTACAGGGCCCTATGACGTAGGTCTCCTGAAGGGGGGAGGTGAAGTGAAAATTAAACTGAAACCAGGAGCAATTTTACCATGAGTGCGACAATATCCCATGTCCAGAGAGGCAGATGAAGGGATCGCAAAGACAATTTCCGCCATGATGGAGCAGGGCATCCTAGTGACGTCAGAATCACCTTGCAATACGGTGATTTACCCTGTCAAAAAATCGAAGGGAGGGTCCTGGCGTTTAATCCAAGATTTACGAGCATTAAACAATATAGTTGAAGGCGAGTTCCCTCTAGTCCCTAATCCATCCACAATACTGTGTAACATACCCACCGAGGCAAAATATTTCACGGTGATCGATTTGAAAAACACGTTCTTCTCAATTCCACTGCACTGTGACTCTCAGGACCTGACATCATTCACTTTCAGACAGATGCGCCTGAAAAGTACGAGGTTGCCACAGGGGTATTGCGAGTCCCCGTCTATTTTCAGCAGAGTCCTGGAAATGGACCTAAGCAATATTGCGGTGAACAGTGCCGTTTTGCAGTACATAGATGACATTCTGATCTGCAGCACCACTGAAGAGCAATGCAGGCGCAACTCTGACCAGCTATTGATTATACTGGCTGAAAAGGGATACAAGGTTGATAAGGAAAAGTTGCAGTACTGTCAACAGGAGGTGTTGTACATAGGGCAACTAATCTCTCATGGGGGAAAAAAGGTAACCCAAGAAAAAGCTGAAGCTATCATGAACACGGCCAAGCCGCGCACGATAAAACAAATGCAGAGCTTCTTAGGCCTGTGCAATTATTTCAGAGTATGGGTCTTTGACTACAGCTCGTATACCAAGCCCTTGCTTCAGGCTTTGAAGAAAGCCCAGGCAACAAAAGGTGAAATTGAATGGACTGAGGCAATGGAGAAAGGGTTTGCAGAACTCAAGGGGGCAATTTTTAAGGCCCCAGTTCTCGGGATTCCTAATTATGCAGAGGAATCCTACCTGTTCTCACATACCGATGGCAATTTTATGATGGCAGTGCTCGTGCACTGAACCTCGCTGGGGTACAAGCCCCTAGCATATTACAGCTGGAGTCTGGACCCGGTGATGAAGGGCCACTTCCCATGTGAACAAAATCTAGCTGCTGCCGCATTCGCTATCGAAAAAAGGCATCATCCATCGTGATGGGGTGCTCCATGACATTGTATGTTGAACATTCGCTGTTCGCCATACTAGAGAAGCCAAAGGGCACACTGACATCTCAGAGAGCATCCGCCTATGAGGTGATTATCTCTAACCCATCGATCGAAATAGTTTGATGTAAAACTGTTGACCCTGCTACATTCATAGCTGAGCCAGTCGCAGAAGGAGAACCTATACATGACTGTGTGAATTATGAGGAATTCTATGATGAAATCCCCTGGGTAAAGGAAAATGCCCTGGCAGGTGGCAAAATCATGTTCATTGATGATTCTTCAAGAATCGACCAAGAAGGCGGACAAAGGTATACAGGCGTGGCCAAGGTAAAACACCTAGCGAATGGAGAGTTTCGAGTACTCGTCAGTGCGCGAATACCCTCTCACTATTCTACGCGAGCTGCAGAACTGCTGCCACTGATACTTGCCATTGAGAATCATGCAGACCAGGAAGTAACTGTGTACAGTGACTCAGCCTATGTGACGTCCACAGTACATGCAGGCCTAGTGCGCTGGAAAAGGAGGGGCTACCTCTGAGCAGACGGCACGCCAGTGCAACATGCAGCCTTATTGGACAGGCTGATAAAAGCACTACAGTTCCCAGTGGGCATAGCGGTCGTGAAATGTGCCACTCATACCAAGGGGACGGATTTCGTGTCACGTGGAAATCATGAAGCAGACACGGAAGCCAAGCGCATGGCATCCAAGAATGAAATAATCATGGACGTGGAGGTGGCACGTACCCATGAGCGGATGATGTTAGCGCGAGCCACACCAGAAACCTATAGCAATATGGGGCAGACTCAGCTAATGGAGCTCCAGGGGATGCACCTCAGGAGGAGAAAAATTTGTGGAAGCATCGAGGGTGTTCTTTAAACCCCTCTGATGGGTTCTGGAGGCAAGACAGCACTGGTAAACCAGTAAAGCCTGTCGCCCTTCTAAAAGTAGCGTTGGAGCAACTGCACTACCCTATTCACATGTCAAAAGAAAACCTAGTGGCAACGCTCACAGAAGACTGGTTCACACCGAATTTAGCGGAGCATGTTGCATTTTTTATGGTGAACTGCATAATCTGCCAGCAATTCACCGCTGGGCACACATTAAAAGTAGTGAGAGGGATCATCCCTAGACCGAATGGGCCATTCCAGCACTTGCATATCGACTACGTCGACATGATTCAAGTGTGCAATGGGTACAGGTATTTAATTGTGGTGGTGTGTCCATTCTCTAGATGGATAGAAGCAGGTCCCTGTACGTACGCAGGTGCTACCTGTACTGCCAAGTTCCTAGTGAGGAAGTGTTCCCTAGATGGGGGTGTGCAAACTAATGAGATCAGATAATGGGGCTCACTTTGTAAATTCAGTTTTCGAACAGATTAGCTTGTTGCTTGGTATAAAGCACAAGTTCTTGTCGGCGTATCATTCTGAGGGGAATGGGATATGTGAACGGATCAACGGCTTGCTTAAGGAGAGGATAGCCAAGTTGAAGCTCACATTAAAGAAGGGATGGCTGTACTGTCTACCATTGGCATTGTATGCACTTCGGAACCAACCCGGCTCCGACCATCATCTTACGCTGCATGAGATAGTTACAGGCAGAAGGATGAGGACCCCTCTTACCCCCCAAGAGAGAGCTAGACTAGGGAGGTTCTGGGAACAGAGATCCAGGACTGCCTAAGCTGTATGACATCCAGTGCCTCTGTCATTACAGGCCAGCTGCAGCGACGGCGAAAAGGGGACGGCGCAGCACGAAAGACAGCAGGAAGTGCTGAAGCCGACACTGAGCAAGGTGTACATGCACCCCTAGTCTTCCCTGGTGACAGCGTGCTTGTGAAGAACTTTACCAGGAAGAGGTGGGACGAGCCAAGATTTAATGGCCCCTTCATCGTAGAGGACTGCACCCCCTCCGCCGTCAAGCACCAGGACAGAAGGGCATGGATCTTCATAAATGACATTAAACCGTATATAGGGGAGAGCCCTCCTGCTGCATCCAACTGCGAAGAAACCACAGACATCGGGGAAGAACCTCAGCACGTGCAGACAAGATCCATGGCGAGGAAGAAGGATGCATGAGCAGGAAAACCAAGACAAAGAACCCTGATGCAAGTTATGGCATAAAACTGGACAGGATCCCCAAGCAAAGGGGAATAAGGACATAACGAACACTATGTACATCCCAGTTGCAGGGTAAAGAGAAGCACATCCAAAGCCACAACAACATTGATAAAATGAACTTGTGAGAGCATGTCATGCCCAAGTAGTACAAAGAATCAAGACTCTGATAGACTGCAAATAAGACATTGCCTGAGAGTGTAACACAGTATCCTGAAGCAATCTGTATCAAGACTTTGTTCACAGAATGTATGGAACATTCCAGCAGAAGTCTCAAGTGGGATATGCTAACCTATTTCCAACTTGTGGTGTTATCACAGACTTTATTCAAGATCCAGCTAACAAAAAAATAATCAGGCGGCTGCTGACCATCATCGCAGAGGTCTTCGCTGAGTTACCAGAGCATAGTGAGAAGGACACAAATGCTTCCACCGCCAATAGATATTGATGAACTCACGTTTAATTTGTTCTTCCAAATAATTGAGAAATGGCCAGGGCTCGTCGGGAGAACAACTGATAGACGCACTTATATCAGAGATCCAAGAAACCTAGCTCAACTGAGTCAGCTGTGGACTAAATTAAATCATTTGGTGGTATTCCACGGGAAGGTGCAAAGACTGTGCGAATCAAAAGAAAAGCTTGTGATCAGGACACAGCCAAACAGGGCAAATGTCCCTATCACCCGAGGACACCCGGATAGCACAAAACGTCCTGTTTAGATTAGTCACAGACTATCCAGAAATGGTAGGAAGGCCTGCAGATGTTGACGTCATCACCTTCCTTAGAGATCCGGCAAACGCCCCACACATGGGCACACTTCTCCATGGTATAATGCTCCAAGTAGAGCTGTCCAACTTCCAGCGAGAATTCATAAGGAGATTCCAGTGAGACTTTTCTCCGGGGACAAATCAAGGAGACAAAGACACAGTTCTTCATCCTTCCGCCGTGGAGCAGATCGAGGAGAGAGACACTGTTCTTCAACTTGTCGCCGAGAGACCGAGCGAAAGGAGCGGACACAAGAACTTCACCATCTTATTTTCCTTTTTCTTCATTTTTCTCATTTGTTCCTATTTTTCATATGTTCACTTTTATTTTTAGTTTGTTTATATTTTTACAACATTCTATTTTGCGTGATTTTTAGCAGTTCCATCTTTTCATTCTTTCGCATTGAGCAAGTTCCAGCATGTCCTCAGGACCAAAGCAAATTCGAGGAGAGCACTGGGACCTCACCTAGTATAGATATGCATAATGAATGTGATGTACCAAAGTTGCTAGCCTAACCCTTTTCCATAGTCTAGCACAGGAACTATACTGAGTGCCCAGAGACTACCGTCGTCACTCACATGAGGGGGGACATTTGGAGAAGCACTCGTCACTTTAATAGTAATGAACTCTCGAACTACGAGACCAGAGCAAGAGAAGCAATAAATAACTGACTATGAACTCATTTGAAATGGATGCCCAGAACAGTAACTTGGTTTTGCCCCCAACAGAAGGGCGCCCCCACTTCCCTGCAAGAAAATGCTGCAAATTGTCGTTCCAAACGATTATGTGTATCTGTATAGTTATTATTATTGTTTTTCTGTCATTAACAATCAGAAATGCTTTCTTTATTGATGCACAAAATGTCCCAATCTCAGTGCACCCACCAGATAATGAACATCTGGGGCCTACGAAAGAACCCAGACCCTATATAGTCATTCCAGTCCCAAGAAAACCTGATGAAAAAAATAACGAACTAAATTTAAATGTAATGAGCAATAATTTAGACACATTTGAGGTAACAAATGAAGAGAAAAGCTGGAGACAGGGTCAGCATGGAATGAATAAAAACACTGCACTGACTACTGCACGCACCCACACACAGGATGCACACAGACAAGGGCAAGTGTCAATGGCTACAGGGCCTCCAACGAAGGCAGCAGAGAAGGGGAGACTGCCTGCCGAACAATCAGTTCCAGAAAACAGTGGCAGTACCCAAGAGGTGCCAAGTGAAATGCTAGAGAGAGAGGGCATAGCAAAATCCCTCAAAAGAACAGAAGTAGCCAGAAAGGAATTTACAAAGAAAACACAAATGCTGATAGACTATTTGTTCCCTTTCATAGTCAGAGCAAATAAACTGCACAGGGAGCTGAAAGGCAGGACTATAGAGACTATAACAGCAAGCACACCTGCTGCAACGCAAGGAACAAGCCTCAGGCCTACAACACGACCACGCGTTGGGAGGCTGGGGAGCCAATGGCAGTTAGAGGAAGTCTATGACAAAATACAATAGGGAAGGAAAGGAAACACAAAACCTTCTCCTAAACTTGAACAGGCTCCAGATCCTGCAAAATAATGCACTAAGATGTGCCCTCAACCTCCCACGCAAGGCGCACATATCCACGGTTAGCAAAGAAGTCCTCTGGCTCCCGATCCGTGACAGAATTAAGCTAAGAACCCTGGTCATCACCCACAAGTGTCTGTCTCGTACTGCCCCACGTTACCTTTCAGACAAATTTTCTAGACACTGCCCCACTAGACCCACCAGAACTCCTTACCTGCACCAACTAAAGATCCTGAACTATAACCTAAAAACAGCAGGGGGCTCCAGTTTCCCAGTGCTCGCAGCACAATGTTGGAACACCCTCCCTCCCACAATTAGAGTGGAAACCGCGTTCTGGCCTTTCAGAGCCATGGTAAAATCATGGCTACTAGCCTGAACATCTAGACTCTCCCCGACATGACCGGCTAGCCGCCGCTCTCCACCTGCAGTAATATTTACTCTTCTACAGCCTATGCAGGACCAATCTGTAACCGGTCCTCATTCACCACTGTAACTGTGCTATTCTCTGTACACTATACTCTCGGTATATTCTATGCTTGTATGTAACTCTCAGAGCCTTGACTAATGTATGCTCTGTCTGTATTAAATCTGTACACTATACTCTCGGTATATTCTATGCTTGTATGTAACTCTCAGAGCCTTGACTAATGTATGCTCTGTCTGCTGTATTAAGATGTTTGATATGTAACTCTGTTGTAACTATATGTAAATCTGCGGTGCACATGATTATGCGCCCAGCTACCTGAGGGTTTGGACGCGCTTTATAAATAAACAAACTAAACTAAACTAACTAAACTACCACAGCGATGTAGTCGAGGCAGCCTGCTCCACTGAGACACCAAGAGAGGAAAAGCAGCACAGACGCATTTAGAGACATAGTCATAGCAAACTACAGAAGAATGCTGAGAATCAATAGAAGCCCGCACGAAGGTAACAATGAACTTAACAATTACCCGGACAGTGCAGCCCATCTCGGAAACAACATATGGTACCAGCACATGAAGGAAGTAGAACGAAGACAGTCGGAAGAAGAATGCTTTGTCTGTGCTCTACTACCATACAGCATGGGAAAATCCAAAATCTTCATGGCCGTAGAAATTGATGTCCCTACAGCACACTGTATGTCACATGTAGCAATGTGTAACACCAGAGGACAATTTATGGGAAAAGACGCCTCGTTGATATGGGCCAACGAAAAGGATTACCTGGATGAAGATGGCTACGTCCAGGACATTAAAACAAGAAACCGAGCGCACACCAGAAATCATGTGATCAGGAATGAGAACCCTGGCATTAAAGGATCAGGGATAAGATGGGAAGTTAACCCGAGACTGAACGTTCAAGGAAAGACTGCAGAAGAGTCTCAAATCTCGAAGAACAGAGGCCAAATGCAGATATGGGGGCCAGTGGTCTCAACAGATGGATGGGAGGACAGAGTAATAATCTGCCGAGCGTGGATGGTCCTTGGAGCCTGCAAAGGAGCAATAGAGAATTTTCAGAGGTTATGCAAACCACTGTGGCCAAGGTTGGTAAAGCTGCTAACATGGGTCGAAGATAGAGGAGGACCCCTGCAAATAGTACCACTGGAAAGCCCAAAACTATGCTTCAGAAGTAATGGCACAAGGAAGATGGGAGAGAATGTAAACTGTGGAAGAATCTTTGAAGCCCCAGGAATGACACAAGGTACCGCAGTTATCATGGACCATTAATGGGCGTGTGGATCCAAGGCATACATAAGGCTGCCGAAAAACTGGGGAGGCATATGCACACTAGTGAACGTCCACGTTCCCGCGCTAGTGATCCCTAAGAATGACCTGAAGTTGGACAGTTTCCCGAAAGCAGATGCTCATCTAAGAAGAAGGAGATCTGTGGAACTGGTATCCACGATGAAGAGGGAAAATTACTTTTCTCCCAAATCAGAAGAGGCATTCCATGCAATCCCGTACAAACACAGGTTGTTCAGCCTCACCTCAACAGTATTCACAACACTACTCCTGCCCCATATCCAAGTTGGGGTGAATGCTAAATGGTTGCAGATAACCAGATGGGAGTTATTGCAGACCATCAATACCACTATAAAAGGATTCAACACGATCAAAGAAGAGCTGAGAACAATCAGACTGATGACCCTCCAAAACAGATATGTGCTTGACATGATCACTGCAACGGATGGAGGTGTTTGTACAAAAATCAGAGAATCATGTTGCACATTTGTACCATCACACGATGAAGAAAACGGAACCCTAACAGAGGCCATACGCATGTTGACAAACCTGAAAAACCAGATGATCGATGAAAGTGATGAAGTGGATGATGACCGCTGGTTTGGAGACCTATTCTCATGGGTCCCACAATGGATGGCAGATATATTCAAGTTTCTGGGAGCTCTACTAGCAATGGTATTGCTAGGATTCTGTGTTATCAAGATAATCATTACACAGTGCCAGAAAACTGCGAAGAAAGCCATAGGGATGAAAATAATGGTTGATGTTGAGCCAGGGTGACGAACATGTGAAAACAGCAAGGAGTTTGAAGGGAGTGATAAAAATATGGACTCCAAAGGCTCACACATTCACACCATCATGTACGAACCCTGAAGACGATGAACATGACACTGAAGAATTAAAAGAAATAAATGCAAAGGAGGTTGCAGAAGTGGTCGATGAACCGACCAGACGGGGGAGTGTAGAGGAGGTCCCAGACATGGCCCGCACCCCTTCCCCTCATTTCGAGGTATCAGGAGCGTACTCGCCAAGGTATGTGATGTATGAAGAGCAAATGAACCTACAAAGAGCTGCACTGGGACTCTGCCCAGTATACATCAGAAGATCCATACCTGTTGAAGCACCCATAACCAGACAACCATGGGCCTTCACGGTACCCTATCAGACAGCCATACCAGCCGCTGATACAAAATGAGGAGTACCTCCATACCGTCCACGAAGAACCCCAAAAGCCTTATTTGAAGGCCAGTGGAAATGACACAAGGGCCTGAACAGACTCGTGAATGAACAAAAGCGGCTATCGAAGACAAGCACGCCAGTGCGAGTAACTACGAAAATAAATGTAATGGACACAGAAGAGACAATGTTAAAACGTAAGGAAACAGTGCTACGAGACAAGATGGAAGCAACCGACCTGTTAAACGTGTGTAAATAGGCTTGAAACGCAAGATGATAAGAAATCGATACTGCTTGCAATGCTTAGTAGAAGATAGAGCGACAAGCGCCAACCATAAATCTACCTCAATAAGGCACATTATACATATAAGTGCGACTCCATTTTGTAAAAGCAGAAATGTACCCAGGCGGCCAGAGGCCTGACAGGCCAAGTTTCGTAACCCAGCCAAAGGCAAGAGAAGGAGCGGAATTGAAACTCAACAAAGAGCAGCTCATGCCTAGGAAATCGAGGTCAACCAGAGAAAGGGAGGAGAGCGTCAGCTAACAAGACTCAAACTTCAGATCATACCAGCCTGCCTCATGAAGGTCAAGAAAAGGGGGGCCCATGCAGGTGGCGAGGCTGAAACAGAATTAAATGCACTAAAAGCTGGAAATTGAAGCAGATTCATGGTGAACTAACACGTGACCAGCCAGGCACGAAAAGTACCACTGCCTGATGTCATCCAGGTCCTGATAAGAGACTACAGTTTTGAGGCCATCCTTAGCAAACTAATTGACACATAGCCCTAAAACACTGATTGATGGAAGGGAGGCAGAGTGAAACTTGGGACATCAGGCACATGGGTGTCCATTCTGCATGCTGCTAATTAAAACAGGGATTTATGTCTAGGGGTGTAACCTGCTCAATCACAATGGACCAAGTTATCTGGAGTCCTTTAGATAGTAGAACCAATAAGACGTGGTAGTTGTAGTGACGTCTATCACGCGTGATGTAGAGGGATGGGTGTAGACGCCCACCCGATAAGAGTTATCCAATCCGCATGCCCTATTATCATATACAGATATAACACATATACTTAAGTTACCTTTCCTAACCAATTATATTGCATGATGATCTTTTATAGAATTAGACGTCAGTGATGACGAGTTTTGCCTATAACAATGACTGTTCGACTGAAGTTCGAGGAAGTCGGAGTGAGCCAGGTGATCGCAATGCTGCTGATTTCCATTTGTTTCTCTGTTTGATGTACTTGTCATTAAACAGACTTCCCTTTGCCAACTTACTGAGTCAACATTATTGAGTCGTGTTGGAGTAAGTGAATCCTGCACCCCCTGTCCTCACATGGTGCAGCTATCTTGTATTACAAGTTCTAGAGGGTGAGCGCTGACCTATGGGCCCGTCAGTGAATTCCTCTCCTCCAGAACACTATCCAGTAACAACAGCCAACTCCAGAGTACCAATCGGGCAATTCGGGCCAGTTGTGACATGTTATCTAAAAATAGCAGGAACTTGCAAGCTTTTGGCACTTTTCCTTTGCCCTTACAAGATCAAGCAGGTCATCAATATGGTTGTGTATAGATTCTCACTCCCTCAATACTTTTGGATCTACTCAGTCTTTCTTTCTTCACAAATCAACCCCCAGATGCCATGAATCGTTGGCTCCCAGCCCCCCTTCAACCCGAGGGAAATCCTCTGACAAATACAAAGTAAAGGACATTCTGGATCACCGAGTCACTCAGAATCAATTGTATTATGTAATTGATTAGAAGGGTTGTGGGACAGAGTAACAGACAAGGAAGCCTGCAAAGAACATTTGTGCTGCTAATCTGATTGCTCACAATCATTGCCTCCATCTGGACCACCCATGGGTCCGCTGGCATTGGGGTTGGGGTGTGTCAGGCTCAGTGGTGCCCACAACTGGACCCCACATACATACGCCTGCAATGGCAGCTTGTGGATTGTAGTTGGGGAAGGGAAGTACACTTCCCAGCGTCCTGAGTGCACACAGAGAAAGTACATCATGTGGCACTCCATAACCTTGCCGGCAGCTGCGGGCGATGAACGCCATTCCTAGGACACAGTGATTTAAGCACTGGTGTTCAGTGCCTCAGCACTTATCAAACTATTGTTTGAACAGGAGGACCAGGATCTGATTCCAGATCTGTTGGATTCCTTTCTGACCCTATTTATGGATTGTCTGGTTAAATGGACATTGGTTTTGCTGTGTTTTGATCTTCTTGGATAATATAGTTGTTTTGAATTTGGGCATGGTATATGGACTGCCTTGCTGAAGGGGCCTAGTTTGTTGTACTGGATCTAATTGGATACTTTGGTTTGACTTCTTGGACATTGGCATTGGGATTTTATTTGGATTAACCTTTACTTTTATGACGACTTTGAAATTGAACTACCGCTGCAGACATCAGAGGTGCCCCTCATTCCTCTCCCCTTTAGCCCCTCCTCATCCTGCCCGGGCCAGCTCCTGGTGTTTTTGTTGTTTTCTTTTTCTGCACTGTAGATCAGCGCTTCGGTGGTCCCCTGCTTTCCTGTTCTTTCCTCTTGGAGCAGAAATCATACTCACAATCAGGTAAAAATGTATAACCTTCCTCAGTAAGAGGAGGGGGACGGACATTGCTTGAGTCCAATGCACATTTGGTTTTGAAACCGACCATATTACCTGCTTCTCTGGCAGCTTGGAGCTGAGAGTTGACTGCTGTGCTTGCTTCCCCTTACTTCCTTTGGCTCAGTCCACAGGCTAGTGGAGACTGCATTAACTCCCTGGATGTTTTTAAACAAGTCCAATCATCTCTCCTGAGACGTCAGCTTCTGACAGCCCACTACTTTAGCAACTGTATGACATTTCCCTGTGTCAAACATATATTCACTGCTTGATGACATTCAACATGTGATGGAACAGTAATTTGTAGAGGTTCAGTCAAGTAGCACTTTACTAGTTTTATTTATGTATTTGTACTGTTAAGCTTAACAATACTTGTGGTCATTTGTGGAGGCCATATAGGGAGATTTTATCTGTTGATAAAAAGGTTACAAAATATTTTTGATGCAGGAAAGCTTTTTGTAGATTTTGATGTTATGCCCTACATGCCGAGCCCTAAGTTGTATGCCAAATGTCAAGGTTTTTACGTGATGCAAGGCTATGGAGAAAATGATATTTCTGCTTATTAATTGAAGCACACAAATAATGCCCTCACTCTTTTATTAAGCATTTATGTGCATGTATTTGTTTGTTGAGATAATATATGAGCATTGAATTAGTAAGGCCTAACAATGGGCAATCTCCAATATTAGCAATATTGTGGTTGAAATGTAGTTTGTGCATTCTACCCACCTCATATTCACTTCTTGAAATCTGAAGACAGCATCCTATCACAAATGTGTATAGCCACCTAAAATGTGTCACAATAAATGTTTTAAAAAACATAATCACAGTAGCACTGTCAGGACCAACAAGCTACTAGATAGGTAAGGTTATTCTCACCACTTTAAACCCATTAAGGTTTACCAACTATCCAAAAAACTTGACATTTCATAGGTTTTCAGTGGTTGGTATAGCCTCGCCTGTCTACTAGATCACCAGTCCTGACAGCACAACTGTGAGTGTATTTTGTATGTGTTTGTTATTTTGTTTCAACATGTGAAACGCAACAATAAGTACACAGGTTCAGACTAAAAGCTTAATTTAGCTTATTAGGGGGTCAGACCCTGATCGCAGAACATACGTGCTAGTGGCTACTGCCTCTGCACTTCCTACAGCTACTCCTGTTGTTGCTGCTAATTTATTCACTCTGGCTGACTTCTTAATCCATTCAAATTCCCTCTAACTCTACCTAGTTGGTCATGGCAAATGTATAGCCTGTTTTGCAATGGTGATATAACAATCTGAACACACACTTTAAATGTAACATTATTATTTGAATCCCAAGGGGGCGGCTACTGCTGTGACCGGAGGCAACTCTATTGCTTCACTCACTCATCTCCTACCCACACCCTACCAGGGCTTTCTCCAAGGAACTGGGATTTCTGCCTGGAACTGTATAATTGGGCTCTTTGTTCTTTGCTGTCGCTACATTGACCCTTCCCCTCTGATCTTTCTCCACAGCATTGCTTACTCTCCTTTGAGGGACTCATTGCTTAACTTATCCTTATGTTTTCTTCACCTTTACTTTGGATCTTCTCACTCTCCATGAATGTGCTAACATTTAAATAAGGACTCCAAGTGCAGCATTTAATCATGTAATCAAAAAATAGTCCATAGGCGCCCCTCTATGAGAACGAAACACGGGCCATTGACAAGTTATTTGGGAAGGTACCCACTCGAGAGTCCACAGCCACATTTTAGCTCACTGCACCTTTCACAGATGGGAAATATTCATTTGCATATCAGTCTTTGTCAAGCCCACATGGGCAGTCCAGCACTGAAATGCTATGGCAAATCACTTCTGAACAAGAGTACCAACAGCAACCCCATGCACGTGGTTCAACCTTGTTGGGCCTCATCAGTGAGGTGGAGTTGTGCCTCTCTGAGCACAGTGAGCAAGGGTCCACGTCTGGATGATCCTAGGAAACTTAGGGTGACTAAACCTAAGTCCCTTAAAACATCAAAAAATAGTCCATAAGCACCCCTCTGCGAGAACGAAACACGGCCCATTGACCTGTTCTTTGGGAAGGAACCCACTCGAGAGTCCGCAGCCACACTTTAGCTCACTGCACCTTTCACAGACGGGAAATACTTATTTGCATATCAGTCTTTGTCCCGCCCACATGGGCAGTCCAGCACTGAAATGCTATGGCAATTCCCTTCTGAACAAGAGTACCAACAGCAACCCCATACACGTGTTTCAGCCTTGTTGGGCCTCATCAGTGAGGTGGAGCTGTGCCTCTCTGAACACAATGAGCAGGGGGTCCATGTATGGATGACCCTAGGAAACTTATGGTGACTAAACCTAAGTCCCTTCAAACATCAAAATATAGTCCATAGGCGCCCCTCGGCGAGAACAAAACATGGCCCATTGACCTGTTCTTTGGGAAGGTACCCACTCAATTGTCCACAGCCACACTTTAACTTACTGCACCTTTCACAGATTGGAAATATCCATTTGCATAACAGTCTTTGTCCCGCCCACATGGGCAGTTCAGCACCGAAATGCTATGGCAATTCCCTTCTGAACAAGAGTAACAACAGCAACCCCATACACGTGGTTCAGTCTTGTTGGGCCTCATCAGTGAGGTGGAGCTGTGCCTCTCTGAGCACAGTGGGCCAGAGATCCATGTCTATTCAGATGCCCCTTTTCACTATTCTGTGCACTTGTGCAAATCAGGACGCATTTCGGGACATTTAAAAGTTCACCCTGATATTATAGTAGGGTGTGCTTTAAAATGAGCAACAAATGAGGGCTGGATCCTCTTCACCTTGGAAGGCAAAGACTGAGCCGGCAGGTTGAGCCAGCCTCAGTAAAAGGACAAGGTCTAAGGCTTCAACCTGTCTGTGTCGGGACTTCATCCCACCTGAGCCCCGCGAAGCCATGCAAAGCCTGCACCCACCTGAGATGGGTATTTCCTGTACAATGATAACAGGCCTTTTAAAGAGGCCCGCCGGGTTCTCTTCGAGTGCTGTTTTGGAGCTGGTAAGCAGCATTTTAGGTTGCAGCCAAGCCCCTCCTGTGGAGCTCTCTTATTTGCTGAACCCCCTCATTTTGGAAAGCAAAGACTGAGCCGGGAGGCTGAGCCAGCCTCGGTCAACAGCCGAGGTCTTAGACGTCAACCTGTCTAGGCCTGTCTGGGCCTGAAGGCCCCCCTCCTCCTTGCCCTAATGTTTGTCGCTGATTCGCCCTTATGAATGATTGCATCCTTCGTCTGGCCCACCCCTATATTCCTTATGGCATTTGCACTTGAAACCTCACATATCCAGATAGACTTTCCAGCCTAACCTGCCAACCTGTTACCTACCATAATAATCTTGACTTTGCAAAATGTTGTGCCCCGTGGAACTTTCGATTCCCCATCATAGCTCCATTGCTACAAACTGTAACCTTTGCACAGCAGAAGCAGCCCCCAGCCCCACTGGGCGAAGCTCTTCCTGAGTGTGTCTGTAATGTACTCACCCAACTGTATCTGTAACTTTTCCAGAGTGTGTCCTTAATGTATTCATCCTGCTTTATCTGTAACCTCTCCTTCATGCCACTTGTTATCTTATTACTCCCCATATATCCTATCCCTGTAACCTTGATGGCTATCGTGAAACCATATCCTACCAACCTTCAAAACACATTGTGTATGGGCGCATTATACATATCCAATAAATACCCAATAAATAAACATATGATTCCATCTGTATATGTAGCCCCAGCCCACTTACTTCAGTTTTGCAACCATCATGACCATTGTGACTTGCGATTATGCTTATTGTTAGGGAGAATTTTCAGTTTAGTGTTGAATTCCTCCCACCTTAGAGACCACCAGGTCTTTTGCTGAACTTTGGGACTTTGTACTTTTAATTCTATCTGTTTTCTGTGTTTCTTTTGACTTTGGAGTCTGACAAACTCCATAGGCATCATCTTTACATTGTGGCACACATCACCTTCAGTTCAGTGCCACGGGGAAGTCGCTTAGATTTCCCCAAGGTTTAAATACCTCCTCTTGGTGAAACTATTGTTTCCAAGAGCAGTGAAGTGAAATTGACTTTAATTACATTTTGTAATTTTCTGGACCCACCACACATTATCTTACCATAGGGTGCTGTAGGGGTTACTTAGTATCCCCTTTGTCTAGTTTCTCAGATAACAATTTTATGTTACCCTTTCTACAATTAATTGCTGGCGGCAGTGGTTTACTTTTTACTACCATTGTGTGCTTTAACTGCGGGCGGCATTCGCAGCTGCAGTAAGGCACCCATGGGTGCCCATTTTGTCAAAATGGACCTGGTCTTGTTTTTCCGACATTTCTTGTTGGAAAGGTCCTTTTTGAGATTTGTTCTGTGCGCCAAATCAGGTTTGGTCCCTTTGTTCATTGTGTCTTTGGCAGGATTCACGAGTGAAGCCCTCCTCTGGTTCCAGTATGTCTGGCAGGGGCAGGAAGTGAGGGAGGTGGCCGAAACTCCCTGTACTTAATCCCCTTGGTTACAGGAATGCACCCAAAGGTGATTGGCTGGCTCGCTGTCCTTGGAGGACAGCCAGCCTTCTGTGTGATTGACAGCTAGGCTTGAATGAATGGGAAAAACCTGCATAAAGGTGTGGCTTTTGGCTTGGAAGGCAGCGTCGACCACTGGACAAAGGAATCAGAAGAAGAACTTGGAAGAGACACCTAGTACAACACCTGGACCATTTGTTTCCCCAGTGAAGCCCTGCTGCTGTTCTGAAGCTCCAAGTTCGCCTCAACTAAAGAAGCCCTGAAAGGACGACTTCGCCCCTTGAGTTGGCTTGATCAATCAACCCCAAAGTGAACTCGTCTGGACATCCTCTCGAAGCTGGCTATACTTCCACCGCTGCTGCTGCTGGAACCAAAGTGCCAGGGAGAGGAACACCAGATCGAGTGCATCACTTTTAAGTCAGGTACGAGCTCCAGGAAGATCCTCTTGACTTCCCAAAAGCAGGACCGACTAAGCCTGATCCACCTCAACAGAGTGATGGACACCAGATGCGAGGAAAGTTTGCTATAGATGCGAGGAGCTGAAACTGCAAAGTGCTGCTGAATTGAATTTCGACCTTTGCTGCCGTTGACCTTCCCATTGTGTTGCAGGAGTCCCCAGACGTCCTTCCTCTTGTCCCCACGAACGAGGCCCAGGAACAACAGGATCTGCATGCAGAGCCACACCGGAACAGCTGGAACCATTTCTTCTAACCAAAGGTACTGTAAACCTAGGAGGATTTACCTCTTGTTGTCTAGCCGTACTTGTTCTCAGTTGAGACTCTTTTTGGTTGCCAATGCAGAATTGCTTGCAGCTTTGCCCCTCACAAGCCTGCCAGCTTGTGGCCCTTCAAGTGAATCTTATTTCTACAAACATTTCTAAAAACATTGTGCAAGACTTTTACTTACCTGCAAAGAAGATATTCAGCTCCCCTGGACTTTGTTTGACTAACATTGACTGTCCTGGCTCCATGAGAGACTCTTCTAACTTTGACTTTGTGCTTCTACCTTTCCCCCAGGAAAGTGTTAATTTACTTTGAAATGGAAGGTTTAAAAAGTATTTACTAGTTTATGAATTATTTGTAAACCTTTGTTTTATTCCTCTATCTAACCAAACTCAATATTGCTCTGAATGTAGCGATGATAAATCAATGTCCACAGTGTCCTAGCTATTTAAGTCACCTGAGGGTGTAGGAAGTATCTGTGTGCCATCCCCAATGAGTATCATCTGATTTAGAGAAACAGAGTGTGTTTTGACGTGTATTATAATTGTTACAAGTTTTGCTCCCTTCTGAAGAAGGCTTATATAGCTGACTGTTAAATAAATTAATAATTATTTAATCAAGAAACTTTGAGTATAAGTGTTTATTTGAATAGCTGTCACTGCGAAACTCTTTGTTACAACCCTACTGCTCACATGGACCCCTCTTGAGATAAGCTTGGCTGCTCAGCCACGCTACCAAACTTTGATGTACAGACTTATACCAAAGGTTGGGTTCCTATTGCCAGGAGGTCAAAGTTGCTGTAGTCTTCCAAGGGATACTGCACACAATCTTGCCTAACACGTATCTGTACACCTGAAGCCCTCATACCATGAGGCATTGCTTTTCCAGGCTGTGTGCCCACTCTAATTGTGTCTCACATCCATAACTGTATACCTGAAGTAGCTCTCGCATCATGAGGCATGGCTCTGCCAGATTATGCTTTCAAGATCCACTTGTATATTGTAACCCTCATGCGGATCTTGCACCTTGTAACATGCACTAACTGTAACTAATGCCTAAATGCCTGATGGTTGTGTGTGCTGCTGTAAATGCTAAATAAAATAAAATATCACTGTTCCTGTTGGGAAAAGATGCAGGCAGATGCACAACGAATGACAGCGCCATTTTTTACCCTGTCCTGCATTTGTATTTAAGTGTTGCAGGTCGCCACAGTTCAAACTGTGGCCGTCAAACTTACATTTTCATCCCCAAAGAGGGTTTAGCAGGCTTTTTTTGCTGACATGTCATACTGACAGACAATTAAAATATGCTCCAAGCACCCACTTAGGTGATGGGAGTCAGTCGAAAATTAGTGTTGGGGGCATGCTCCCGACACTGCAGTATGCAAGGAGCTGGACATGCCATCTTTTCAGCTACTGCACGCTCCAGAATAAATGGGCAGGTCACCTTTTACTGTGCATTTCTATAACGCAAATGAAACAAGCCCATCCTCCACGCTCTTTTCATTTGCTCTACTTTTTGTGAATTTTGCCTGATTGGCCTTGTCAATAAAAAGAGTCTAACGACAGAGTAAGGACCCAATCAAGAATGTGTCTGTTTTACTTGAATGCCACAAACCACTTATTTTGTTCTGCTTTAAACAAATGTGATAACGAACAGCCTACTCTTGATCCCATCTCATTAGTGACATTAACACCTGCTTAGCACAAATTGTGATTGTTTTATTTATGGTTGTTTTTACTGCCTATCCGATTAGCGATAACGACACTTATGCTTAACAATGAGGAATAGCGCAAAGAACCTTGGCACCGTTTTACTTCATTTCATGGCATGGTGACTGCAATAATCAAAGAGTCATAGCAGGTTTTCGGTAACGCCTTTAACAAAGATAACAGAACAATAAAGTGAAAAGAATGTTTCGTGCGGTGGACATGGCTTCGTATTCATCTATGGACTGTGATGCTAGGTATCTAAAGGTAATAACAGGTATACACATTTTGTTATGTGGATATTATAAGTCAATGGGGAGTTCAGGGACACCAAGAGGCTTCTGCCTAGAGGCCAAACGACTTTGTTTGATCACAGAACTGCACAACTTAACTTTAAAATCCAAATTACATACTGTCCATTTGTTTTGCATATTTTCTCATATTAAACATTTATTTTTTCATTTTGTATTCTCTCTCTAGCCATCTCCTCTCTGCTTCTGTAAGTATACCCCTTTGCCACATACTCTTTCATTTCATCCCTTTTCAATAACTTTCATCCCTTCTTTTTTCTCTATCCCTACAATTTTTTCTACCTGTTCGCTCTAGGTTTCTATATCCTCTCATCGTCTTTCGCTCCTTTCTTGTGCTCTCAGTTTTTATGGGTTTTATCTTTAAGTATATTTTCTTTCCTTAGTTTTTGTTTCCATCTGTAGTTATTTACGTTGTTAATTAATTTCCTTTTGTCAATTTTCTGTTCGTTTTTCCTATCTTTGTTGAAGTGCCTCCTTTTTAACACTCGGTGCTGCCCCCTCTCTCTCTTTCCTCTTTTTTTTACCTTAACCATAGCCTTCTAATTCCACTAACAACAGAGATCTGTATGATGTAAAAAAAAAAAATAATAATCTACACTTAGGGCCTCATTACATGGTAGGCGGAGGACCAAGGTGCTATTGGCACCTTGGTCCATGCCGGTAAAAAACCGGCACCGCCTTGGTGGAAAGGGGAATTACCGCCCTATTCCAAGGTTGGCGGGGCGGTAATTCCCCCTTCCCCCATTGCCCTTCCCCATTCCCATTTTTGCCCCATAGAGCTCTATGGGAATGGGGAAGGCGCTAATTACGGTGCCGCAAATTGCGGTACCGTAATTAGCACCCTGGTCCCTTTGCGGGTTGGTTTTTAACGCCTGCTAAACAGCAGGCGTTAAAGTACCTACCCGCAAAGGGACCTCGTAGTAAGGCGGTAAGGGTTAACGGTCACCGGTACCATTACCGGTGACGGTTAACCCTTACCGCCTTCCGTGTAATGAGGCCCACATGTATTATCTCTCACTTCTAAATAGTGACACAATGCTGGGGATCTCAATGGGCACACTGTGAAGTCAAAGCACTGGATAGATATATGCGATAACTATTAAACTTATATGCATCAATTGTCCATTTAACATCACTTTACGACTGGCAGAGATATGATTGGATGTGACCTCTTACACATATAATCTCCCAGACATGACTATAAACAAAGGCACAGCACACTTTGATCCATCACATAGCGATTTTCCATTTTACTGACGGAAACTTCTCCAGTCTTCTCTGCTGTTGAATTGTTCTCTATTATATCGTGCACTGCTTCCTTATGTAAAGCTGTGTCTGACCACAGTACTCCCGCACCACAGATCTACTTCTCGACCACAATACTCCAGGACCCCGGGATCTACTTCTCAACAGCAGTTCAAAGCCAAACCAATGGCAGTCGAGTGCTAATCCAATGTCTGAACAAGATGGTGAATGCAGGCAAATGGCAAATTATTCTAGTTTGTCAAGCAAAATGTCTTATTGCAACTCGCCTGTATTTTGTTTTACTTTATTTTGTATGTTTTTATAAGAGTGCTGTGACGAATCTGGTGATGTCGTCAATACTTTCCCTGGGGAAATCTCTCCTCATGTGGCCAAGGTAATGCAGCCACAGTCCAGAAGACCCCTTGGGGGGTGGCAATATGAGGGAGGATGACATGGGGAGGGAGCCAGAGAGAACATGGTATTCCCCTTATCCATCCGAGGTTGACAGCCAGGACCCAACTCTCCAATCCTCCATATCCTATTGTCATGTTGAAAAAGAGCATCCTTGTATAACATTTAGGAAAGTTCATAAATACCCCCCTTTGACTCTGACTCAAAGTACTGGGATGAGGCAGAGGGCCAAAATGATGAAGAATACCTGGAGATACCAAGCTATGGGCTCTAGTTGTACCAATCCTATTGGTGCCGGGAAATTCGAAACCACTTATCAGAGAAAAACATGAGGTCTCATTATGGGTTTGGCGGTCCGGAAACGAGGGTGCCTTTAAGCTCACTGGCACACTTGTTTTCCGACCGCCACACTCCGAGTCTGTCTGCTGGATTTGCTGCGCCCAACAGTTCTGACCCTGCCGGGCACAGCGGCCTTGGTAGGCTGAGCCATCATGGAAGCACCAGCACTGTTACCAACAGTGCCGTTGCTTCTGTGAACTCATACCCATGGAGAACGGAATGGGGACTAACATTTACTTGCAACCAGCTTCCAAGTCCGCCGAGACTTGTAATGTCCTGGTGGCCATGGGAAGCTAGGTGCCTTAGAAAGATAGTAACCAAAGTCCTGGCAGGAGAGTAACCAGGCAGGAAGATTGCAAGTCTGTGACCAGCATCCAAATGTATAGAGTAACCAAAGTCGTGGCAAGCCAGAATATATGGCTTTAGCAGATATCCACTAAAAAGCAATAAACTGTGTTACAATTAGTGACATGATATAACTGCTAAAATTATTTGCTGCTATTCCTACCTAATAGCAACATTATCTATTAATTATATATTTATTCATATACAGTAAGGAACAATGCCCTTTTCATCGCAAAAGACTGTGCAATAGATACAAATTCTGATTTGCCTGGAATTGATACGTTTCTTACAATATTTCGAGTTCTAGAGACATTCTGACCAGGTTGTGCAGTAGACTTGCATAGATCAAGGAAATTCAACATTATACATGTTTAAGTGCAGGTAGGCAGTACGGGAATCTGTCTTAGGGATGTGACCATGATGGACGAAGTGCTAGAGTGGAGGCAGAGCAACTGAGGAACAGAGACAGGTTAGAGTGAAACGAAACATCATTATATGAATCCCCCTTGCAACAACTTAATGATTTGGAACAAATTGATTTCCAGTTGCTTGTTTAGTAACAAAAGTACCTTGGTTCATTATTTTCCCAATTCTAGAAAATAAAATGAATTAAATGTTATGTCTCAGTAGCAGTTAATTTACATCTTTAAAAAAAGTATACTAACACCACCTTTAAAACATTTGCTCCAATCGCAGAGGTGTAACTGACTAAAATAGAGAAAGGACTCAAAATGTTCATCGCTCAAGTAGACCCTTACACAGACACATACATCAACAAGCAAATAGCACAAAATATCTCATGCTGACCATGCTCTGAATGCCTGCAGAGCTACACGATCAGAATCGGACCACCTAAGGAAAGCAGTTCTCCCACGTCTTCTCTAGAAACCCATCATGAACAGCTCAGAGCTAGTTAATGTTTGCCCAAGTTCAAATATCCAATCCAATGGTCAAATTCTTGAAATATCTCAAGAATACATAATAAAAAACGGTCTCCTGCACAAATACCAATTGGGCTTAGGCCCAGTTGGGGGCATGCAAACACGGTTCTCAGCAGTGGAGTAGTTTGAAGTAGTGCTCTTGCAACCCCAAGATAATAATATTACCCTCATCCTCTTTGTTCTCTTTGAAGATTATAATACCATTGACAATGATTCTCTTCTCTATCTCCTCCATCACTCTTTGTGAATGTCCTACAAGGGACATAGATTCAGAAAGAATACATAGCACATGTGCAGATGGTTTAACTCTCCTCAAATCCCACACCTCTAAGATATGAGTTCCACGCAAGGATACTCCGTGTCCTGGGCAATAATGAATATGTATGTGAAGTACTGTTCCTTGGCTCTAAAAACATTAGCTGCACTCTTCAAACTCTCTATATAACCAAGGTTATGTCATAAGCACTTCATCTCACATAGCTCTCGATCAACACTATCACCTCCATCACTCTTTGGGAATGTCCAAAGGACCAGTTAGCATATGTTCAGATGGCTCACTTATTATCAAACCCCAAGCCTCTTAGATGTGGGGCACCCACATTTATACTCCCTGTTCTGGTCACTAACTAATACATATATGAAGTACTGTGAATTGGTTGTAGAATCTTTAACTGCACCCTTCCAACTCTATATATAACCTAGGTTATGTCATGAACAGGGCATCTCACATAACCCATCAACTAAGGATGATCCAGAAGTGAATGATAGATAGCAACCTGTGTCTCAATAGGGTAAACCTAAAATGCTGCTATGTGGGATACCCATCAATATCCTTATAAAGTTCCCATGGATGGAGTCCATGGGTGCTGCCCCTAAATCTATTGGAAAATTGATGAACCTGGACATAATGTTTGACAAATGGTTCTATCAAATCTAAAGTCAAGCGAAGCATGTAAATATGCTCGCCATCGAGTCAACCTCAGTAGCAAAATTCTACCCTTCCGCATAGACAGCATAGGATTTAGGAATTCTGAGCCTTGATATGTTTTGGGCTTGATTGCTGCAACAACCTAAATGGAATTTCTTTTTACGAACCTGAAGCATTTGCAACTAATCCACAATCTTCCAGCAATGTCTATTTTGGGCTTAGGAATGAGCATGCATATCTCGCTTGCTCAAAATACCAATGTGCTGGGTGCCCATGGGACACACATATTAAATGGGTCCATACATTCTTTGTATCATGCATTGGAATTATTGGGACTGAAGCTTATAGTACTTACCAGGCCCAGCTCAATAGAAATCTCAAGCTAGCAACAGAAAACAATGGAGGCAGAATTATCCAACTTCTAGGACCTTATATGTGTAGTGGACCGTAAGAGAGGCTGAGGTTGGAAAAGTGCAACCTTGGATTCAGAAAGTCTCTAGTAACCTCCTTTCACCAACAAGCCCTCACATGCTGACTATATTCTGAATCAAGTACAAAGTCCTGAAGTGCTGGGAATGCCACATTGTACATCAGCAGAACCCCTGTGGGGTCCCAAAGCTGCTGTATGCCCATTGCACACATTTTTATGAATCCGCAATGTTCAAAAATTGGGGAAACTTCATGGATCCAGAGGTCAGGGTTGTTTTCTGTGTCCGCAAATCCTAAGCAGCAGTCTCTTATTTTGAGGTAAATGTCTGAAAAACCCACAAACATACTGGGAAGAATATAAATGATAGATCATTTATTAAAACATTCTAAAATCAATGGTAGCCACCCTCACACGTACTTGCTGTGCCGTAAACAGCATATAAGAAGCAAAGGCATGCATACCACAGTTTCAGCATCTACAGACACCAGAGTATGAAGATGGATTTCTAGAATCTAACCCAATGGATAGATTTTAGGAGGCCATCCTAGTTTTAGTGAACAGGGGAACTCTGAGAGGTTTGCCAAAACCCAATGTAGGTAGCAATGGAGAGCAGTCAAGGCTATTCATGGGAAAGTGTGAGTGTGGTCAGGGGTCCAGAATAATTCCAGAGTGAAGCACACAATAATTCAATTCAGCCTGAATATACAAAATTGCTATATTTATTCTAGGCACAAAACACACAATAAAGAAATGAAACAAGCTGCTGATAGTATTGCACAACACTCAATAATGAACATATATACAGTCCCCACAGGATCTTAAAATGCATTCAATGACTTAAATCAATAAATAAGGTAAGTGATGCAGTAAGATGCAACCAAGTCACAAGAAATATGCCCTAGCTTCAGTAGTCCAATCCCTATGAAAGTGTGGCCTTGTGCCCAAAAGTCATAATGCTTCACCTCAGAATATATCTAATACAGGTAACATACTTGTGTTGTTGATTGTTCATAGAAGTGATGCAACAAAGTTACTGTTCAGTAAACGTGTTCTCATCGTTCAGGTTACACTGCTCAGGTGCGATGGCCAAAAAGCAGTGGAATGGATGGATAGAAAAATACTTGTTCTCAATGTTATCCTATGGAGGACAGGGGAGACAAAGGCTTTGCGTTTACTTACCCCCTGAGTCTGATTGTCCCAGAGGACTGGATGATTGGACTGGGGGTCACTGGAGGTTAGTTTTCCCACCATTGGATCCAGTGAGACTTACCCAGGAGCTGTGGGTGCAAAGATTATTCCGGTCAGGTCCAGGAGCACAGTGCTATCCTTGACGATAGAGAAATGCAGAAAGCATCGATGCAGACCTCCTCAGGATGCATCACAGGATGAGGGAAGGTGAGATCCAGCAATAGCCACAGCAAACAGGTGATGGCAGGTGTCCTTCCTGTCACGTTTGAAGAGGACCTTCCAGAACAGGATCCCATGAAAATTGGAAGGAAGATGGCTTACATCACAAGCTGACGACTACTAAAGATCTGGCTACAAACACAGAACAGTGAGAGTTTTAGTGAGGTAGACATTTGGAAAGCTGGTCAGTCCATCAAGTGGTCCAGGGACACTTCCAAAGGCTCAGGATGGCTGTATCTTCGAGAACACTTAAAGACTGTTTAGTCCCACTAATCCAGGGTTTGAAGCGCTGTATAGGCCCATCACAGATCAGGAAGTCCAACTGGGCCTCACCGGTACAGATGAAAAAAGGGATGCCTTCAGGAGTCTTTGGATCATTAGTCAACTGTTCTAGTATGCAGGATTCTTGGCTCCAATGCTGATCTAAAGTAATTGCTGCAAGAATCCTCTTCTTATCCAAAATCCAGCCTGGAAGAAAGGCCAAGCCCACCAATGGTAACGATGTGCAGCATTCAAACAGCCACTAGTTGTCCATTCATGGACAAATATTGGCTTCACTCAAGCCCCACACCCAGACTCTCTGGCTCCAGGAATGTGGAATGGGGCCAGACAGTCCCTCCCACTTCCTGAGCCATGTACACAAAAAGGCATCACCATCCCGCTGCTGCTGGAAAGCTGCAGCTTTCCCAGGCAAGTGCATGACCTTATATGGGATTTCCTGACCTGGCAAGGAAGGAAGAATTCCAAACAACAGTATGGCCAAAGAACAAGCAGAAATCTTGTGGCATGGCCATTTAAAGGCACTAGCCAACTTTAGAATCCACACATGCTAAACACAAATGTGCACACAACAAATTACACACACATTGTACAAATATAATTGCTGACACCAGCTGGTCTTTAGGAAAATATAAAAGTAACCAAAAATCACAAGTGTAAAATACTAGGGTGATACAAACATATCCCTATTGCACTTCATTGTAAGATGCTGTGTGCAATGTGAAAAAGTTACAAAAGCATAAAAGCTGAAAGGGAAACATAGTTTATGAGTTCCCCAGTACTGATACTCTGAAGAAATGATCAGTTTCTCATAACAAAGGACAGGGAAGTGATGCTGAAGGCTTTACTTCCTGGTAACATGTCAGGACAGGTTGAAAAACAAAAGCAAGAGATTTGGGGGTCCATATAACTATGGAGGGAAAGTTGATAAAAGAGAATTCAAAATGACTGCCTGACCTCTTATGCCCTTAGGTTGGCCTTCTGACACATCACTTGACTTGGGCGCAAGCCTCTATTAGGAAACAAACATTCCACTACAACACAGAGGAAATCAATGCTGCCAGACATGTTTGTGGGAGAACTTCCCTTTCAAAGTCAACCTTTCCAAAAGCCGAATTTTGTCTCCATGGAAGAGCTGCAACAAGGAAGCAAATACATCCTGGGAGTTCCATAGAAGGGAGGCTTGCAAGCAGAGTGGCAAAAGGAGGAGCCTATTCAACAGGTGCTGGTTTGTGGCAAAGTGAGAGAATCATCTTGAGACTTACAATTAATAAAGGGAGACCTTTTGGTATTTGAGAAGGAGAAATGTCTGAGAGGAAAAAAAACAGATGTGGTTGAGATTAACGTTTTTGAATTGGAAAAGCAAATTAGGTTAAAGTTAAAAATAGAAATCAGATATCAGTTAGACAGTGGTCAGAAGAAAGACAGTTAGAATATTTAAGGAAAGTTCCTGGAAAGCTTAAACAGAGAGGTAAAAGTTGGAACAGGAGAATGAGATGCAGTCAATGAAAGAGAGGAAGGTTTGTTTGAAACAGCAAAAGAGAGACCATCTGTGAGAGAGATATGGAAATTATGATCGGTAAAGAGGAAGAATGACTGGTAGTACAGGAGACATAATACTTTAAGGATGCATAACACCAGTGTCATGAATACAATGTAAGTAACAGACTGAAGAGGGGGAAGAACAATGTTGTTTTAGAGTGGAAGGTGACATATATGGGAGGGATGAGATACAATAGAGAGAATAGCAAAAACTCTAGATGAGGATATCATCTGGTAGAAGGAGAGACAATATATTGGAAAAGAAGAGCATCATTGCCAGGAGAGAGAAAAGGAGGAAAGAAAAATGGAAGCTATTTGGCAGTCGCAAGCTGGTTAGCATAAAGAGAACCAATGAAGGGTTAACATTCTTGGGAGGGGGAGAGGATTAGATGCTCAGAGAGTAGTCAGATGTGAGACCCGCTACCAGGACCGAAAATCAAGAGATTTCTTTGGAGAATCCCATTGTATAAGGGCAGACTGGAAAGGTGGGCAGAAGAATGATACACCATGATTATGCTGGAGGACAAGAAGGATGGCCCAAAAATATGTATAGAAGGAACCCAGTACCCCCACCTCATCAATCCTCGCCCATATTGCCTATATGTTGGGAACCAGAGTGTGAGACACGTGCAGCACCATTGAAACTACAGATACCAAGGAGAATCCTCGAAGCAAGGTTCCATTAAGCAAGCCATACCTGCATACGAGACAGTATGATGGCCATTTGAATGAAATTCCGGAAGAAACAGACAAGATGAATGGAAGAGAAGAATGGTGACACCACACATGAAGCAAGACTGATGTAAATAGAAGAGATGCAGAGTCAAGAGAATGCAGATATTCTATAAGGCATCACGAAAGTATCAAAGATAAGTGACATCTTGGGTTCAAGATGAAGAAACCTATGCTACAGAAACAATGAAGATATGAAGTCATTTTATATGTGTACATATGCAAAGAAACGCAAGCAGACAAAGTATTATTGAGGCTAGCTAAGTAGTGAATAGATTGCAGCATGTGCCAACGTATACATATATAGGAGTGAGTAAAGAATGGATGGTTCCACTACATATTGTAGCAGTGCTGGACAAAAAAGGAAGAACTTTCCAGTGTGTCACAGTTATAAAAGAAATTGGAATAACAAGAGTGAAACTCAGAAAGGCGAGGTTGGATGAGCCCCAAGAAGCCAAGGTCATATCAGACTGGGATGAACAGGCATTGGATACAAATTGTGCGAAAGAACGAAACTCCTGTTCAGAAGGCATGGACAAAAACAAGGTAGACATCAGAGGTCTATTAGAAAATAGTATTTGAAATGCACCAGAAGCTTAATTTTGTGGACTTCAGTCACGTGGTAGGATGAAGTTGGACACCCATGACGACCACACCTATGCATGGAGGCAGAGCGTGCCTTCACTCCCCTGAATTCTCCAGAGTAAAGAACACTCCCAAGGACAGTTACAAAGCCTAAGTTGACAGCAGACCACTGAGGCGATGATAGATTATATGCTATTTGGTGGGAAGCTATGGTTATGGCCAGCTCATCAGCACCTGGAAGTCTAGCCTGTGTGCTGCTAACATAGGTGGAAAAGTACTGACAGAGGTAAGAGTGCCAACCAATTGTAGGGGGCAGTGTGATTAAGGGTCCTATAGTTTGTGTAATCAATGGGACGTTGTGTATTTATTGACGTTCATAGTGACATGTTTTGGGGGAGGGCTTAGTTGCCCCACCTGATGATAAGGAGTCTATGACTCTCTTAGACTAGTATGGAACGTATACTTAGATGTTCCCTCCAGTCCTATCACTTTCTTCAATACGTTTTTTTAGTTTGCCACATAAGTTGATGTTAGTGGATACGTACGTTGACATCATCAATGACGGGTTTTTGTTATAAAACAAAGCTTTTTTTAAGATGCATTGAGAAACCATGCATTGAGACGTCTGTTGATGTCTGTTGTACTCCCTGTTTTAGATAATTGATATTAAAACAGTTGACCTTTTTGCCAACTACCTGAGTCGTTTCGATTATTGATGTTTGATTAACTTCTGTATCCCCATTCATCTCAAGGGTATTGCTACCTCATTTTAAAGGGCTGGGGGGTCCCACCAGTTAAACTAAATAGGGCAGAACTAGAGCTCCAGACAATCCCTGAGAGGAGCAGTAGAAAAAACGAGAGAGTAGGGACATGCTTCTTCACCTAACAGCACACGAGTGCAATACCTCTTTGCTGAGGAACCACCCTGAGACCCAGCCTGGCAGCTATGATTTGGGCAGAAAGTTGGAGGATTCACCTGGGTTGGAGGTAAATCCGCAGACATTCTCGCCATTTTTGGTGCAATTTCTACAGTGGAGTTACCGCTGTGGTAATTAGGCTGAGTAACCCTGTAGAGTCCAATGGCCAATGGTCTCTGAAAAAAGTAGGATTTACTCTGCCACCACCACTTCTAATCTGCAGTAATTCTGCTGGACCAAGAGGCGGTAATGATAATTCCATTGGGTAGTGTTATGATGGATTTACTACCAGACTACCAGTGAAACTCAGAAAGGCGAGGTTGGATGAGCCCCAAGAAGCCAAGGTCATATCAGACTGGGATGAACAAGCATTGGATACAAATTGTGCGAAAGAACGAAACTCCTGTTCAGAAGGCATGGACAAAAACAAGGTAGACATCAGAGGTCTATTAGAAAATAGTATTTGAAATGCACCAGAAGCTTAATTTTGTGGACTTCAGTCACGTGGTAGGATGAAGTTGGACACCCATGACGACCACACCTACGCATGGAGGCAGAGCGTGCCTTCACTCCCCTGAATTCTCCAGAGTAAAGAACACTCCCAAGGACAGTTACAAAGCCTAAGTTGACAGCAGACCACTGAGGCGATGATAGATGATATGCTATTTAGTGGGAAGCTATGGTTATGGCCAGCTCATCAGCACCTGGAAGTCTAGCCTGTGTGCTGCTAACATAGGTGGAAAAGTACTGACAGAGGTAAGAGTGCCAACCAATTGTAGGGGGCAGTGTGATTAAGGGTCCTATAGTTTGTGTAATCAATGGGACGTTGTGTATTTATTGACGTTCATAGTGACATGTTTTGGGGGAGGGCTTAGTTGCCCCACCTGATGATAAGGAGTCTATGACTCTCTTAGACTAGTATGGAACGTATACTTAGATGTTCCCTCCAGTCCTATCACTTTCTTCAATACGTTTTTTTAGTTTGCCACATAAGTTGATGTTAGTGGATACGTACGTTGACATCATCAATGACGGGTTTTTGTTATAAAACAAAGCTTTTTTTAAGATGCATTGAGAAACCATGCATTGAGACGTCTGTTGATGTCTGTTGTACTCCCTGTTTTAGATAATTGATATTAAAACAGTTGACCTTTTTGCCAACTACCTGAGTCGTTTCGATTATTGATGTTTGATTAACTTCTGTATCCCCATTCATCTCAAGGGTATTGCTACCTCATCTTAAAGGGCTGGGGGGTCCCACCAGTTAAACTAAATAGGGCAGAACTAGAGCTCCAGACAATCCCTGAGAGGAGCAGTAGAAGAAACGAGAGAGTAGGGACATGCTTCTTCACCTAACAGCACACAAGTGCAATACCTCTTTGATGAGGAACCACCCTGAGACCCAGCCTGGCAGCTATGATTTGGGCAGAAAGTTGGAGGATTCACCTGGGTTGGAGGTAAATCCGCAGACATTCTCGCCATTTTTGGTGGAATTTCTACAGTGGAGTTACCGCTGTGGTAATTAGGCTGAGTAACCCTGTAGAGTCCAATGGCCAATGGTCTCTGAAAAAAGTAGGATTTACTCTGCCACCACCACTTCTAATCTGCAGTAATTCTGCTGGACCAAGAGGCGGTAATGATAATTCCATTGGGTAGTGTTATGATGGATTTACTACCAGACTACTTCCCAACTTGTAATGAGCCCTCATTCCGCTTGGATTATTTGAACTGCTTGGTGGAACTAGATGAGCCTGATTGCTTCTGTGGCGGACAACCTTTGAGTAAAATGGGAAATAATTTTCTTTTGTTGAGACACTGGCCCTGTCATGCCCATCACATCCTCAAACCTGGAGACATGGTCATCCTAATACTTTACCTTTTTGAGTTACTCTGACACTCTTTGCTTTACTGTTGTACATAACAATGGTAAAAACATATCAACATATCCAGCCAGCCAAGAGGAGCCGCCGAAACGAAGCCGCAATGTAGCTGCATACAAAATTGCCTCTGCCATCCACGTGCCTATTTTGTTTATCTGGGTTGCATAGCAACCATCTTTGCCACACGGCCATAGGGAGCGAGGTAAGCCGGAGGCGGAAACAGGCCCACCTCACCTAAGGCCCACTCCAACGAAGGTCCCTTCCTGTCTGCCCCTCAGCCCCACTCATAATCTGGGCAGGAGCCCTGCTACAAGCGGCAGCTTAGCCCCCAAGCATCCTGTGAAGCCGCAGCGCTGCAGGAGCAGCTTGACCCTCGTGTGCCACCTCCAGAAACTGAGCGAGATGCCTGCTACCTGCCGTTGCCTCGTGGTTGCATTTAGCTGCATATTTTACCACGGCACGACCTGCAAGCGCCCCCTGCACCCTCCTTCCATCAGCACGTTACCCCCAACCAGCCACTAGGAGCCGCCGAAACAGAGCCGCAACGTAGCTGCATACAAAATAGTTGCCGCCATCCACGAGCCTATTTTTTTTATCTGGGTTGCCTAGCAACCATCTTTGCCGCAAGGCCATAGGGAGCGAGGTAATTCAGAGGCGGAAGCTGGCCCACCTCACCTAAGGCCCACTCCAACGAAGGCCCCTTCCTGTCTACGCCTGCGCCACGGCACCGGAAGCTGCTCCACGGAGATCCATATCTTCGCACATGATGCTGGGACTTTAAACGCATATTAGCAATGAACATTCAGCCAGAACATTTTGCTACCTCTTCAGTCCGTTAAGAGTCACATTGTGCATCGCTATCTGCCTACTACTCGCAATATGGCTCACTGCAAGATAATGAGTGCCCTCTAATCTAGTAATCGTCTGAGTTTACTTAGCCTGCACTGTAGCTATCGTGCCATCCCCGTCCCAACTACTAATGATTTGTATTGTTTGTAGCGGCTACACCGCCAACGCCTCACATTTAATGCCGAGTTGTATGTTGCATGTCTACCTTCTGCTGCTCCACTACTCTTGTCCTCAACATGCTGTTAATGCTCTAATACCTACACTCGGAAGCATGTATTGTATTGTGCTAATTGCTTGCTACCTGAGATTTGTTGCACTGCCGCAATATTGGCTGTCTATAACACACTGCCTTAGCACATTCACGCACGCTCGAGGACCACCTTAGTTTGACTTCTTCTAATTGCCTATTGCCTCAGAACAACTGTACTCGTGCGACACTGATTGACATTAACTTTTTTATTGCCTGAGCACCGCGTGCAGGTTCAAGGTCCTCTCAGCCTTTACTGTATAATAGTGCTCGCGATATGCTGCTGTGCACCCCTGCTAGCCTCCTCCTCGCACACATTGTCACGAGCTTGACAACATTGACGAGCTTGATGACATCATTGTCAGTGATGTCATCAATGACATTTGTCATGTCATCTTTGATATCCTGGGTGTTAGTCTTAGCAGTGCACGGTGGTGACGAGAGTTATGGTTGCTTAGCTGACATAAAACAAAGGGGGTAAAGATGTGATGGCGGCAGTGATGGCATCAATGACATGTGTGATGGCATCTTTCATGTCCGGGGTGGTAGTGGTAGCAGTGGAGAGTGCTGATGGGAAAAATGGGTGCTTAGCCTACCATAACTGCCGAATTTCAGGGGTTTTTAGATTTTACTTGTAATCATAAAGTCCTTTTAACAAAGTTTTTGTACTGAATGGCATAGGTTTTTAATAGGGCAACTTAACCATAACGTCCCTTTAACAAAGTTTTTTTGTAGTGAATTTTTGATGTTTTTAGTAGGGCAACATAACCATAATGTCCCTTTGACAAACGTTTTTTTCAATGACTTGCATAGGTTTGCAGTACTGTAAGTGATTGATAAAATAAGTTGACCAAAATTTTCGTTGAACATTTAGAAGGATTCCAATAGTAACACATGAGCATACTGTAAAGGAACATTTGATTTCACTGGCCATCTTCCTACGAATTGCAAAGTAGCATATGCTGTTGCACAACATGGCCACATGGTGCAGAACTCATACCACTTCACAATAAAATGTGTGAGTCGTTGATAGTGCGGAAGGACATTGTATGTTGTCCTATGAACTGGTAACTACAACACTTCCCGTGCAGAACTCAACAGGGCAAGTTTGCACCACAATAGAAGCAAGAGTACATACCGAGGTATTTGAATCAGTAAACCCCATTACACCCTAAAAAAATGGTGGATGAATACCATTACCAATAGAGATGTTATGGCACTTACACATGGGACCAAAAAAAAGGATTTTTTTATCTTCAACCGGAACACCTCCGGCGTTCCCATTTGAAAAAAACAAATCCTTTTCCAAGATGGCCTCCATGGAAAGGGAAGGCGGACGTTCCATAGAAACTCTTTTTGCGCTTACCATTACAGCTTCCAGAAATTAGAAAAGGAAAACGTGTGACCGTAGTGGTCGAAGAACGTTTGTATTTGTTCTAAAATGTGTTTTTATCAGCAACACCTTTAACAGAAAGGCAGTGCCTGGTGGACAGGTCGACTTCAATGCAATGTTTTGTCCCAACCAGTAAAAGGCAGAATTTACCTCCCCAACATTGTGGTCAGTAACCATAGCTACAGCCTACCCTTCAAAGACGAAAGGGGTACCGTTGATTTGTTATTTGAATGACGACACTTGTGAAGTATTAAAACACTACCACATGTAAAACACAAAGGTGTTTGTTTGTGCACAATGACCTTTACATAATTGTGTGAAACATACAGTAAATATGTTTGGCAAAAATGTGCGTACAGAAGGCAAAGGAGCAGTCTTCTATTGTCTGGTCAAAATCACAACAAACTCTGTGAAGTCAAGTGCAATAACGGCAGAAATATTGCAAGGAAGACCATTACCACTGACCTGTGCACACATTATTGTGTAAGTGCCACAAGTTGAAAGGGGTGAAGAAATATGTAGTGTGAAGGTATAATGAAGCATTGCTTTTCAAACGTGTCTGTAGAACAAACAGTTTCACTGCACCTGATCTCATTTTTCCACTTTTAGAAAGATACCAAATCTGACAACGTAGCGTCTTCCTGAGGAAGTACTCTTGGTAATTGGGGCATGTAGGTGACAGAAAGTACCCTGACAGCACAAAAGCATATTAGATGGGCCTGAGCCTTACATTGCCAAACCAAGTGGTGTGCAATCGCATTTTGGATAACGTACCTTGGCAGCGTAAAGAAATGATTCCATAATGACTTACGTACCGTGATACGGCACCTACCAAAAAACATACTACAACCTGCAACATAGCTTGGCACATTGTGAAGGGGAAGATTAAATGGTTAAAGAACACACTAACATGTATAAATTATAAGGTACTGTTATTTCACAATGCACATTGTTAAATCATGGCCCTTTTCTCATTTGCAAATAAAGCTGAACTTTGTGTCTGTGCTGCACAATGAAAATGGTAATTTTGACGGTCACGTTGATGTTTTCCCACACAGTCACCGAAATGATTCCATAATGAATTACGTACCGAGATAAGGCACCTACTAAACAACATACTGCAACGTGCAACGTAGCATGGCACATTGTGAAGTGGAAGAATAAATGGTTAAAAAACACACTAACATGTAAAAATTAGTAAGGTACTTTTATTTCACAATCCACATTGCTAAATGATCACCCTTTTCTCATTTGCAAAGAAGGCGGAAGTTTTTGTCTGTGCTGCACAATGAAAATGGTCATTTTGACGGTCACGTTGATGTTTTCCCACACAGTCACCATGCGTTGGCGCCACAGTTTTTATCACAACCACACAGTATGCATTGGCAACACAGTAGTAGGTTTCCTCTCACATTCATTGCCAAGACGGCATCAATCGCTGTGATGTAGTCCATCAGAAAGCATGGTATGTTACTTAAAATATTAGTGGTAATGGTGACGTTGGTGTTTAACCACACAGAAAATATGCGTTGTTCACACAGTAGTCGTATTCCTCTCACAGTGATTTACAAGGCGATGTGAA
The DNA here is from genome assembly GCF_040938575.1 of Ambystoma mexicanum. NCBI lineage: Eukaryota > Metazoa > Chordata > Amphibia > Caudata > Ambystomatidae > Ambystoma > Ambystoma mexicanum. Next base: position 1,225,980,513 of record NC_090930.1, on the reverse strand, counting down.
AGGCTGTGAACTATGACACCAAAAAGGATGGTATGTTTCTTCTCACTGCTACAACTGCGTACAGACATAGTGGTCCTATGCGGTCATCCCATTCAATGATGACGTACATATAACCGGTGATGAATAGCTGCACTTGACGATTGAAAAAACCGTCATGTGGTCGCTGCAATCCATGACGTTCACAATACGGAAGGAAGTAGCTGAGGGGAAAAAAAAAATATAAATCTATCAATACGAAGCCTTTGCGGAAATGAAAGGTGTAACACATAACATTTTATGGGGAAATATAGTGACTCCCTACTAACGGGACAATGTACAGTCTGCATAACAGGTAATAAAATATCAATGCCACATAAATGTTGTAGGAAATAGTGGAAATTGTAGTTACATCGTACAGACGGCGGTAATGTGCACTCTGAAAATACAACATCACAAAAACGTGCAAATGCATTTGTAGGAAATGTTTTTGTTTTTTTGCAGTCTAAGTAATTAATGGCAGTTTGGTGTACAGGCCTAAAAAATAAGCTTACATGATATGCACCATCTCCATTTTGGCCTCCGCAGTCACACAGTAGGTTGTTTGCAGGAAGACGTCCTCGGGAACTGATATTTCATGTGCTTCACAAACCTTTTTGAAGCATAACTTATCAAAGGGTATGATTTACAAACTATGACTCCCTATATTCTTTCTGTCTCTTCCCTGTATGTCAAGGTCGAAAAACAATTGACCCTTACGAGTTTTTGTACTTGTGCGACCATACTAGTGAAAAATAGAAATGAAGTGACCTTCACTCAGAATGCAGATACATTCTCATTTTGCAACAACATATCAGCATGAGAACCGTCACTCCTGAACTCCCGAACGCGTGCAGAAGCGCTGTGTTTATGAAACAGTGCAGGTGGCTGCCTCAGATTCCAAACTATATGACGCCAGTCTGACAGCAGTATTTTTGGTTATTGCTTCTTACATACACGCAGTAAGAGCTTGTCGTACATTACCTACCAGGTTTCACTGTACGGTATCATAATAGTAACAAAAATAAAGCACTTTTTTACTGCGTACTGCCACATATAAGTAACGCTTACCATTCGACACAGTGTTCCACAAGGGTTTGTTTACAACAATTTTGGCGTACAACAGAAACCGAAATAACCATGCCAGCCGTATCGAAAGAATGCTACGCGGTTGACGCTGCGGCAGAACCAATCGGTGAAAGCGCAACATCTTGATGTGTAGCATGCCATAGATTAGCCAATAGAAATCTTCTCCACTGAGCGAACAGGGAAGTGGGAACCTAAATATCACTAATTTTTAGAGTGCTACTTTTTGATCGTTTTAAAGGAAACTACTGGATGATTTCTCACAAAAATTACAAAAGCACGCTTTGGGGAACAAGCCCCTGCCCCTGCCACAAAATTGGTGACAATCCGTCCAGTGGTTTGGTCTGTAGCCGTGTGCAAAGTTTTTGCTGCATTCAGTCTATGGGAAAAAAAGATGTTTTGGAACCCCCACTATAACTTTTCCCCCCCTGGACCAAATATCACCAGACTTTGCAAAAAAATACAGAGTGGCCCATATACTTTTTTCGCATAGCTTGGTGAGGATTAGTCCAGGGGGAGCGGAGTTATAGGCCACCCAAAAAGTGCTCTTCCTATGGAAACAGCAACTTAACCATAACTACACGGCCACTACCGTGGCCGCTTTATATATATATATATATATATATATTCAGTGAAAAAACTTTGTTAAAGGGACGTTATGGTTAAGTTGCGCTACGAAAAACCTATGAAATTCAGTGAAAAAACTTTGTTAAAGGGACGTTATGGTTAAGTTGCGCTACTAAAAACCTGTGAAATTAAGTGAAAAAACTTTGTTAAAGGGACGTTATGGTTAAGTTGCGCTACTAAAAACTTATGAAATTCAGTGAAAAAAACGTTGTTAAAGGGACGTTATGGTTCAAAGTAAAACCGAAAAACCCCATAAATTCGGCAGTTATGGTAAGATAAGCAACCATAACTTGCGCCACCGTGCACTGCTAACACTAACACCAGGACATCAAAGATGACATCACAAATGTCATTGATGACATCACTGATGATATCACATGGCTGGCTCTCCCTTTTTTTCCTTTACTGACATATCTAAGCCACATAGTTTTCTTCAGTAACAGTCAGGAAGTAAAAATTGAAAAGGTACTATATTTGTAGACTTAGGGTCAAGTCAAATCATATGAAACATATACATAGCGGAAGACACAGGCTTGAAAGAGAGCAATCCTTTCTGTGCATGAAGATAATCATTAGGGTTATCAGCACTTTCTCATAGTTTTATTTTTATTACTCTACCTTCCCTGTATATGCTCATATTTGTATACATTATACTCACTCTCCTTTCCTTTGGGTGCAGTCACATCATGTGATACGCATACATATGGTAAGTAGCAGCTTTGAAACAGAGCAATAGTTTCTCTGCATAAAGACAATCAGTTAGGTTATGAACTCTTTCTGCTACTACTTCTGCTTTTTTGTTTACTTCACTGTCCCTGTATATACTCATATTTGTATGTGCTGTTGTCTCTTTGTGTTTTGTCTGTAATAATTATGTATTAAGTGGGTTTTATTATCTACTTATTACATGTTTCACAGTACGCAAAACTCTAATAAGAAAGCAGTTATCATTTCACTATTCAACATGGCAAGATTATGAATATGGCACCTTCATCATCTATGCTGCACACACTGCCTATGTTTCTGCATGAGTAGCTTAGTATACTGGATAGAACTTCATAATAGAATGCTATTTATATGAATGGATTGCTTAATGCACTAATTAGCTCATGATATTTATCCCAATGATCCTTGACAGTTTTTGGTCAGCATTATAAGAATCCCTTGTACAGAGTTTTTATGAAAAGTAAATGCACATGTGATGTCATCAGTGACATTTGTGATGTAATCTTTGATGTCCTGGGTGTTAGTGTTAGCAGTGCACGGTGGCGCGAGTTATGGTTGCTTATCTTACCATAACTGCCGAATTTCAGGGGTTTTTCGGTTTTACTTTGAACAATAACGTCCCTTTAACAAAGTTTTTTAACTTAACCATAAAGTCCATTTAACAAAGTTTTTTCACTGAATTTCATAGGTTTTTCGTAGCGCAACTTAACCATAACGTCCCTTTAGCAAAGCTTTTTCACTGAATTTCATAGGTTTTTAGTAGCACAACTTAACCATAATATCCCTGACTTCATATACATGTAACATAGAACATACTGAACCCCCACATAGTGATTTTGATGTCCGCGGACTACCGCCATGTCCGCGGACATATCGAGAATCTGAGCGTGGTGAATGTAAATTTAAATAGTGTGCCCCATTTCCCCTTTGAAGTTGGCTCTTAAAAGAGCCGTTTTTTTGGTTTTTTTACAGATGCTTGACAGACACCTGTTATTTTGTATTTTTTTTCTTGTTTTTTTTCTTACTTTACTCCTAAAATCTTCACATAACATTCTCCACAGCAACCCTTACATTCCAAAATAGAAAGGCATTTCCCGTAAAAGATAAAGAGATGCCATCTTCTTTAAAATGAACAGTATTACTGGCATCAATATTCTCATTATTACAGAAGAACATACCAGCTCTAAGCATGAAGGCACACATGCCTCGGTTGATGACACACCTAGCAATGTTTTGCTGAGGGCAAAAAACTGAACTATTGTCCCATAAGGCCTAGCTCGCTCTCAGCGGCTCCGCTGCGAGGGGACTTGCACCAGCTGACACGCTGTGCATCCCCCGCCCTGCACCTCGTAGCGCTGGAGCGCGCGAGAACAGCCGCCGACACAGCCACCCACCGCTCTCATCCCACCCGCGCCTCACTGAAGCCATCTGGATCTCCAGGACTCCTGAAGCTGCCTTTGGCCCCCACGGCCCCCACCGCCAAACACGAGGAGCCAAGACTCCAGAAATCGAAAATGGCCGCCACGGCCGTTGCCATGACGACCATCCGGCAACATGTGCCAGCCAATGGCCATCGGTCCACCCACCAGGCCCGCCCCTCCACCCCTGCGTTAAATGGGCTGGAGGGACACCGACAGGCGAAGCCGCAGCAGAGCGAAGGCCAGGAGCAAAGGCCTAGCTCGCTCTCAGCGGCTCCGCTGCGAGGGGACTTGCACCAGCTGACACGCCGTGCATCCCCCGCCCTGCACCTCGTAGCGCTGGAGCGCGCGAGAACAGCCGCCGACACAGCCACCCACCGCTATCATCCCACCCGCGCCTCACTGAAGCCATCTGGATCTCCAGGACTCCTGAAGCTGCCTTTGGCCCCCACAGCCCCCACCGCCAAACACGAGGAGCCAAGACTCCAGAAATCGAAAATGGCCACCACGGCCGTTGCCATGACGACCATCCGGCAACATGTGCCAGCCAATGGCCATCGGTCCACCCACCAGGCCCGCCCCTCCACCCCTGCGTTAAATGGGCTGGAGGGACACCGACAGGCGAAGCCGCAGCAGAGCGAAGGCCAGGAGCAAAGGCCTAGCTCGCTCTCAGCGGCTCGACCGCGCAGACCGCAGCCTCCAGATCCTCTCATCAAGGTAAGGGTCATGACCCGGCTCACCACCTGCATGCCATGCTACCCTGCACGCTCGCTACCAGGAACCTGCGGCTCAGGTCACGCATATCTGCCTACCCCCTGCCCACTTCCTCCCCTGGGGCTGCCTCCAGATTAGCCCGCCTTCGGGCCAGGATGTCCCGCTTTTACAGGGACCGCGGTAGCGTCATCCCCCATTGCCATGCTCCTGCACCTTGCAAGGCCCCTCCCTCCTTTCCAGCCACTGATGCAGGGGCTTGCTCCCGCACTTCAACTCCATGGAAGGCCAACCACGCTACTCGCCTGCCTCCATCCATCCAGCAGCAGAACCTGCGTCCACGCTCCCAACGGCACTCCGGTGTGGTGCCTCTTGCCCATCGGCTCACACCAAGATATGTGCCGACTCACCTCTTCACCTGGAACCACCCATCTCTGTCAGCCAAGCGGACCCTATTGGACCCTTCTCGTGTCACATACAACCGTGGTACCACTCCTGACCACGTTCAGCAATTCTTTGACCCCGCTCCTAATAAAGTGTCGTGCAATATTCTGCCATTATTGAGGCCTGCTGCCCCTGCTAATACTGATGCGCCTGTTTCAATGACTGATGCCCCAGGTAAAAGTGTTGCGCCCTGTACCTTGGTGCCTGCTTATATGACTGCTACCCCTGGTAATATTGATGCGCCTTGTACTTTGCTGCCTGTCTCTATGACTACTACCCCTGGTAAAAGTGTTGCGCCCTGTACCTTGATGCCTGCTTATATGACTGCTAATACTGATGCGCCCTGTACTCTGTTGCCTGTTTCCATGACTGCTGCCCCTGGTATTAGTGCTGCCCCTTGCCCTGTACCGCCAACTCGCACTGTGACAACTCCTGCCACCACCGACCACACCCTGCAACCTAAGGACACCACATTATACTGTGCCTTAGTTAACGCACGGTCCCTGCCGGCGCACCCTCTCGATATTCACGACCTTATCACCTCTAATAAACTTGACCTACTCTTCATTAGTGAAACCTGGCTAAACGATACATCTGGCCCTGCCCTCTCACTTGCCATCCCGGAAGGGTATTCCATCCATAGACAAGATCGCTCCACTCATAGAGGTGGGGGGGTGGCTGTCATTGCCAAGGAGAATCTACAATTCAGAAGGATTCAAGCAGACTTGGGTCATAGCTCTGATTACCTCCTGCTCAAACTCCAGCTCTCAGCTACCTGTACCATTAATTTCCATGCGGTCTACCGCCCGCCTGGGCCGAGCACTGACTTCCAGGAAGCCCTAATTCACTCGCTCTCAGACAATCTAAAAAGCTCATCTAAAGTTATCCTCCTAGGTGACTTTAACCTCGGTCTCAATGACTCTAAGGACTCCCACGCCACTGCCCTCAATAAAGCTCTCTCCAACCTTGGGTTCTCCCAATCTATCTCCAGGCCTACCCACTCTAAAGGGCGGACGCTAGATTGGGTTGCCCACCACAACTGCACCCTTGAGGTCAAAGACATCTCCCCTATCCCTTGGTCTGACCACCATTGCATTAAATTTGACATCACCACATCAAAAGGGCCGCATAAGCCAGCGACTTCCCTCCCTGCCGCACTCACCAGAAGCTCTCGGCAGCTCACAAAGGAGAACCTTACTAAACATCTCCTCGTACCTGCACTATCTCCGCCCTTCTCTAATGATCCATCAGTACTTGCTAAAGACTTCAAAAGGATCATCACCAAGGCCGTGGAGACTGTAGCCCCTCTTACCCTCAAAAAAGCAAAAAAGGTCAAACATACCAATGCCTGGTTCACCCAGGAGCTCTCACAGCTACGTCAAAAAAAAAGAGCTGCACTCTCTGCCTGGAAGAATAACCCCAAAGACACCACTAAAGCAGCTTTTAAGGCCCTATCCACTGAATACAAAATCTCCATAATCAAGGCTAAGGCGTCTTCCTTCAACACTAGGATTTCAGAAGCCAAATCAGGGACCAAATAAATCTTCTCCATCTTTAGAGAGCTTGAGACCCCTGTGTCCCCCCCTTCTACTCTCCTAAAAGATGAAGCCTGGTGCAACAAAATTCAATCCGCCATGCTGGATAAATTGGACACTCTACACGCCAAGATCCTTGCACACCAAAAAGCCCTCAACAACCTTCTAGCCAAACCCACTGGCTCCCCTGCTCCACCAGCTGACACCAGCCAAGCCCCTCTGTTTGAGTTCAAGGACATGACTGAAACCGAAGTCGCTGCCCTCCTTAGATCCATCAAGCCCTCCAATTGTAAAGGGGACGTCTGCCCAGCCCAGGTGATCAAGGACTGTGCCCCTGCCCTTGTCCCCCTCATCACTGCCTTCATTAATGCTTCATTCAAGTCTGGCCATGTTCCAGCTGAGCTCAAGGAAGCATGAGTTCGTCCGCTTATCAAAAAACCCTCCTTAGACCCTTCGGTCCCAGGGAATTATAGACCCATTACCACTGTCCCATTTTTACTAAAAATCTTGGACAAAGCAGCTTACCTGCAAGTTCAAAAATTCCTCGAAGATAACCATCTTCTTGGTCTTCGGCAGTCAGGCTTCAGGCCAAGACATGGCACCGAAACGGCACTTCTTGACCTCAAAAACCAGATGGACGACCTCAGAGATGCAGGCAAACCTGCTCTACTCCTCCTTTTGGACCTATCAGCTGCATTCGATCTGGTGGATCACAAGACCCTATGCCACCATCTTGCCACCACAGCCAACCTCTCCCCGACTGCCTGCAACTGGATAACCTCCTTCCTGCAGGACAGAGCAATGAAGGTCTTCTCTGACTCTTCCTGCGCTGACCCTAGCATCATCCAATGTGGCGTCCCACAGGGATCATGCATCGCCCCCACCCTCTACAACCTCTTCACGAGGCCGCTGTTCAAGATCCTTGACGCCCTGGGCATCTCATACACGAACTATGCTGATGACACTCAGGTGCTTATCCCCCTCTCCGGGGACTACCTGTCTGACCTGAACATGCTCAACTCCACTTACACCACAATCCAATCCTGGATGGCAGAAAACTGGTTATGCCTCAACAGCGAGAAAACCGAGCTTCTGCTGATTGGCTCCCCGTCCACCCTGGGCAAGCTGGACAAGCAATACAACTCCTTCACCATAGATAATATTCCTATCCCTGTCTCCCAAACAGTCAAGACCTTGGGTGTCTACCTGGACCCGAACTTGAACATGAACAGGCAGGTCAATGCCATTGCATCCTCCTCAGCCTACTACTCCAAACTGCTCAACGCAATCAGACCGTACCTCTCCCAACAGAATTGCCTAACTATCGCCAGGGCAATCATTGGCTCAAGAGTGGACTATTGCAACGCCCTTCTAATAGGGACGTCAGGAAAAAACCTAGCTAAACTCCAACTAGTCCAAAATAAGGCCCTAAGGGCCGCCACTGGACTATCACGCAGGGACCACATCTCTGACCTCAGGCGTCAGGTCCATTGGCTCCCAGTCAAGGAAAGAATCCTGTTCAAAACCCTTGCCCTCACGCACAAATGTCTTCACGATCAGGCCCCTACATATCTCGTCCAGAGATTTTCTAAACCCTGTGCTTCCAGGCCCTCTAGAGAGGCCTATTCCAATTTACTAACTGTGCCATAAAACCCGCAGAGTGCGTGCTGGTGGCACAAGCTTTCCCACCATGGCATCCACCCTCTGGAACTCCCTTCCACCGCACATCAGACGACTCGACTCCCACACTGCCTTTCACAAGGCCATCAAGACTAGTCTCTTCAAATAATGTGCCTGTTCTTTGTTTCGCTACCCTGGACCTATGTATCTGTAACTCTGTATGTATATTCTAAGAACTCCTCTGGGGTGGCTTTTTTGTAACCCTTAATCAAGCCTTCTTATGTACCACTTATCAGCGCCTCTATGCCTTAGGGCTGCAGTGCGCTTTACAAATGTAAAAAATAAAAAATAAATAAATAAATATTGCCCTAGGTAGTAATCCAGAAAAAATTACTTTCGCATTTGGAAGGATCTTCATTATGGCTTGAACCAAGCGTTCCAAATCAGCAAACAAAGTAGGGGCACTGACGTTGCCCAAATGGAAAACTACCACATGCGGACTGTTCATCGTGGCCATATCCTCACAAACTTGTACAATTCCCTGTACATTGCAATCAGGCACAGTGCTCCACACCACCTCCACTCCTTTCACATCAAAGTTCTTTTCAACATGCCTGCATCGAGCGTACTGTTGTAAACCATGCACAAACATATCCCCAAGCACCAAAACCCTGACTTTCTCTACTTCTGCAATCTTCACCACACACAGTCTCTTTCAACACAAATCCACAACATTGACATCTGATTGGCTAATCCGTACAGTCTTCTTTCCATGTTGGATTTGCTGGAAACCCCCGGATGTAGCACGTCCTGTCCACGGACAGCCGTGGTGTCCGCGGACCGCGTAACTCTTTGACACCCCTTCTACCATTTCCACTTTACTCTCTGTGCCATTCCATCATTGCCTACAGCTAAGCAGTCACACAATACGAAGAACGTCTTCAGAACACCCCCATTTTGTTTATTTTCGAACATTTCAGGACAATTATCATTTCATTATTCAACATATTAACATTACAAATATTATACTTTCATCTTGTACGCTGCACACAATGCTATGTTTCTCCATTAGTAGCTCAGTATACTAGATAGAACCCCATAATACAATGCTATTTATATCAATGCATCGTTCAAAGCACTAATTACGGTATGATATTTATTGCAATGATCCCTTGACACTTTTTTCGCAACATTATAATAAAAATCCCTAGTACACAAATTTCATGAAAAGTAAATGCACATGTGATGTCATCAGTGATGTCATCAATGACATTTGCGATGTCATCTTTGATGTCCTGGGTGTTAGTCTTAGCAGTGCACGGTGGTGGCGCAAGTTATGGTTGCTTAGCTTACCATAACTGGCGAATTTCAGGGGTTTTCCGGCTTTACTTGGAACCATGATGTCCCTTAAACAACCTTTTTTATTAGCACGCAAACAATATACAAAGATTTAGTGTAAACAGCAAGTTCTCACAGATGGCTTTACACAGAATGTTGCAAAGTAAGCATTTATGCTCGTTCACAGTGAAGGTCAGCTGCTTCCATTTTTTTCTCGCGGGCCGGAGAGGCCCACGACTCCCAGTATAAGGTTCTATTTTTTTTTTTACCTTGACAGACAGAGATTGTGCTGAAAGACTTCTTTTGAAGAAGTGTAGCAAAAACGTAAGACACGATAAAGATGAAATTTCTGAAACGAAACCACTTTTGTATATTATATCACTTTGAGAAAGATCGTTGGCACACGCGGAGTCGTATTTTGGGACTGCACTACACTTGGACAATGGAAAATGCAATTATAATGTAAGTAACCCTTTAGATTATTTTATACCGGAATATAATAACAATAGCGTGGCATTAAAGCCCGGTCAAGTTGTACTTGTTCGTTCAATGTGGCATATTGTTTTCTACCGCACACTTTCACCGCCGAATTGATCCCCTGTCGTGTAGAGGGCTCTGAAAAAGGCAGACGACACAGGATGGGTTAATAGAAATAATGTTACCGGTCTGTAGCCGGTCAAGCGCTCTACTCGCTGTGCCACTTCACTGTAGCCGGTTAAGTGGCACAGCGAGTAGAGCGCTCGCTTTGACATCCGTGCACAACTTGCTAACGCAGGTTCGAATCCCGGCACGGCCAAACTCAGCCTTTCATCCTTCCGTGGTCGTTAAATGAGCACCACACACCGTGGGTAATTATAAGCAGCGCTGAGATACCTGACGGTTCTTAGCGCTATATAAATGCGAAAATATTATTATTTCATTATTAACATACTCCGTTGCACTATCTTCGCTAGCAAATAGTTTCACACCCTAATAAATAAAATGAATATTTTTAATAAAGATCGGCTGGTGAGACTAATTTATGTTTTTTAAAACAGGTATGTTGCCCCATTTTGCCAATGTCACGATTTTCAGACTCCAGCGGACGGATTGTTCAACTGCCAGGTGCAGCTCCATGTAAGCAACTTCATGACCCTCACCATCTTATGGGACAATTGCCAAGGACCAATATGCCCTTACGCAGTACTAGCGGCTAGAAGCAGCATACCAACCATTATTGTGGTCTAATGCCTCGTTGTTGGAGCAACCTTCCGATTATCAGTGCGACCCTTTACTGCTTTTATCATAAACCAACAGCGTATCTACCGCAAAGGAACAGCGCGTGGCTCAAAATAAACTTTTGCTGATCGACAGCAGAGACAATTGCAAATCACTGAATATTCACTAAACATTTCATGTGAAATAAATGTACTTTACCAAATGTACAATCCTGCTGTTTACTTTTAAACCACAGTTTCATATTCCGAATTGTGGCGCACTGAGTTGTAAGCTGATCTAACACCCTCTGTACCGCAAATGAACATTGCGTGCCTCAACATGAACTTTTGTGGATCGACAACAAAGACAAATGCAAATCGCTGAATATTCTCTAAACATTTGATGTCAAATAAATGTACTTTACAAAATTTACAATCTTGCTGTTTGCTTTTAAATCACAGTTTCATATTCTGAATTGTGGCGCGCTGTGTTGTGACATAATGTGTGTTGTCTTCCGGGTTCTGTGTAAAGTCGCGTAGGACTGGAGACGACTGGGCGCGTTTGATGACGCACCCTGTAATGTCACGGAGAGAGGCGGGGAATATGAATGCTTTCATAATGTCAGGTTTAGGGGCGGGAGATATGATTTAGTGTCGCAAAAGCAAGTCAGCCAGGTCAATAGCGCCAGTCATAGGATTATCACATAATGTCAGCGTACAACAGCCTGATTTATCGTTTCTTTAGTGGACAAAAAGTCAGTTGAGGCCCATAGGAAATTGTACTATCAGCTGACAAAAGGAGGGTTCGTAGAACACTTTCAACCTGACAACGAACAATACAAACAACGTTCTCAGAAAACCCCCATTTTGTGTAATTGCAACCATTTCGGGACACCGCGAGTGTTCTTAGAACACATTCAACTTGACGGATTACAATATGGACAGCGTCCTCAGGACACCCCCAGTTTGTGTATTTACAAACATTTAAATACACCACAAGTGTTTTTAGCTCAATTGTACCTTCCTTGCGAACAAAAAGGACACATACTCCGTCCTCTGAACACCCCACCATTTAGTTTATTTACAAAATGTCAGAACAGCCGTGTTCTCTGTGGACAAATCGAACACAACAAAAGCGTATAGCACATAAAAAAACAAAACATTGAACCTATCTCATACTCCCCACCCTCACCAAACATTCTTACACACCAACACACTCCACTAAATACAATTTTTAATCCAAGTTTCACCGCGCTGTCCGCGGTCGACGGCGAATACAAGATGGCGGGCACCACAGAAAATCTGACGTGCTCCACGCCCCACGCCGTCCAATCAGCGAACACGTCGCATGTCCACGCACATGACGCAAGCCCATGGGCCAATTGTGGTGCTGTCCGCGGAGCGAACAGGGAAGTCCGTCTGCGAAGCGAACACAGATATCACTAATTTTTTGCCTTACATTTTGGTCATTTTTAAAAAAAACTACTGGACAGATTTACACCAAATTTGCAAAAGCATGCTTTCAGGACCAAGCCGCCGCTCCTGCCGTAAATTTGGTGTAAATCCGTCCAGCGGTTCGGGCTGTAGCCGTGCGCAAAGTTTTTTCCCATTATGTCTATAGGAAAAAACAAAAGTTTTGGGACCCCCCCTATAACATTGCCCCCCTGGGCCAAACCTCTCCAAACTTTGCAAAGAAATTCTGACTGGGCCATATATATTTTTGCAAAGTTTGGTGAGGAATCGTCCAGAGGGAGCGAAGTTATAAGCCACCCAAAAAGTGCTCTTCCTATGGAAACACCAACTTAACCATAACTACATGGACGCTACCATGTCCATGTAATATATATATATATATATTACATGGACGCGGTAGCTTAATATATATTCAGTAAAAAAATTTTGTTAAATGGACGTTATGGTTAAGTTGCGCTACTAAAAACCTATGAAATTCAGTGAAAAAACATTGTTAAAGGGACGTTATGGTTCCAAGTAAAACCGAAAAACCCTTGAAATTCACCAGTTATGGAGAGCTAAGCAACCATAATTCGCTCCACCACCGTGCACTGCTAAGACTAACACCCACGACATTAAAGATGACATCACAAATTCCATTGATGACATCACTGATGAAATCACATGTCTGGCTCACTTTTTTTTCTTTTGCTGATATATCTAGGCCACATGGTTTTCTTCAGTAACAGTCATGAACTAAACATTTTACTTTGTTTGTAGATGTATGCTTCAAGTAGGTTCTTACAGTAATTCCCTTAGAGTCCAGTCACATCATATGAAACATATACATACGGGAACACACAAGCTTGAAACACAGCAATCCTTTTTGTGCATAAAGATAATCAATAGATTTATCAGCACTTTCTGATAGTTCTGTTGTTTTTTTATGGCTGTACTTTCCCTGTAGTATGGTCATATTTGTATACATTGTACTCACACTACTTTCCTTAGGGTCCAGTGACATCAAGTGATACATATACATAGGGTAAATAGCAGCTTTGAAACAGAACAATCATTTATTTGCATGAAAATAAACAGTTAAGTTATGAATTGTTTCTGCTACTACTTTTGCTTTTTTGCTAACTTCACTTTCCCTCTATATACCCATATTGGTATGTGTTCTTGTCTCTTTGTGTTTTGTCTATAATAATGCAATTATGTAATACATGAGTTGTATTACCTACTTATTACATATTTCACAGTACATACAAATCTATTAAGAAAATAATTATCATTTCATTATTCAACATATTAACATTACGAAAATTATACCTTCATCTTGTACGCTGCACACAATGCTATGTTTCTGCATGAGTAGCTTAGTATACTAGATAGAACCCCATAATAGAATGCTATTTATACCAATGCATCGTTCAATGCACTAATTAGGGTATGATATTTATTGCAATGATGCTTGACACTTTTTTCGCAACATTATAATATGAATCCCTTGTACACATATTTCATGAAAAGTACATACACATGTGATGTCATCAGTGATGTCATCAATGATATTTGTGATGTCATCTTTGATGTCGTGGGTGTTAGTCTTAGCAGTGCACGGTGGTGGAGCGAGTTATGGTTGTTTAGCTTACCATAACTGGCGAATTTCAAGGGTTTTTCGGTTTTACTTGGAACCATAACGTCCCTTTAACAAAGTTTTTTTACTGAATTTCATAGGTTTTTAGTAGAGCAACTTAACCATCACGTCCCTTTAACAACATTTTTTCACTGAATTTCATAGGTTTGTAGTTGCGCAACTTAACAATAATAACTTTGACTTTATGTACATGTAATATGGAACATACAGAACCTCTTCTACTGAACTTGATGTCCGCAAACTCTTTTAATGTCCGCGGACATGTTCGGAGAACAGTACCACTACCAAAAAACTATGGGGGGGTATGTTTGATTGTTATATCATGTCATAGGAACATTTAACAAATTCAAAAAGCAGCACACATACACATTATATGTAGTGATACATAAGAAATGTAACCCATATATGTAACAGACTAACCATTCATTTAAATACAATGTGTTCTAAAATGGAATATACCAAAAGAAGATAAATTGGCTTCCAACATAATTACCTCACAGACACTACAGAACTAAGAACAAGACCAGACCTACACAGTACTTAGAACGGTATACACGCATTTCGCCGACCTATTTTTGGTTGTGGTACTTTTCATCGCCGGATTTTACATCGCCAGAAACCCCGTTTTTTTATTTTTTTATTTTGGGGGGTGTTTTGTTGGGGTTGGGGTATTATTTTAATAGTAAGGGGGTATTCTGGGGGGTGGAACATCCCCCAGAATAAAAAACAAAACAAAAAAAGGGTTTCTGGCGATGTAAAATCCGGCGATGAAAAGTACCGCAAGCAAAAATAGGTCGACGAAATCACGTAGAACCCTTAGAACATATCTTACCTGAAATAGTAAGTGTATTTCATTTTACTCATATATTTATAAACTTTCTGTATTAGATTAAAAAAATATATTATCTTTTTTTTTTCTTACAGAAATGTCTAGTAGTCTGGATTGGCTAGAGGAGCATTTCCCACATGAGGAAATGTCACAAGATAGTGAAACTAATGGTAAACACTTTACAATATAAACCATTTAATTATTATTATTTTATATACATTTAACATATATATATATTTTTTGTACAGAGCATACCAAAATAGAAAATACCTCTGAAGAAACTGTTATGGATAACAAGCTTGACAGCATAAAAGAGAAAATGGATTTATTGTTGACCAATTTCAATAATTTGAAAACATTTGTTGAAGATCATTTTAAAACAAAAACCTCATACCATTCTCCCAGATGTACTTGTCCCCCCTCACCATATCCCAGTCAATTATCCCCAAATCCTCTCCATAACCCAAAACCTTTTAATGAGACTTCCATCCCTTCTTCACCAGATACCAATCATGTTGAAACCCCTAATTCTCCTGTTTTTGTTTCAGTTTCTGCCTCACCTTCTTTGTCATAAATTATTAATATATGTTACATAAAGTTATATTTTTATATTGTGTTGTAATTAGTTTCCGTTTAAAAAAAAAAACAATGTAGGTGTCTGCGGACAGAGCGGGTGTTCTGAAATGTTCGTAAATAAACGAAAATGGAGCTGTGCTGAAGAACACTCTACCTGTCCGTACTGTTTGCTAGCAAGTTGAAACTGTTCTGAGAACACAATTGGTGTCCTGAAATGTTCATACTTAAAAGAAAATGGAGGTGTCCCGAAGAACACTATACCTGACCGTATTGTTCGCTAGCAAGTTGAAACTGTTCTAAAAACACAATTGGTGTCCTGAAATGTTGGTAAAGAAACGAAAATGGAGCTGTCCTAAAGAATACTATACCTGTCCGTACTGTTCGCTAGCAAGTTGAAACTGTTCTGAGAACACACGCGGTGTCCTGAAATGTTTGTAAATAAACTAAAATGGAGGTGTCCTGAAGAACACTATACCTGTCCGTACTGTTCGTTAGCAAGTTGAAACTGTTCTAAGAACACAATTGGTGTTCTGAAATGTTCGTAAATAAACGAAAATGGAGGTGTCCTGAAGAACACTATACCTGTCAGTACTGTTCATTAGCAAGTTGAAACTGTTCTAAGAACACACGCGGTGTCCTGAAATGTTCGTAAAGAAACAAAAATGGAGGTGTTCTGACGATGCTATGTCTGTCCGTATTGTTCGCAAGCAAGTTGACACTGTTCTAAGAACAAACACCAGTCTGTAACTGTTCGTTTGACATCTGACGCACTTTTAATTACTTCAGGACCCGAACAGTGTCCGTAGAACTTCAACGCGCATGTGCAAACCAATGCCCTTGCATTTGGTGTCCTGCGAACAGCCGCTGCCTTCTCGAACATGTTCGCGAAGAGACCATGTGACCGCGCCCACGCTGATTGCGTGTTCTGAATGCGGACACTGTTCGTGTCCCCGAACAATTTAAAAGTACATTTTCAAGTAATCCACAATATTTTTCAATAAAAACTCACCATAGCACACGTCCCACGTACTAATTATAAGTTTATACATACTTTTTGAAACCTTTTGAAACTTTTTTGTGTTCGATCTGTCAGCGGACAGCGCGCATGTCCGCGGACCGTGCACAAGCACCCCTATCACCACGCCCTAGAGCTTATTCTCATTGTGTTTCTGGCTATTCTACAGAGCACAGAGACTTTTGCTGCAACCTGCAGATTTCCATCTTCAACCTGATGGCTTCTGTGGCTCCACTGCTGTCACCTGTTGCTGTGTCTGCCTCAGCACCACCCCCACCCCCTCCACCACCACCACCTCCCCAAGGGCCTGAAGAGGGGAACAGGAGTGAGGATGCAGAGGAGGAAGAAGAGGATGAGGAGATTGAGGTAGAGGAAATCCCTACTACCCGCACTAGGCGTGAGTCTTGGGTGTGGCGGTTGTTTACCATTCATGGGAATGGTCCTAAGGCTCATGCGAACCATGTCACCTGCAATGAGTGCAAAATGATACTCAGTCGCAGGAGGCACGGTTCATACAGCTTTGGGACCACTACCATGAAGCGACACCTGAGGTCATTTCACTCTGGTCTATTGGCAAGGTTGTACCTTGCGAAGAACGCAGTAGGTTGATTTTCTCTACTTCATCCTCTGTTTCTGATCCTGTCACCACAAAGACCACCTCTGTGGGACAGTGTCTTCCTCAAGCTGCCTCACAGGCAATACAGAATTCTGATGACCCTTACATTTCGAGGGTCACAGTTGTATGTATGTACTGTGACACAGTACTCTGCAGGGGGGAGCGACTTCGCAGTGCTTTTGAGACTATCGTCTCAGAGCATGAGAAGATCTGCTCACTACCCAAATAAAACCCACTCTACATCTTCCTCTCTCAGCTCGCCCGTTCTTATCCCTGTGGTTTGTGTCCCCCATCTTTACTCTCCTTTCCTCTCCTCTCCTAGTGTGTCGTGTATAAAAAACCAAAAAAAATACAAAATTACAAAAATCAAAAAAATAAGGCTCTTTTCAGAGCCGCCTTTCATAGTTAAAAAATAGAAGTGAAAATAAATGAAGCAGGGGCCTTTGTATTTTTTAGAAGTCAGCGGACAGTCCGCGGACATCTAAAAAATTGTGTTGCTACCCTATCATAACCATTGCAATTTTCTCTGGTAGGAAGTGGTGGCTCTGAAAAGAGCCTTTGGGAGGTGTTTGTATGTCAAAAATTATAAATACTTAACACCTACTTCAAAATGGATGCTGTAATTCTAAAAAAGGTCGTAATGCATTTTGTATATTTCTCAAAAAAATCTGATTGCCAGCATAAGTAAGATGGACTCCATCTCTGCGAAAAATGTATCTACTACGAGACATAATATTTTCATTGTGAAAAGAGGACATGCCAAAATCTCTTAGAAAGGCACAAAGAGCCTTATTAACATTGCGCCTTGTGTTTTCCATTTGTGGACCAAATGAAGAAGAACGAAGCCACATTTGTCTCTGTGCAATCCAAGAAAATATTACTTGAGAATTAGGGAACATGTCCATGACCTTCCCAAGTCCTTCTTTCATAGAAAATTGCAAAGACATTCCAGACAGATGTCCTAAACTGTTCCCTCCACAATGAATTACAATTATGTCTGGATGTTGCTCTGTCTCCAAACTAGCACAAAGAGGTAGCAAGTCCAACCATTTAATTCCACGTACTCCATGACAGTGTACTTCCAGATGTGGAAATCCAAGATCTACAGCTACTCCACAGCTTTCTGCATGCACTTTCAAGCGATGTATCCATGAATCTCCCAAAATCCAAACAATCTGTTTTCTGAAACACACAGCCATAGCTATCTGTTGTTCTCTCAGCAAAAAGAGTATCTGAGAAACTCTCTCCTGGCACAACACACCCACTAAACTTTCCTGACCAATCCCTTTCATTGCTCATTCTCATGTGCATGACTTCTGAACCCAAAAATCCCTGGATGTAACACCCGATGTCCGCGAACTACCGCCATGTCCGCGGACATATCGTAACATGAACAGCCCTTCTACCATTTCCACTTCACTTTCTGTGCCATTCCCTCATTGGATGTAGCTAAGAAGTCACATGACCATCCACCAATCACATTCAAGACCTCTACATCTAACTGCATCATCATAGATCAGCACTGCAAATGTACTGTGAATCTCTCTGAGTACAAGTGTCATATCATTGGCAAGCACCATCTACAAGAAATACTGTACAAGTCTCCAAGATTTCTACTTGCAGCTCCATGCATATCCAAATGCATGAACACAAACTACAGGTATGCATATTTTCTGTACAATACATGAACACATTTTCAAATTGACTTAATATTTTTGTTTTATTTCTTTATTTATTCAATTACTTTAATTTAAGCATGACATTGAGGCACTATTACCTGGAATACCTTAGTTACAGAAATAGTGGTATTCAGTGGTACATTATGAATTTCACAAACATAGTAAAGATATTTTGTTTGCTAAAGTTAGTCATTACAATACAATGTGTTCATTAAGAACATATTATGTGTATTGAACTTGTGCGACATATCTTATGTAAATAAGATAGTTTTAATAGTTTTGAGGAAGGTGCTGAGGATTTCAATTAAAAAAATCAATGTCTAAATTAAAAACAGTGCTATATACAAACAAAATTACTAATTTGTT
Organism: Ambystoma mexicanum; assembly: GCF_040938575.1. Taxonomy (NCBI): domain Eukaryota; kingdom Metazoa; phylum Chordata; class Amphibia; order Caudata; family Ambystomatidae; genus Ambystoma; species Ambystoma mexicanum. Next base: position 1,225,961,604 of record NC_090930.1, on the reverse strand, counting down.
TCTTTTACAATAGCAGTGAAGACCATTCTCCTGAAAAGAAGCAACCAAATTTGAAGAACAGAGAAGAACTAAGAATTAACCTGTTCATTTAAAAAAAAAAAGTAAGTAGAATATCACAATAATATTTGTATTATTACTGAAACACACTGTAAAGTTAATTCATGCTATTTCTGTGCCTAAAAATAGAGATTGTGCACCATTCTGTCCAAAAATCCCCATGTCTTAAACAGCGATTTACAGACAGAATGGCCCACAAATTCCTATTTTTGGACACACAAATTACCCAACTCATCCGCTACAATTTGGATATTATAGAACAAACAACTGTTTTAATTGTATACATTAGATTTACTATTTTTACTTCTCCACACCACTAGCTTACTTTTTTCTGTCGTCTGAACCCCAGTTTAGTAGCATATAAATTCAAGAATACCCATCCCTACTAGTTGTAGTTCCCAATGCACAATCACACACCATTACATACATCTTTATCATCTTACTCAAACACTCATGCACACAGCACACATACATTGCAGAACACCCCAACCCATACCTTCTTTATTTTTTTAAACAGACCCTAAAGAATGCCTACCAAAAGTCAAGTCCGTAGAAAGCAACGCAGAAGTAGAGCAAATGAAAATAAAAGTGTCCAACATAAGCATCCATATCTAGAGGAATTTGTAAAAGAAGTTGAAACAAAACAGCTAATACAGTCATTTAGTGAAACAAAAGAAGTTTCAAATGGAAAAACATTGCCTCCACTATCAAAATGTAAAACAAACCAGAAAACAATTAACAAAAAATCAGCTATCACTACAGATAAAACTGCTTCTATAAATCTTGATAAAGTTCAAAGTAAGCATACCAAGAAAAGTATTTTAGCCAAAATGTTCTGTCACACAGTCCTTCAAAATCTTATAAAAACAGGAGAGAAACCAGGTTCAACCCTTAAAACCTATCATAGGAAATTAATCTTAGAAGCGTTGATAGACAGTGCAATTCTTCTCAAAAGAAAGTTATTTATTTTAGTGTTAAACAAAATGAAACCACTAACAAAACTAATAACTAAATTACAAAAAAGACTTCTCAATAAACGAAATGTCAACAGAAAGAACTTCTTAAGTATATGCAGAGGTGTATGGAATCACACTACGAGCACAGAACCATACTTTAATGAAGAAGCGTACAAACAAAAGCAAACAAATACAATTGCCATACATAGCAGTGGTCGAGGTTATGAAAAAGGGAACAATACCATAATGGAACAAGAAGTACTCCTTACAAATATATGCCCTGAAAACTTAGAATTACCCCTCCATTTACTGAATCAGAACATCTAGGGTACAAATGGCCATGCACGTCAATGTGTAACTTTCCCAAACAATTTTTCAAGTCTTTATGCCAATTCCTCAATCAATAAGTAAAAAGCAAAGACAAAATCCAAATTAAACTACTGCAAAATATGGATACCTGTCCAGTGCGCAAGTACACAGGACTACAAGGACATTCATTGGCCTGCATTACAAGACCTACTTGTAAAACCACCTTCCATGATATCAAAAGGATATCAACACATCATTCAACTATAAGAAATCTAGTCTATAAACTGTACTATGCTAAAAGTCCTGCTTTAGCACTAGCACATTTAAATAACATTATTCTACATGGTACAGCAAAAGACCTACTTGAAGAAATTGACTATATCCAGAACAAATATTTTGGAAGTGAAAGCCACTTACAGAATGAAATAGCTTTAAAGCAAATTAGCAACAATTCTACACATGGCAACCTTTTACAAACACACACAAAAAAGAAATAATAACATTTAAAAGTACATTAGCTGAAGTACCAAACCATGTGTGTCTATGTTGCCGCAGAACTTTTTATAAAAGTAACACAAAAACTGTAGACCTATCATACAAAATAGAAGACAATGAAGATTCTAAATGGTTTGAATTAGCTCTCTACCTTGTAGCAGAAAACACATATGAAATAACTGACCCCTTAATACTTTGCAGTTACTGCACTACAAAACTTGACAACAACCAAACTCCTTCACATGCTATCATAAATAATTTGGAATTATACCCACTACCAAAACCCCTACAACAACTTAATTTATATGAGAGCATCATAATTCAAACAGTGCACCCATTTCAAGCAATAATACTACCCATGTGTGACCAAGCCACAACAAGACTTCAAAAATAGTTTAGAAAAATCAATCTCAAACACAGCAGGCTTAGAAAAGATGTTAAAATTATCCTTAAATTGAAGAGTAATGCTTAAATGTAACCTTGACGTGGACCAAGGACTAGGTAATGGAGCACTGGGTACAGTTGTTGGCTTTCAAACATAGCCACGTGACAACAAAATTCAGTTTGTCAATATACTCTTTGACAAACTTTCAGAAGTAAAAAGGATAGGACACTCAACAGCTCGATTCCTTCTCTTCAAAGACATGTATGTACGCAGAGAAAGATTTTCTCTAACTCTTGCATACGCAGACACGATTCATAAATCACAAGGTCTTACCCTAGACAAAGCAATGATAGATATTGGTAACACAGTCTTTAAAGAAGGCATGAGCTAAATAGCACTATAACACTTCCATACACTTGACGGTCTATTTCTAATCAACTTTGATTCAAGTAAAATAAACGCTGATATTCCTTGCATTTTAGAATACAATAGACTTCGCTCACTATACACCCCCCATCTAAACACATATTCTGTTCCACAAAAAGTAAAACGTTATAAAAGAAAAATAAACCAAACCGAAATTCAACAGGATGTCACTGCAAATCCCCCAAAGAGAGTAAAAGAAAGTAATACTTCATCAAGTACCACAAGCAAAAAAGAATCAATTAGGGAAAGTAAACCAGGTACTTCTTCAAAGAAGGAAGACAAACTCCAAAAAAAGCAGTCAGATACAGAACTACCTGGTCCATTTAAACTCTCAAATATAGTTGGAGTAAGTTGCTACGGAAATGTAGCAATGAATATTCAATTTCAATTACCACCAATTGTTGACAACATTTACTTACACAGTACAGACCCATTGTGTATGCAAATGTTCGTACTTCACAGAAATGCAGCAAACAATCCTGATAACACTTATAGTATTTATGGAATAAGACAACAATTGGACTACTGTGCTGGAATGGTGGAATTCACTATAAACTCACAGGAAGATCCACAAGAATTTCTAACGTACTTACTACAAGTACTGGAAAACAAAAACATACCTATAAATGAAATCTTCCAGATTTCATACATGTGGAAACAAACATGCACTCTCTGCAACAATGTGACACAAGAAGAAATCCCCAATGAATGCTTCATATATATATCAATACCTAATTGTGAATCCATTCCATTTCAGCAACTTGTACAAAATGCAAACCATGGTAGATTATGTTCTACCTGCAATTCAGATAATCGCTCCACGTTAGTAATACAAACACGTAGTAAATACATAATGCTAATGCTTCTACGTTACAATGCAGATGGTACCAAAAACAACTGCAAGCTGACTGGATTCACCCATGGACAAATATCACTTGGTAAGAAAACCTTCACAACAATAGGTATAATCTACCACGCAGGAGCCACAATCAATTCAGGGCACTACACTGCATATATAAAAAAGAAATGTGGATGGTTTGAATGTAATGATAGTACCATTACTCTAAAGCAGAGATTACCAGCAAATCTTACAAATGCTTATTTAATATTCTTAAAACCAAAATTTGATAACTAAACTGTGCTTAAACCTTAAGTAAACTTGTAGTAAAAAAATATAAACTGTTAGAATATTCCAAAAGCTATCTAACTGCCCAAAGATTGTACAACAACTAACCAGATAAATGAATACCACTAAATAAGAGCAAAAAATAGAGAGTTAGAATACGCCAATTGGTATCTAACTGTCCCAAAATTTAACAATATCGAAACAGATAAATTTATACCACTAAAATATATAAAAAAATAGACAGTTAGAATACGCCAATTGGTATCTAACTGTCCAAAAATGTAACAATATCCAAACAGATAAATCAATACCACTAAAATATGTCAATAAATAGACAGTTAGAATACACCTACTGGTATCTAACTGCTCCAAAATTTCATAATATCCAAACAAATAAATAATATGTTAGTGCTCCAAAAAAATGCAACAAGCCAATGTATAAAGCATTAGATAGAAGCAACAAGTGAACACTGAAAACAAACAAACAAATAAACTGTAGCATAACAGAAAAAGTTTTTTTTTTTAATCCAACATGGATTTCTTTTTCTCCCACAGACCCAATGATTTTAGCAACAAACACAGAAACTGAGCAAATAGCACAGTACTCTGGTTTGTAATCTACTAAATATGAGGGTCCAAACAAAAAAAAATGTTGATTATACAATGTAATAAGTCATTACAAAATACTAACACTAACATGCTATTTTCTTTTATCACAGAAATTAACAAGAAATACATGTACTCCAGTTACTAAACCAAACCGTAAGTATATCATACACTCTATACCATGGCCACAACCATCGCAGCATATCACACCCATAATATCTTATAACTTTGTTCCTTATAAAAAAAAAATGTACCCAAAGTTATAAGCAACTATAAGTGTGCTATGGTGCGGTGGTTGTGGCCAGGGCATAGAGTGTTGGATGCATGACCAAACGGTCATGCACCCAACACTCTGTGCCCTGGCCACAACCACCGCAGCATATCACACCAATGAGTCAAAATTTGCAACTATGGCCTATGGAAGCTTTTAATGTCCGCAGACATTACCAGTGTTCTTAGAACACTTTCAACTTGCCAGCGAACCATATGGACAGTGTCTTCAGGACACCCCCTACGAACATTTGAGGACACCACGAGTGTTCTTAGAACACATTCAACTTGACAACGAACAATACGGACAGCGTCCTCAGAACACCCCCATTTTGTTTATTTGCGAACATTTCAGGACACCACAAGTGTTCTTAGAACACATTCAACTTGACAAAGAACAATATGGGCACCACGTGTGTTCTTAGAACACTTTCAACTTGACAACGAACAATACGAACTTGCGTCCTCAGAACACCCCCATTTTGTTTGTTTGCAAACATTTCAGGACACCGCAAGTGTTCTGAGAACACATTCAACTTGCCAGCGAACAATACGGACAGCGTCTTCACGACACCGCCTAGGAACATTTCAGGACACCGCGAGAGTTCTTAGAACAATTCAAATTGAGAACGAACAATACGGACAGCGTCTTCAGGACACCCAAGTATTATGACACATACCCTCTAGCAAATCACCTCCTCAACACTTACCTCTAACAACCTTAGATACTCAGTTGATGTATGATCCCTAATATGATTTCTGGCTGTGTTGTGACTCTCGCATCCAGGCGAAACACTGCCCTAGTTTTTACTATGCTCCTAATGTGATTTCTGGCTGTGTTGTGACTCTCGCATCCAGGTGAAACACTGCCCTGGTTTTTACTATGCTCCTAATGTGATTTCTGGCAGTGCTGCGACTCTCGCATCCAGGTGAAACACTGCCCTGGCTTTTACTATGCTCCTAATGTGATTTCTGGCTGTGCTGCGACTCTCGCATCTAGGTGAAACACTGCCCTGGTTTTTACTATGCTCCTAATGTGATTTCTGGCTGTGTTGTGACTCTCGCATCTAGGCGAAATACTGCCTCGTCAACTAACTTGCACTGCCAGCCTGCCACCACCTATGCCTGCCCAGCTCACCTGCCCACATAGGTCTTAGCAATCCTACCCCCGCCTAGACTACCTCACTAGATTGCACTCGCCACCTGCCTACACCCTTAGCCCTAACTCGAAGTTGCCTCATCAACTCCTCCCTGCCTATGACCACTATGAAAACCTCCCCACACCAATCACTTCACCTTATACTGAGCCTCCTCACCACCATGGCACTTACACTTGCCGCCGCGCACCCTCCTAAAGACAGAAACATGAGGCTGAGGGCAAGACTCCCCAGCCTACACGAACCATCATCCTACCATAACCACAGAGGTTACATTAATCTAGCAAACAAACGCTCGCAACATACCAAATCTGCCCCTCTCATAACACCCAACCAGACACCGTCACAAAGTGACACCCTTACCAAAAATAAACAACCTCCTACTACTACACTAGCCAATACCTTATCACTTACTGGTTCACTAGTCAATGCTAGATCCATGGTAGCCCACGCAACAGAGATCTCTGACACCTTAACGAATGAGAACTTAGACCTACTAGTCATAACCGAAACATGGCTCCATGAGGCGGCTGGCCCAGCCATCATGCTAGCAATACCGGACGGCTACCAACTCCTAAGAGTTGACAGACCTCACACCAAAGGAGGTGGCCTAGCCATTATCCACAAATCCTCTCTACCCATCAAATTAGCCACTAACGTACTATTTCAATCATGTGAACTCCTTACCGCTAAACTTCACCTCTCGTGCAACCGTACCCTCACCATGCACGTCATCTATAGACCCCCAGGACCACTAGGATCCTTTGAAGATGACCTAACCAGTATCCTAACCAATAACACTAAAGACCATGCTCAAATCCTTCTACTGGGAGACTTTAACTTGGGCTTCAATGACTGTAACGACAAACACGCCCTATCCGTCGCTACAATCTTGAATGACTATGCCCTAACTCAAAAAGTCTGCTCCCCCACTCACGTCAAAGGTAGGACCTTAGACTGGGTTGCTGATCGGAACTGCAACATTAGCATCATCAACATTCTGCCACAATCTTGGACCGACCACTACTTAATTGTATTCAACGCCTCTCTTGACCTCATCCGACCCAAACCTATACTCATGGCCCCGCCTCTCCCCACCAGAAGTAAAAAAGATATCACAGCAGAAAGACTCCTACCTCACCTTCTCCCCACACTCGACAATCTAGACATTACTACAGACCCTACTCTGCTTGTGGAAGTATACAACAACACGATGACTAAGGCACTAGACTTGATTGCTCCCACCAAAACTCGCAAAAGTAAACAACTCTGTCACCTGAACAACTGGTTCACACCACAGCTGAAAGACCTCAGAATCCAAAAAAGAAAGCTACAATCAATTTGGCAACACTCACCCACGGTGGAGAACAAAATCAAATTAGCCACATTTGCCAAACAGTACAAAAAGGAAATTATAACCACCAAAAGGAACACCTTTAACAACAGAATATCTAAGGCTAAATCAGATACCAAGGAACTATTCTCTATCCTTCGGGAAATGGAATCACCCATACCCCCGACTGATAACATCCCTAAAAATAAACTCTGGTGCACTAACATACAAAATGCCCTCGCGGGCAAAATTAGTCTGCTCCAAACCAAAATCGCTAATAAAAAAGCCGCCCTGCTCCTGCAAACCGAACCCATACCTCACTCAGAGCCGCCCTTAAACCAGCCTAACACCCCTCTCCCATTCAGCTTCAGACAAGTAACCACACTAGAGACAGAAAAAATCATACTATCTTTAAAACCATCCAATTGCAAAGGAGACAACTGCCCTCCCCAAATCATAAAAGATGCAGCTAGAGACCTAGCCCCCTTCATCTCTAAACTCATCAATGCATCCTTGAAGTCAAACCTAGTGCCCAATAACCTAAAACACTCCTGGGTGCTCCCCCTCCTAAAAAAACAAACACTTGACCCTGCTATACCGACAAACTACAGACCCATCACCACCGTCCCATTTTTGCTTAAAGTCATTGACAGAGCAGCGTATCTGCAAATACAGAATTACTTAGAAGCTAACAATTTACTAGGCTCTCGGCAATCAGGCTTCCGTCCCCTTCATGGAACTGAGACAGCCCTGATTGACCTCAAGACCCAAATTGACGAGCTGAAGGACAATGGCAAATCAGCTATGCTACTCCTCCTTGACCTCTCTGCGGCCTTCGACTTGGTAGATCATGCAGTTTTATGCAATCACCTCAGTTCTGCCGCTCATTTTTCAAGTGATGCCATAGCCTGGGTACATTCCTTCCTAGCAAACCGGACAATGAGAGTATTTTCCCCCCTAGCAGCTGCTGATCCCACACATGTTTCATGCGGTGTCCCCCAAGGATCATGTGTATCTCCAACGTTGTATAACATCTTCACTAAGCCTCTGTTCGACAAGTTGGATAGACTGGGTGTCACCTACACTAATTACGCTGATGACACGCAGATCCTTATTCCTCTCTCAGGCAACTTCTTGGCGGACACAGCCTTAGTGAACAAGATATATCTCCTCATTCAGGCATGGATGGCATCTCACGGCCTCTGCCTGAACGACGACAAAACTGAGCTATTGATCCTCGGCTCAGAGCTGGCCATCAAAAAATTGGACCCTAATTATGCCTCATTTAACATAGACAACAATATCATCAAAGTGATGCCTGCAGTTAAGACTCTCGGGGTCTATCTTGACTCAGCGCTCAACTTCAAGAAACAAACTAACTCACTAGCATCCTCCACTGCATACACCTGTAAACTGATCCGAGCATGCAGACCATTCCTAACGGAAGCTAGTTGCATTACCCTAGCGAACGCACTCATCATATCCAAGCTGGATTACTGCAATGCCCTATACACTGGCTCTAACAAATACATCCATGACAAGCTCCAAACGCTCCAAAACAACGCTATCAGAGCAGCCTTAAACATTCCTAACAGAGTTCATATCTCCACCGCTAGGAAAAATATTCACTGGCTAAAAATCAAAGACAGGATTGCGCTCAAGACCTTATCCCTTACCTCCAAATGCCTCAACAACATAGCGCCCCCCTACCTGGTAAACAGAATCAACAAGAGAATCTCAAACCGACCCACCAGAATGACGAATGCCTACACATTAGTAGTGCCCAGATATAAAAAGAGCACAGCGGGCGGCTCCAGCTTCCCGGTCATAGCTGCTCAAACCTGGAACAAACTCCCCTTTGACCTCAGAATAGACCAACCCTACACTAGCTTCAGGCGTAAAGCCCTCACCTGGATTCGATCCCTCGACACTTAGCCCGTCCACCTTACCGCCACTTTTCCCAGAGACTGCGGATGTGCATAACCAGATTACAGGTCGCTAGACTACCTGCTCTATCTACATTTCTGTATTTTTGTACTGCCTGTATATGCTTTCCTCTCATCTGTACAACCTTTTCTTGTATTGTAACTAAGTTCTCAAGTATCCTTGTACTGCCTCCTGCGCCCAGTTACCCTCGCGGGTTTGGTTTCTCTGCGCTATACCAAATAAACAAACAAACAAACAAACCCTCTACGAACATTTTAGGACACCACGAGTGTTCTTAGAACACAATCATCTTGACAAAGAACAATACAGACAGCGTCTTCAGGCACCCCCTACGAACATTTCCGGACACCACGAGTGTTCTTAGAACACAATCAACTTGACAACGAACAACACGGACAGCGTCCTCAGAACACCCCCATTTTGTTTATTTGCGAACATTTCAGGACACCGCGAGTGTTCTTAGAACACATTCAGCTTACCACAGAACAATACGGACAGTGTCCTCAGAACACCCCCATTTTGTTTATTTGCAAACATTTCAGGACACCACGAGTGTTCTTAGAACACATTCAACTTGCCATTGAACAATATGGACAGTGTCTTCAGGACACCCCCTACGAACATTTCAGGACAACGCGTGAGTTCTTAGAACACACCCCCATTTTGTTTATTTGCAAACATTGCAGGACACCACGAGAGTTCTTAGAACATTTTCAGCTTGTCAACAAACAATACGGACAGCGTCTTCAGGACACCCCCTATGAACATTTCAGGACACCACGAGTGTTCTTAGAACACATTCAACTTACCATCGAACAATACAGACAGCATCCTCAGAACACCCCCATTTTGTTTATTTGGAAACATTTCAGGACACCACGAGTGTTCTTAGAACACATTCAACTTGACAAAGAACAATACGGACAGTGTCCTCAGAACACCACCATTTTGTTTGTTTGCGAACATTTCAGGACACCGCAAGTGTTCTGAGAACACATTCAACTTGACAACGAACAATACGGACAGCGTCTTCAGGACACCCCCTACGAACAGTTTAGGACACCACGAGTGTTCTTAGAACACAATCAACTTGACAAAGAACAATACGGACAGCGTCTTCAGGACACCCCCTACGAACATTTCAGGACAACGCAAGAGTTCTTAGAACACTTTCAACTTGACAACAAACAATACTGACAGCGTCCTCAGAATACCCCCATTTTGTTTATTTGGGAACATTTCAGGACACCGCAAGTGTTCCTAGAACAGTTTCAGCTTGCTTGCGAACAAAACGGACACATATTGAGTCCTCAGAACACCCCCCCATTCAGTTTATTTAGAACATTTCAGAACACCTGTGATGTCCGCAGACAAATCGAACACAAAAAGAACGTCTACCACATAAAAAAGCACAACATTTAACCTATCTCATACCCTCCCATCCTCCCCAAACACTTCTACACACCAACACACTCTACTAAATACACATTTTGAACAAACTTTCACTGTGCTGTCCACGGACGTCCGCGAATCCAAGATGGCGGGCGCTACCGAAAATCTGACACGCTTCACACCGTCCAATCAGCGAACACACTGCATGTCCGCGGATATGACGTAAGCCGCTCGGCCAATCAGGATACTGTCCGCGGAGCGAACAGGGAAGTGTGTCCGCGGACCGAACACAGATATCACTAATTTTTTTTAACCTACTTTTTGGGCATTTTTTTAAAAAATACTGGACGGATTTTCACCAGATTTGCAAAAGCACGCTTTCGGGACCACGCCGCTGCTCCTGGTCTAAATTTGGTGAAAATCCGTCCAGCGGTTTGGGCTGTATGCGCGAGCAAAACAATTTTCCCATTCAGTCTATGGGGAAAAAAAATGTTTTGGGACCCCCCTATAACTTTGCCCCCCTGGACGAATCCTCACCAAACTTTGCAAAAAAATTCTACTACTGTGGCCATGTAATTCAACAATATTATTTAACTGACATTCATACTGCATTCAGTTTCACTTGTTATAAACTTTATGTGGGCAAAATAAGAAAGGGCACACATATCCAGATTAAAAGGAAGAGATCATGGATCAGGAGTAAAGTTTCCCATGAGCCAATGGTAAACCATTACCTGGAACTAAATCATTCTGATTTGGATATGGAGTGGTGGATGCTTGAAACTGTTTGCACAGTAGGTCGGGAACAAACAAAGGAAATGCATTATCAAGATGTGAGCAGAAAGGGATCTTAGTCATATATTGATGGCATACATTGAATCATGCATTGTCTGCACTTGTCTTCTAAACCTTTACTCATCAGACAAGTATCTCTGTACCTGGGTTTATTCAAATTATACCATTAAGATCTCCTTAATAATTAGTTGATTCCCATGTGTAGGCATCATAAGATTATATTCATTGTTGACTGTGGTAGCAAGATCTACATTTCCATGAACCGTATATTCAGATCCTAAGCATGAGATGAAGCAATCGTTATTTAGGATGCTTTATTTTGAAAAGCAAAATTACTTTGAGATGATGCTTTATTGATTGTGAACATTTATGATGCCTGTGCAGGTTTCCAAGCTCTGCTACATTTCAGAGGTTTCATTTTCGCAACCAAGAAGGTTTCTGTTATGAATGTCAAATTGGGTGACATCCTATCTCTGCTTCATTCTTTCATATTCATTGTTGTTATTTTCATCACATTTCAAATGGCCTCTCAGAGTATTTATGATCAATTCATAAGCACCTGTTTTGGTCAATTTGAAAAACAGTATTTCCAAATTTCTCTGCAGCCCTTTCACCAGATTGTAAGCTAGTACCATACACAATATCGGGAACATCTTCCTCATACTAGTTGTTAAATATGGCTTTTGAACTAAAACACCACTACAATGGGACACAGGCTGCCTGGAAATATTGACTATTTCGGAATAATAAGCACAGTGGAAAGGGATTGACATCTCTTTAAGGCTCATATATGATTGACTACTCTAAATAAGATATCAATAGCATGATTCTACTGTGTTCAAATTACTAGCAGTAATAATGACAATAGGCATTTCAAAGTATTTGCATTGAACACTTTGATAATGCATGCAAAACCAATGTTTGTAATTCATTGTACACATACAGTTGGTTAACATCAAAACAAATCATTCAGTTCAAGATGTGTTTATGGTCAACAACACATTAATTCTCTGTGATGTTTCTAGGAACTGTACCAATTTAAAGCTGGGCTTTAAACTGACATTTACTGAAGCAGGCACAGTTGAAAGATTGCATGTAAAGTACATTCATTTCTGAAACAGCAAATGGATGGGAAATCAAATTCCAACAAGTTTTGTCAAGGAGCATTTTCCATATATCAGGCCTTCCCCAACACTCTAAATACTAGGAAAAGAAATCATAGTTCAGGACTTTTTTTATCAGACCAAAGTTTCATAGAGAACACATCTAGGAACCCAATCATTGACCCTAACCATGTTGATTAAGGAAATCCATTATGCACCAAAGCCCACAGAGCCACACAGATATTTGGTTTCACAAGAAAGAGGGCAATTAAATTATTAATGTCTAAGTGTCAGAGGTGAGTGTTAGGCAGAATTGCATGCAGTACCCCCTGGGACCCCACATACAATTAGGAATATAGGTGTAAGCAAAACCAACTTTTGGTATAAGTCTGTACTACATAGATTTGTGGTAGCAAGCTGAGCAGCCAGCCTTATCTCAAGAGGGAATGTGAGCAGTACAATACGTTACACAGCGGTTTTACAATCACAGTGGTTCAAGTAGACACTCACACTCAAGGTTTCTTGGTAAAACACTTATAAATCTATTACACAATCATTTAGAAAACATTCACTAGAAGGATGCAACATAATATTATTCACAAATATACTTCTACACAAAACCAATGCGTTTCTGAACAATTTAAGCTCCGCTGAAATAGGAGCCAAATGGCATTTCAGGCACTTTGAATGGGAAGGCAAATGCACAAGTTAATATATAGATCACACATACTTTCTTAGGCAAGACAAATGTTGTAGTTCACTAGAGGACTCGATTCAGTTCAATAGGCATAGGCCAAAGTCAATGGACTAGTGTCTTGGATCAGAAAGAGCAGTTCTTGAAGTAAACAGTAAAGTCTATGCCAAAGTTCTCAGAAGTGGTTTGTACGAAAAAGAATCGTATGTTGGGTCATAAGCTCATTAGGCCTGTAAGTTGGGAAAGTTTCACGAACTTTCACCGTGAGAGAAGGGTTCTCTCAATCAGGTTGGCACAGTACCTTAGTATGAAGTAAAAGATGCAGCTGAAGATGTTGGTTCCTGGCAGTTTTTTCAGATCTCACTGTCCCTGGGCCTCAGTCATGGGGACAAGAGGGAGGACGTCAGGGGACTCCTGCACTGCACAGGATCATCGGAAAACACGGTCAAAATGGAGTCACTTCAGTTCGAGTAGCTGTTCTCCAAGCACACAAGCTTGTGTCCTTTCCCCTGGTTAATCCTAATCGGCTTCAAGAATGGTATCCAGGTGACTTATGAGTTGATTGGTCCCACGAACTCAAAGGAAGAAGTCGTCTTTGAAGGGGCTTCTCTGTCGAGATGAACTTGCGAATTTGGACCTGCAGCAGCGCTTCACCGGGCAAACCAATGGTCCAGGAGTTGCAGCAGCCATCCTTTTCCAGCTCGTCTTCGGTTGTTTTGTTCCAGTGGTCGACTCTGCTTTCCAGTCCAGGAGACTCGCCTTTTAAACAGTTTTCTCCCATTTATTCCAGCCTAGCTGCCACTCACCCAGCAGGATGGCTGTCCTTGCCAGACAGTCAGGTAGCCAATCATGCAAGAGTGCATTTGGGTCTCCTAGGAGACTAAGCACAGGGAGTCTCGGGCACCTCCCGCACTTCCTGCCTACCCCAGACACTCAGACGCCAGAGGCAGTCTTCAGTCCTGAAGCCCACCAAAGGCATGGAAACAAAGGGACAAACCTGGTTTGGTGCACAGAGACAAACACTAGAAGGACCTTTCCAAAATAAAATGGTGAAAAAAGAAGACCGGGACCCGTTTTAACAAAGGGGCTTAAGGCGCCATCTTGAAAAACATGGATCCCGCGATTTTTAGCTACCAGTGTTCGCGGTCGAGAAAATTCATGGTAGTTTGTTGTAAAACCAATGCCACCAGCCATTTCAATAGAAAAGGGTAGCATTTGACTGCTACATGAGTTTCTAGACATAGGGGATACTAGGTACCCCCTCCAGCGCTCTATAGGAAGATAGTGTGTGTTGGGTCTAGGTATTTCAAAAGACTATTAAAGTCAATGTAACCCTACATTCTCTGGGAAACAGTAGTTTATCCCAGAGAAGGTATTTAAACCTTTGGAAAGTCTAAAAAGACATCCCTGTGTCACTGCACTGAGGGTGCTGTGTAACACACATGAAAAGATGCCTATGGAGTGTCTGTGCTCAATGTCTTAGCTCATAAAGTTTGTCTCTGTGGTTCTCAGGCTACAAACGTTTGATTTCACAGGTTGAGCAGCAGTGATCACACACAAAGCAGTTCTCAGCATTGCCATTTATGGCAATCATGGAGTTTGTTTGATGCTAGGAGGGGAAGGGGAAGGAGGCTAGGAATGATGAGAACGAGGAGGAGGTGCTGAATTTCTCCTCTCAGGATGAGGACATTTACCAATGAATGATGAGTAGGTGGGGAACCATAGGATTTTTGTGGCCACCAAACTCCAGGCCTGGCCCACAGAGCACCATTGATCCTCTAAGTCAGCAGAAAGGCTATAGTATTGGTGGAGGCCTCAGGAATGGGAGAGGAGGTGGATCATTGGTGGAGTCCCCAACAATGACAACCATAGAGGCAGCAGAGGGAGAGATTCATGTGGATCCCCCAAATAAGCAGTAGCGGTAAGGCCTCACTTGAATGGTCCCACAGAGCCATTGGAGGAGCAGGTAACATGCCCTTATGAGGGAAAAAGTGATGGCCAAACCAAGCACCCTGAAGGCAGTATTTGGGATGGTCCTGTTTGTGTGAAGCACAGAGAGACTGATGTTTTCTGCACTCAGCAGGGTGAGGATGCTGCTGCAGGAGATGGGAAAAACTGACAGGAGGAGACTTGGGATGAGGACCAGCTCATGGAGTTGATGGAGCAGGAGGTGGATCTTCCTGAGGGGTAGTGGGGGGGACAAGGAGAGTAAAAGGTGATGGTGGAGGAGATATCTAGGCAGTGCCACAAGGTGCAGCCCACTGGGTTTTGGTTGTTGAACTATTTTAACCTACAAACATGGAAAACTGCTGGGTGGGTCAACTGAGGTCTACTGCACAGTGGGAAGAAAAGGGAATCAGGTGAAGTGGGGACAGAAAGGAAGCGGTTCTGCACCCTAGGGAGATTGGTGATGCAGAACCATATGCACCATTGGCACCAATTGAGCCACCACTGCCCACCTCCAGCATTGGATGAGGAGGAGGCTTCAAGCACATCCCAGGGCTCAGGTGCAGCAGAGTATCAGTATCAATATGGGAAATACCATGGTCAGGGACTAGGAAGAGGTGAGTGAGCACAGTAATATTCTATATTCCTCCAGTTTTCAATATTTTAACCTTTATTTTAACCTTTACATCTTTGAGTGTGTTGCAAACCCAGTGTTAGGTGCCTCCGTGGTGGGCACTCGAAAGTAGAACAAGGAAGAACACTTCGGCTGATCAGACAGCAGTGTGGGCTTCACTCCCAATGTCCACTTTGAAATGTAAATTAAAGACCAAAAAAGTAATAAAATGCATCAATAGGTTTTTACTCACTAATATATGTCTTCTTAGCAAATCATTTATTCATAGTTAGCAAGTAGGTGCTTGGATTGCCCTATGCATTTCGGACTATTCATGTACCATGGTCAAACATCTGCACCATCCAGCCTGCCCAATTCAGATTATTGGCTGCATCTGCTGCTGTCAGCAGCTGGTCCCATTTGCCAGTGCTCACCCACAGGTGGCTGGGCAGGACCCCCTGAAATATTTCTTCAGCATAGAGGGTTCCACTGCCTTTTCAGGAAGTCTCTTAGCTGTGGTGCGGTGGACAACATAATGGTGGCTGGAAAATTGAGATGAAAGATAGAGCTCCACCACCCTTCCCTCCTTTAAGGCATTGTCCAAAGGAGAATGAATGAGGGAATCATGGGGGTGCGACCTGCCTTAAAGAGGACTGTCCCACCTGTGAGAGAGGCAGCAATCTGTGGGAGAGCAAAGAACTTAATGAAGGTTCTGTGGGAGAGCTTGAGAACTTAGTGGTTGGATGCAACCTCGGACAGAGCCCGAGAACCATAGCGGGCAGCAGTACCCTATACAAAAAAAAAAAAAAAAAAAACAAGAAGAACTTTAGAGGGTGTCTGCACTTTGTGAAAACGCCTGAGTGATGTAGTGGGCAGATGCGTCCTCTGGGGAAAGAAAAACAGGTAACATTAGTGGGTGGCTATGCCATCTGAAAAAAAAGAGAGAACCCTTAAGGGTGGCTGCATCTGGTGGAAAAACTGAGGACCGTAGTGGATGGCTGTGCCTCAATAAAAAAATCCATTAACCTTAGCATGTGGCTGCACCCTATGAAAAAAACACAAACACCTTCAGGGCTTGCTGTGCAATATGAAAGATTTCGAGACCCTCAGTGTGAACCTGCACCCTGTGAAAAATCATGAGAATCTTAGTTAGTGGCTGGACCCTGTAAACCAATAAAAAAGGAGTGTGGAGAGTATTGGTTTAACATTTTTAAAAACTGAGAACCTTATGGGGTGGATGTACTCTGTGAAAACATGGATATATTGCACACCTAAGGAGTGTCTTCACGTGAAAAAGCCTGAGAACCTTAATAGGCAGCTGTGAAAAACAAAGAACCTTAGATTGTGGCTCTGGCCTGAGAAAAAAACCTGTGAACCCTAAGGAGTGTCAGTTCCCTGCGAAAGAAAGAACATTAGGGGACAGCAGCATTCTATGAAAACAAAAAATAATGAACCAAAGAAGTAGTGGCACCCTGTGAAATAACTCCAGAATCAGAAGAGGTGGCTGTGCCCTGTGAAAGTTGCCCAGCCACTTAGTGGACAGATATACTCTGTGGGGGAAAAAAGAAGGATTGACTAGCTATGCTTTGGGATGGGGGAAAACACAGCACATAAGTGAGTGGTTATGCTCTGTGAAAATGTTGAGATCCTTATGGGCAGGCTTATGAAGATATTTAAGGTGTAGCTGCAGACTATGGAAGAACATGCATCAACCTTTGAACAAATATGTGATCAGGATTTGTAAACATTACGGCACCACTATCAATGCAAGAAAGAAAATGGTAAGTGCCTCTCTCAGTCACAGTCTCTAAATGTCCAACCACATGCACCCTCTTCTTTTTTTATTCATATTTAGACTCTCAAAACAAAGAGAAGGACCTACATTGGGAAAACAACCTATTAAAAAGTCCTCTGCCAGAGACATGAAGGAAGAAGGCATCCAAGGCAGCTCAGGGCACAGTGGGGCTGAACTGCTGAGGACAAGGACCTCTCTGCTGCTTGTGCTCTGGAGATGGGTTCCTGCTCACTGAATGTGAAATACTGCCTGTAGTTGCCAG
This sequence comes from Ambystoma mexicanum, assembly GCF_040938575.1. NCBI lineage: Eukaryota > Metazoa > Chordata > Amphibia > Caudata > Ambystomatidae > Ambystoma > Ambystoma mexicanum. The sequence continues at coordinate 1,225,943,936 of NC_090930.1, read as the reverse complement.
ACAACTTCCTGGAGTGGAGGTTCAGAGTTAAAGAACTCAACTTGTCACTAGACATCTTAGATTCGACCTCCAAGCAACTCAGAAGTCAAGGAACAGCCCTAGGTTTGGGTTCCCACATTGGTCTGCTTGTGAAATACACTGACCTAGACATCACCTGGCTGTCCCATGTCTCTTCATGCCACGTGCCATTTCTGCTAGGACCACTCTGCGTTTTGGACCCAGACGACCAGCTCACCAACCCAACACTGAATCATCATTCCAGGAAGCTCTGACATGCTCGGCTTAATGATGTTAAGCCCTCAGAAGAAGATGTAACATTATATATATGGTCCTGTCCCCCTGGTCCCTATTATTGACTTTTACTCAACCCATTCTTTCGCTTTTAAAAAGACATATTCTTGAACAATAACATTGCTGCTGAAATCTATTGCTGGGGTACCCCGGCCTATTAACTCTGTGTTACCTTTATTCTGAAACTATGCCGTCTCTGTCTTTCTTCTACACTGGTAGGTCTTTAGTTTGTTTAATTAGTAGTGAGATTGATTTATGAAAGTCCCTATTTGTATAGAACCTTGATTCAACATTGTTTTGTTTTGGTATCCCCATACTATTGTATTTTTGTGTTGCAACTGTATCGGTTCACACACCATCTGAATATAAAACCTCCCCAGGACCTGCACTACCAAAAGAGGTGAAGGAAGTATGCCTCTCAGGCTCAGTCTGTTTTCCTGTTTCACCAATGTAATTGGATTCTCTGCTGGTTTAGTAGTAGTATGGGACTGAATGGGTGATTTTGCCACTAGCCATGCCTGTACTCTCGCAGAGTAGTAGTCATGTTGTCACAATGGTGAGCAGTGGTTGAATGTAACACAGACTTCTCCTACAGCTTGGTCAAATAAAATAAAACACTGTGCGTTCAATAGTAGAAAAAATGCCAAGCATTTGTTGATTTTGCACAATAGAATTGAACATGAGATCCATGTAGTGCAAGTAGAGTGCCCTTTGTGAGCTGTGTCAACGAAGAGGACACCCCATGTCAATAAGTTTAGTCAACCGAAATTCTAAAGTTTTGAGGAAGCTAGAGTGGAGGAGGAGACCTAGGGGCCAGTAGTTATCTGTAGACCACAACCAAGGTACCAATTCCAGTCGGGCATAGTCATGGAAAGGGTGGAAAGGGACAGATATAGCAATACATTTCATGCCATTCTTCCTAGAGGGCCGGAAGTGGGGTTTCCCTGAGATCCCAGAGATTTGTGAGACTTGTCCTTGGCCTCAAGCCCAAGGATCATATCTCTCAGGACTGAAATCTCTGCACTGGCTCCCAGTGGCTGCGAGGATTAAGTTCAAAACCCTCCGCATTGTCTGTATCCCTACAGTCCCATTACCAGCACTTGACACCTGATGTCTTCACTTACCCTTGTACTTGCCACCTGCTGCCCGTACTTTTTACTTATTGTTATTTATTCTATTATCCCATGTACTGCACTGTCCCCTTCCCCCACCGCATTTTCCCCCTTTCCATGCACTTGCACAATCTGAATGACACCTGGCTTAGTAGGATCGTTGTCTGTCTCCCCTCTGTTCTCCCTCCCTTGCCCTGTCGTGCCTTGAAACATTGTGTATAGGTGTGTTATAAATGCCATATCATATCATATCATATCTCATGCTTCATACAAATCCTGAGTTTCAGTTAGGCCCCAGGTCTCATGCAGGTCCTTGTGGAGATGAACTGAGACTAGTCAAAGTGCTAATAAGCACATTTTTGAAGAAAAGAGGGTGTCCACAGAATAGCAGAGAGATGAGGCACACAATCAGAGGGATTAGCCCTAGCAGAACAGAAACTGAAGGATGAAATAATGCAAGATCTGCTGGAGGTAGAGATTGAGGCGAAAAGGGAAACCTGCAGACACTGCAGACAATCTTCTAAGGGGGAAGGAAGTTTCTCAAGCAATGCACCCAAGGAAGGCCTAGGATTCATATCCTCAAGGACTTAATTTAGCTATGTGATGTGGGGAAAGTTATTTTTATCTGTCTTGAGGCACTATAATTAGCCTTCCAACTCTGGGAAATGGAAGAGTGATTGTGCGGTGCAGCCTTTAATGAGCTGATTACATAATGATAGAACTAAGGCTATTATTCAGTGTGCTCCTATGGAATGGCACATTTATCACAACATGAAAGTCGCCTTCTCCAGAAAGTTCTAGAAGACCTGTGGTAATTCAGAATCAGGAGATGGACGAGGTAGCATTTTGGGTCAATGTTTTCTTGTTTTTACACCAAAACCCTGCTCTGTGCCTATGTTTCTCCGCCCTTCTCAGAAGAAAAGAAAGGCATCTAAAGGGTGCTTTTCAGGATGCCCTACATAATAAATATAGTCCTGTGTCAAGAAACCTGTTCTTGCCTGATTTCTGTACATACCACTATAACAGAAAACAAGTCTAACTCTGACAAAGGTACAATAAGGGCATTTACCCAAACAAAACAATGGTGGATGGTTTCTGACCCCACCCTGATGTCTCTGTATCTGAAAAAGGGGGTATTTTTCCCGTTGCACAATTCAAATCAGGACAACAAACGTCTCTTAAAGCTTTGCCTTCTCAGGTTAGAATGTAACACTTCAGTTTGTCTCTTTCTTCTTGGATGTTCTGGGTCTTTGACACAGTCTCAGGATTTTCTCTACCCATGAGAAGCCCCTGGTTCATAAGTCCACACCAGGTACCCGCCTTGAGCACCCCACCCAGATCTCTTGTGGTACTTGTTCCAGTTGGCTACCTGCTGGTATGTATCCCTCCCTGGGTTCTCGTCTCCCATACCACGCATTGGGGCCTGGTTTTGCTCACACCGGCTTGGTGCTAGGTTTCTCTCACCCTGCCTCGTGGTCTGGTTTCTCACATTCCGCTTTGGTGTCTAGCTTCTGTCACCCCGCCTTGATCTGTTTTTTGTCACCCCACCTTAGGGTCTGGTTTCTCTCACATGCCTTGATTCCTGTGTTTTTTTCTCACCTCTCCTTCTGCTCTGCTTTCTGTCAACCCCGCCTTGTGGTTTGATTTCTATCACCCCGCCTGGGGGTCTGGTTTCTGCCAACTCGCCACGCTGCAATCTCCTCTTGGCTATGGACAGTGCTCTAGAAGGTTCAGGAACCATGTCAGCCGACAGTGTAGGAAGTTATTATACAGGTCAACTCCCTTATAACCAAAAGAAATAATTAGGTTCGAGAGAAAAGCAGGAATTACATATATCCCTGTTTAGGGATTGCCTGTCCTCTAAGGAAGGTCATCCACGGTGAGATACCACTTGCCCTGTCCCTTAGGGAGTGTTCAGTTAGCAAGTTCACCTCCTTAGTCCCAATGGAGGTGCCCCCCTCTTGGGGAGTGTGGACAAATTCCCGGGATTCTTCACAGACCCCAAACCAATATCTCAGTACCTTTATGCAGCTCACAAAAAGGGTGAATACAAGTTATGAGGCATGTACACATCAGTTATTGAGGTATGTGAATGGATGAGCCATTGGTAACAAAGCTGACACATTTGAAGGAATACGTTTTGCAACTCTATCAACTCACACCCCTCACATGCCATATAGCCTGCCCTTGGTTTGTGTTTAGTGTTAGGCAGATTATAGGCAGTACCCTTTGGAAACACCACATACAATTAAGACTACAAGTGACAGTACAAATTCACCTTTGGTACAAGCCTGTACTACACAGTAAAGTGGTAGCGATGGCTGAGCAGCCAGGCTTATCTCAAGAGCAAGTGAGCAGTATCAATAGTTACACAAAGGACAGCAATTACTGTGATTCAAACAAACACTGACTCAAGGTTTCTGAGTAAAAGAATGTACATTTATTTGCACATTTGTTTTATAACATCTCACTAAAGTAAAGCAGTTGAAAAATCACACTCTTAATACACCAAACCACTCCCAACTGATTCTGGACAGGTTAAACTCAAAATGAAGTATGAGCAAAAGGGCACTCCAATAATTTAAAAAGGGAGGGAAAGACACAGTTAGGAAAGAATTGAGCAGCACCAATAGGTAAGTAAGCAGGGCAATATAGAAAGAGGAACTACAGTGATGGAATTAAATCAAAAAGGCTTAGGTCCAAAGTCAATAGGACAAAAGTCATTTGCTCAAGATCACACAGTTCACGGTAGCTAGCGGTTAAGTCTTTGCCAAGAGTTCTGGACAAAGTTGGTTGGCAGAAAAGTTAGTTTAAAGAGTAGAGAAGGACAAGCCCTCAGATTGGCAAAAGGTTTCACACACCTTAACCGCGGCTGGATGAAACAAACAACCGGATTTGCACAGTACCTTTAAATGGAGAAGAAGCTGTTGCTGAGGCGGACGTTCCTGGCTTTTCCTGCAGGCTCACGGTTCCTGAAGTGATTGTCGGACTGACATGAAGTAGGAAGACTGGAGGGTCCTGCACTGCCCAGGGAAGAAACCAGCAGCAAAGCAATGAATAAAAGGTGCGCTCCTTAAAACCCAAGCAGGGTCCAACCTTCCTGGCTATCCGGTTCACTGTAGCACTGTACAGCAAATTCGACCAGAGAAGGGAGTCCTGGCTTGCAGTTTGGGCAAACTGGTTGGTCCCACCAGCTCAGGGGAAGAAGATTCCTGGTAGATCTTCTCTGTCATTGGAGCTTGAAGATTTGGACCTACAGCAGGGCTTCACCTGGCGGTTCAGTCATTGTAGGGGTCCTCTTCTGTCAGCTCCTCATCGATTCTTTCGTTCCAGTGGCGACTCTGCCTTTCCAATCCCAGAGACCTGATTTTTATGTAGTTTTCCCCCATTAACACAGCCTGGCTGTCAATCACACAGCAGGGTGGCTGTCCCGCCGGGACAGTCACCTAGCCAAAAAAACAGGAGTGCGATTTGGTTTACCAAGGGAACCCATGGCAGGGGTCCTAAAACCCCTCCCTCACATCCTGCCTACCCAGACTTTCAGGCGCCTGAGGAGGGCTTCTGTGGAGAAGCCCAAGAAAAGACGGTGAACAAAGAAACCAAACCTGCTTTGGCACGCAGAGTAAAACCCGAGAAAGACATTTTCACAAATAAATGGCAAATAAACCCAGCCAAACCGTATAAAAACCTATATGGTCTAGCGAGTTTAAGTTTGAGGCTACCAAGATAGCCTAAAACAATACCAAGGTTATTTAAGATAACCGCGGTAGGAAAAATAGTGTAGTTACCACTGCCACCAGCCAATTCTTGATGAAAAGGAAAACAAAACAATGTTCCAAGAGAAACAGACAAAAAGGGATAAGTATTAACCCTTTCCAGTACTCTATGTAAAATAGGGTGTACTTGGTCTGTGGATTTTAAAAGACTAATAAAGTCAATGGCAACTTTACATGTTCTGGGAGACAGTAGTTAGTCCCAGAAAATGGAGTCTGAGTTGGGAAGTCTAAAAGACAACCCTGTGTCACTGCACTGAGGTGCTGTGTAACACAAAATAAAAAGATGCCTATGGAGTAGGTGAGGCTCCTCAGTCTACGAACACATGAAAATGTTAAACACACAGCAAAACAGATGTAAGAGTGGGAATCCTGCTCTGTGCTTAATGGTGAAATCAAACCCTTGCAGGCAGATTGACCATCTCGGAAGTTTTGGGGTTTCCCTTTTCATTCACATTAACCATCTCAAGGGTCGGTGGTCTGTCTGAATCACAAAAGTAGATCCATACAAGTAGGGTCTAAACTTCTTCAGAGACCAAGAGACCACACAGTGGCAAAACATTCACGCTCTATGGTTGCCATCCTTGTTTCTAGTTCCTTCAGTTTCCTACTGATTAACCACATGGGTTGCTCCCTACCTTTCTCATCCAGTTGACTAAGGACTGCACCTATACCTGTATTGGAGGCATCTGTCTGCACAATGAAGGGTTAGTGATAATCAGGAGCTCTTAGGACTGGAGCTTGACAAAGGGCTTTCTTCAGGTTTTCAAAGACTTGAGTGCACTCCTCATTCCAGCTAACCTTCTTAGGGAATTTTGGAGAGGAGATCACATTCAAGGGAGAAACTATGGTCCCATAGTTCTCTATGAAATTCCTATAGTACCTGGTGAGACCTAGGAACCCTCTCTCTTGAGTTTGAGTAGAAGGGCTGGCCCAGTTTTCCACAGCTTGTACTTTGCTGGGCAATGGCCTTATTTCACCTCCTCCTACCTCATGACCAAGGTAGACCACTCTGCTCTGACCAATTTTATATTTGCCTTTATGGTCAGATGGGTCTGCTCAAGAACCTGCAAAACATATCCTAAGTGATCACTATGTTCTTTCCATGTAGGGCTGAACACTGCAATGTCATCCAAGTATGCCATGCAGAAGTCCTCCATCCCATTCAGAACTTGATTGACCATCCTTTGGAATGTAGCAGGTGCATTCTTTAATCCAAAAGGCATAACCTTGAACCGGTAGAGGCCTGCTGGAGTTGGGAAAGCAGTTTTCTCCTTGGCATCGCCTGTCAGGGCTATTTGCCAAGAGCCTGACGTCAGATCAAATGTACTTGGGTACTTGGCTGAACCAAGTCTATCCACTAGTTCATCTGTCCTTGGCAAAGGATGGGCATCAGTCTTAGTGACTGCATTTAGAGCTCTATAGTACACACAGAATCTCAACTCTTTGTATCCTGCCTTTGGTACTAGAACAACTGGACTATACCATGGACTTGTAGAGGGCTCTATAAACCCAAAGTCAAGCATCTTGTTGACCACTCCTTTGATGTGGGATCTCACATGTTCTGACCTTCTGTACCTCTGCTTTTCACAGGTAAACAGTCACCAGTGAGAAGATCATGCTGGCCCCAAGGGGTCAAGCCTGTTGATAGTGAAAACAGGGAGGCAAACCGATCTAACAGAACTTTTCACTCCTCCTGCTGTTCAGAAGTCAGTTGAGAAGAGACTGCTTCTATTTTCTCATCCAAAGTTGGCCTCCGAGGAGGTCAGGTAGAGGTTCACTATACTCCTCCTCTTGAGCTGAAGCTAGAAACAAAGCTCCCACTTCTGGTCTCGAGACATACGCCTTCAAACGGTTGGTGTGAAAGACTCTGGGAGCCTCCTTAGGTCTGCCTAAATCCACCAAATAGTTCACCTCTCCAAGTTTGCCCACAAACTTGAAGGGTCCTATACATTTGTCCTGCAGGGCCCTCTGCCTTGTTGGCACCATAACTAATACAAGCTGGTCTTGAGTAAACTCAACCATGCTAGCCTTCTGGTCATGCCAATGTTTGACCAGAGTCTGACCTGCTTTTACGTTATCACTAGCTTTTGCCATCATTGTTTGTTTATTTGTTTGTTTATTTTATTTATATCGCGCACCTGACCCAGAGGTAATTGGGCGCTAAGGATAGTAATGGTTAGAAGGCATAGGTTGACAATGGTAAATATATACAAATTGCACATTATACATACATGTTATATATTTGGTCAGAGCAGTCGTATGAGCCGATCACCTAATAGTTAGTGGTATCAGGAACTGTTATTTTATGTTTTATTTAGTATCCAGGTAATGGCCTGACTTCTGAAATTGTTGAAGGTCTGAATGGTTTGAATATTCTGTGGGAGAGAGTTCCAGAGCTGGGCAGCTAATACTGGGAAGCTGGAACCTGCGGCTCTTTTTAGATTCAATCTGGGCACCACCAGACATGGTGTGTTGGAAGATCTGGTGGTTCTATTGGATACCTTCCATGTGAATTTATTTGTAAGGTAGGGGGGGCTTGGTGGTTAAGAGCTTTATGAGTGAGGCACATAGTATTTCGGGCAATTTTGCCCTGTATAGAGAGCCACCTGTGGTACTTTCTCGTTTCTGATATGTGCTCTCTTTTAGGAATATTCAGTGCGGCTCTGAGCACGTTATTTTGCATAATCTGTAGTTTGTTAAAGATAGTTTTGTTCGCTCCTAGATAAAGACTGTTGCAATAATCATATGTGACATTCTCCTCCAGAGACCTATCACATAGTCAGTCACTCTGACTGGCTTGGGAGAAGGAGCACTCTCCAACCCCTCCTTGATCAGGACCAATGGACCTCTGACTGTATGGCAATAGAGAAGTTCAAAGGGACTGTAACCAACTCCCTCCTGAGGGACTTCTCTATAAGCAAAGAGAAGGCATGGCAGTAGAAGGTCCCACTTTCTTTTAAGTGGTTCTTCTAAAGCACCTATCATGCTCTTCATAGTACAATTAAACCTCTCTACCAGTCCAATTGTGCGTAGATGGTAGGCTGTAGAGAACGTGTAAGTGACACCACAGTTTTTCCACATGGCTTGCATGTAGTGGGACATACATTTGGATCCCCTGTCGGATATCACTTCCTTAGGAAACCCTACTCTGGTAAAAAAAAATACCAAGTAGAGTCTTAGCCAAAACCTGAGCCATAACAGTTCTCATAGGAATGGCTTCTGGGTATCTTGTAGCATGGTCTTCTACAACCAGGATAAACCTATTCCCTGAAGATGTGGGAGGGTCAAGGGGACCAACAATGTCGATGCCAACCCTCTCCCTTTGCAGTACTCTATATAAGATAGGGTGTACTGCATCTGTGGATTTTATAAGACTGATAAAGTTAATGGCAACTTTACATGTTCTGGGAGACAGTAGTCAGTCCCAGAAAATGGAGTCTGAGTTGGGAAGTCTAAATGACAACCTTGTGTCACTGCACTGAAGGTGCTGTGTAACACACAATAAAAAGATGATGCCCATGGAGTAGGTGAGGCTCCACAGTCTATGAACACAAGACAATGTTAAACACACACAGCAAAACACATGTAAGAGTGGGAAAAAAGGGCTCACGCTCTTACGAGGTGAAAAAATAAATCCTAGAAATCCAGCAAAGCTGCTGAGGGAAGGGAAATTAGCCATTCTTGAGAATTCTCCCTAACACTTTGGTGTTACTATTGTACAGTGTCTGTTTCAAATGTATGATAATGGTTTAGTAGTAGTGTGTGGCTGAGTAGGCGTCTTAGCCACCACTCATCCATATACTGTTGCGCAGCAGTAGTCAGTTAGGCACACATGAGATGAACTCCTTCAAGATGAACGTCATTATAGTAATTACAATCCTTAACTTGGCTAACATCCAAATGCTATTAACAAATGGCTCTGCACTTTCTGCTTTTCTTTCTCTAGATTGTGTGATCTGGCATCTTCCCTTCACTTCTGTTTATACTATGAGCGTTGCTATAAATAACTCATGTGTATGTATCGTGGTGCTCCATTTCCTGCTATTCATTTCCGGTGAACTATTTCTCTTTGCATGTCATGGATCTTTTTGATGACGTAATCCTGCTTACCATGCAGTGCTCCTGGGGCCAGATTACAGAAACTTTGCACCGGTGCAAGTGCAAAGTTTGCGAGGTAGTAGCACCAGAGCAAACTTTGCCCTATTTTTTAAAAACACAGGGATATATTAAAAAACAAATGCACCTCGACAAATGCAGTTTGGCACATCAAAAGCACCATGGAACAAATTGCCCTAGTGCTAAAAAGATGCATTTTCTCTAAATGTGTGCAGAAGCACAAAGTTTGCCTTAGTGCTAATACGGAATGGTAATAGCACTAGGGCAAACTTTGACCTTGTGCAAAAATGCATCAAAAATGTATTTTTTTTTTATCAGCACTGGTGATTTCAGTATGCCAAACTGCACTTGTCGAGGTGCAATGGTTTTTTGATGTGTCCGAGTTTTTTTAAAAATAGGGAAAAGTTTGCCCTACTGCTAATACTGTGCAAACATTGCACTTGCACCGGTGCAAAGTTTCTGTAATCTGGCCCCAGGCTGGTGTGTCCGAATTCACAACATATGCGCACGGCAGAGGAATCTCTGACGCGCCGAGGCATCCTCCTCTCATCTGCGTTCACCCATTTTGTCGCTATGCTCAAGCAATGGGAGCTTTTCATTGGCGATCTTCTGGGAACACAGAGGTTTAAGCTTTAAACTCGAAAGGGCGTCAAGTGTCTATACTTGACTGCTGAAGATTAAAAAGCAGTCCAGCACACAGTGGGTTTGCATTGGGTGGTGTTTGAAAGGCACGAGAAGAGGTTTGAGAAGAAAGATAAAACAATCGAATGTTACCTGTAGGATGACATGTTGAAGCTTTTATTCTGAGAATCAAGGAAAGAGTTTCAATGGAGTTTGACCTATCATCTATATAAAGACATGTGAGGCGAAAGTTTGGCTACTCAGTGGTTGGCATTTGAAGAGTTGGGAGCTATAGTTCAGGCATCTGGCTAGTTTGGGAAAGGGATTTCTGAAGATAGGGGGAATTTAGAAATAATAAAAGTGAAAGTTAGAGCATTACATGAATAGTAAGATGCAGGTAGTGTCAGGGAATGTTGTTAGAAATGTATGAGGCGTTGCAGGAACGTGATTTGGGCGTGGAAGTTGAAAACATACCTTACAGTGAAAGTCACACTTCTGGATTTTCAGGGGAAATGTGCAGCAAACCATTTACTAACGACACATTCCTGATTTTTGGCGTAGCAGAAAGAATAAGCAGCTTTAGGAATAGATGTCATAAGTTGGTAGAGGAACCCGCCAAATCACTGTTAGCTCCCCTTGCATTTTGTTGGCAGTGGAGAAAGCCAAACCATTGTTAGGCACATACATCATCTGTTGGCAGATTGGAAAGAAAGCTATGTTAACAACGCACGCATGTCTATTTTTAGCAGAGGTGAAAGCCAAGGCAGTAATAGGCAAGCATGCAATCTTTTAGGGAGGATCAGGCCATAACAGTGTTAGACACGCATGTCTTTTGCAGTTAGAGAAGGGCGCCAAGGAAATATTAGGCACACACCTATTGTGTTAACAGCAGAGAAGGTAACATCGGGCTTAGGCATGCACATATTCTGTTGGTGGGGAAGAAGGCGAAAGCACTGTACGACATATGTATATTGTGTTAGCACGTTGGGAAATATCTTTATTTCCTTCTATTGGTATCAATGGAACCAGCAGCTTTTTGCTATGTCTTCAAGCCGGTCCTGATTTTTGGAGCTAAGTAAAGTGTTTTTCCTTTGCTGCCCTTGATAAACTCAACTATTGTGGGATCACTAGACAGCTCTTCTGGTTACCTCTGCAGGGGAACCCTGTGCCCTTTGCAGGAGTGTCTTATGTTGTTTTAATGTAGCAAACATCACCTTACAGTGAAGTGCTGCAGGGGTACTATGTATCCCATATTATTTTTCCTCTGAACATTTTTTTGTTATCCTTTTTTAATGGGCCCCAGTCGGGCAGGGGGCAGTTAATTATTTTTTGTAATTTTTTATTTAGTGCAGTCGTGTGCATGTTTATTTTTTGCCGCGTCTTAACGTTTTTGAATACCACATACTCCAAATAGTTATGCCATGCACTTTTCACCCTGTTCTTTGATTATCTTGCCTTTTGACCTTCTTCCTGCCCTCCGAGGTCAGGAAATGCCATATAAGGCATGACATTTTGAGGGCTCCAGCTTCGAGTTCATAGACCAAGTGAAGGTGTGAGAATCCAGGCCAATTATGTGGGATTAGACTTTCTTCTTCCAATTCACATGTCACCCAAGGGTAGCTGTTACTGGTCATATGTATGGTGTCAGGCACTACATGATTTGGCAGCCCTTTCCAGTTTCAATGGTGCACATCCTTACCATTGATGAGCTAGGGAAGCCCTCAGACTGCATTTGAGATGCAAGGAGGAGTCCTGCTGCTGTTTTCCCCATCATCGGCTGAAGTCAAGATACCAAAGAAGAGTAATATCATGATAACGACTCAAAAACGGGTGCTGAAGATGGATAGCATTGCTTCCAGCCACGTCCCAGTGAAACCCTGTCTCGGAGTAGTTCTGTGATCCACGGAATACACTCATCTGTGGATCAACCCTTGGGCTATTGGGGCCAACCAGTCCACACACCTCCTTGAGAAGCCTGCCACCAGGAGCCTTCTGAAGTGTCCCAGAACCATCCTGTGAATTGACCAGCTTCATCCAAGACATATCTTGTGCACCAGTCGCAATCCCAAGACGCAGCTAGGAACTCTGCAGACCAACCACTTATGGTCCAAGACCATCCTATCATAGCAACTCTCCTCCTTGAAGAGGGCCATTGCTGATTCCTTGTCTTCTACACTGCCATGAAAGTCACCTGCTGTCTCCTTTTTGGAGTGAACTTCACTGCTTCCCATCTCTGTAATTTCCAGAGGGGTATTCTATTATGTCATCATGGGACCAGATCTATCTGCTGTCCTGAGGTGGAAGGGTCGTCCTACTGAAAGAAGCCTGGAACCATTTTGTCAAAGCAGGGAACTGCCGTCTAGCCGGACCCAATACCAAAGCCAAAACAAGCTACTTACTATGCAATCACCAGATCCCTTGTAACCAGACCAATGACAAAAACTAAGTGGCCCCAGCAATTCGGTGGATCCTAAGGGTGGTCACTCCGGAAATTCAGTTCTTGGTGTGAGCTTGCATACCTATTTTGACTCCCCCATCCCGCCATGTATGCTTAAGGTCCACTCACTAACTCCCCCTTACCTGGTCATGATTGATGGAGTTCTGGCTTAGTAGCCCCACTAGGGCAACCCCTTCTGTGGTTGGCTTTGGAGAGTACCCCTAAACTGCTTCTGCATAGCTTCTATCATTTCAATGCATTACAAATGGAACCTTTATTCACCTGTTAGCTTTGCCGACACTTGTTCTGTGAATGTTAATATTTTGGACTCCCTACACACGTACTTAACTGGAACATTGGATGTTTGAGTGGCATTAGGCCTCCATATCTGGTAGATATGGATGCAGTAAGGGATAGGGGTCTTGCAGTCAAATAGCAAAACCTATGTTGTTTTCATTGCACTGTTGGTTTCTTCACTTTACTGCTTACTTGTTTCAGTTATCTTGAACTATTGCTACTGTTTCAAGTGTAAAGTGTAGGTGATCACTCTCTGTATATGTACCTTTTTAACTTAAATACTCAGAGATTTAAAGACCTAATAAAGTAGTATTGTTGTACTCCTTAGTTGCTTGAATAAACATGTGAGTGCTCTATGTTGGGTGGACCAAACTATTACAAAACCCCTTAGCTACCAAAGTTCTGCCTGACTACTAAATCAACCTACCATGGTGGAGCTTGGCTAGACCGAAGTCTTGATTACCCTGTCCATCAACTAGCACAATAATATATATTTATACATATTTTTTATAACACACTTAATACCAAAGAGGTTTCTAAGTGCGGACCCGGCATTTGAACCTGTGTTGCTCTGTATCTTGCTTCCAAGACAAGGGAGTTGCCACTGAGCTATATTTCCCGTGCCAGGATGGCCTTTAATAACCCTTCCACAGGGCTGTTTGTTGAAGATATCTTAAAAGCATGCGTGGCCAAAGTAGTGTTGGACACAAATGCATTGTATAGTCAGAGTTGTCCAAAACAGTGTAAAGAACACATGTATTTTGTTGGAAGAGCAGAAAGCCAAGGGAGTGTTAGGCATGAGTGTCTTTTGTTGGCAGAGGAGGCTACAAGCGTGTTCACCAAATTAGTCTTTTCGTGGCACATATTGGCAGTGCTGCGGGTAGGTACAGATGTCTTTTTTGGTAGAGTTGACATCCAAAGCATTGTAGGGACATGTTTAATTTGTTGGATGGAGAAGGCAAAACACATTGGCCCACTTTACAACACGGGCGCTAAACCATGGCACTATTAGCACCATGGTTGGTGCCGGTGTTGTAACAAGTCCGCCATGGTGAAATGGGGAAATACTGCCCCATTCCAAGGTTGGTGGGGCGGTATTTCCCCATTTCCCGATGGCCCTTCCCATTCCCATTTTTGCCCGATAGGGCTCAATGGGAATGGGGAAGGCAGCAATTACGGTACCGCAAATTGCGGTACCGTAATTGCCTGCGAGGTCCCTTTGCGGGTCCCTACTTTAACGGCTGGTCCAGACCAGCCGTTCAGGTCGGGTCCCGCAAAGGGACCTCGTATTAAGGCGCTAAGTGGTAAACGGCGCTGCAGCCTTTTACGGCGCTGTTAACCACTTAGCGCCGCTGTTAACCACTTAGCGCCAGGGTCGTAATGACCCCCATTGTTAGATACACATGAATTTTGTTGGCAGAGTCTAATCATTTTGAAGCAATGCTTCTTTTGTTAGTATAGAACAAGATTTAAGCAACATGAGGCACATGATTCTTGTGTTGGTGGAGAAGGAGTCCAATACAGAGTTAGAGGAAGGCATTTTTGTTGTTGGAGAAGGCTAAATCAGTGTTAGACAAGTATGTCTTTTTTTGGAAGAGCCAGTGTTAGGCACATATGTGTATTGTTGGTGGGAAAGTGGGCTAAAGCAGTGCTAGGAGCGTATGCCTTTTGTTAGCGGAAGAGAAGAGCAAAAAGGTGTTAAGCACGCCGGTCACCTGTTGGTGGAGGAGAAAGCCAATGTGTCTGCTGGTGGAGAAGACGCCCTAGGCAGTTTTAGACAACATTTCTTTTGCTGCAATGTAAGGTACTTAAAGCAGGTGATTTTTTAGTTTTATTGGAATGGTGTCACAAATGTGTGCAAGTGACACCGCATAGCAAGAGCGATTAACCAGCCAGAAAGATTAATCTGGGTTCTCCCCCAATCACTTTTGCAGGATTTCTGTCTAGCCCTTGGTGGTCGTGCAGATTAGTCCTACCACCTCCGACCCCAAGCACCACCCAGGCAGGAAATAATAACACAGCCCGTGCAGCGCTTGAAACCACAGGTGGAGAACGTCGTCTTATCAGGAACCAGAAACGCCAAAGACCCCCTGACCACTGTAAGGCAACGGAGGGTTAATCAACACAGGGAATGGACAACAAAGCCTTTATGATAGAATAGCAGAAAAGGGGCTTACCCGAAAGTGAAGGAGAGGGTGGCCTGAGATGTGTGGTGGAGTAGTGGGGGTACAGCAGGCACTGGTCGATTGTGTCTCTGACAGGACTCGTGATGTAAAACTCCGAGGCAAATACGTGGGACAATCCGTGAGCAGTCCAATAGGCAGTTCCGGGGTCAATAACCAAAGTTCAGTGTTCAAGGGAATATCCGTAGGCAGTCCAGTGAGCAATTCCGAGTCAAGTAACCAGTAGCAAACAAACAGCGTGATATCCGGGATAAAGAATGAGGCAATCCGTGTATAGTTCCGTGATCAAGTAGTCGTGGTAGCAAAATCCAAAAAACGCCAAAGCAGTCCGTGAAGGAAGCAGCTGTGAAGCGGTGCTTCCGTGTTTCTCTGCTCCCTTTAGCTTGTGTGGAAGGTCACGTGATCACATCACGGGAGGGGAACGTGAGTAGTCTGTGTCACGTGACCCGTGATGATGACGAAGGCCGTTGTGGATGCCTTGTCACGTGACGTGCGGTTCTGTGTGTGCCCAATCGGCAGCGCCAGTTGTGTGAAAACCTCCATGGGAGGTGCCAGTGAAGGAAAGGGCGAAGATCCCTCGGGCCGTGATGTACGGGTCTCCTCTGTTTGGCAGGAGACCCTCGCCGCTCGCCTGCAGGGACACGTAGGCCACGTGAGTCTTGATGGTGGCGAATGTTGGGAGACACGACAATTACACACACACACACTTCCAATTCCTTCCTGGCTACCAACAGTACACAAGACCATTTCGCAACACGTTTTCAGGATATAGTTGAACATAAAATACTCCAGTA
The DNA here is from genome assembly GCF_040938575.1 of Ambystoma mexicanum. Taxonomy (NCBI): domain Eukaryota; kingdom Metazoa; phylum Chordata; class Amphibia; order Caudata; family Ambystomatidae; genus Ambystoma; species Ambystoma mexicanum. The sequence continues at coordinate 1,225,928,309 of NC_090930.1, read as the reverse complement.
TAATTCCAAAACTGTCTGTACCCCATAATGCCAGTATTGCTGGTGTAAGAAGACATGCCCATGCTGCCTGCAACACTGTGCTGCAATATCAACATCCAGGAGCTCCTCCATGTTCGATTTGACCATGTGATAGCTATTGAAATGAGCTAGTAAAGTACATGCTGGCAGGGCGAATGTTTTGCTAGTATTACCAAGTAAGAAAACCCTCATATTTGCTTTGCCCATATGGGAAGCAATGCCATTCTAAGCAAGCATATACATGCTGGCTGCAGAAATATGTATTATTATCCTCATGTTAGCTTTTCCCGTCTAGTCAGTAATACAATTGTTAGAAAACACACCCAGCCTGGCTACACACAAATGTACGAGCATCCAAATGTAATGACACCCTTATTTGTTTATTTTTTGCCAATATGGCCATTATTTGTCATTGTAGGAACACCTAGCTGTGCTAGCTGCACTAATATCTGCTAAAATTCCAACACAATTTTACCCTCATATTTAATTATTTGTATTAATTGTATAAAAACATGCAATGCTGGATATGTCAATATGTGCCTGTAAAACCATGAAAGAACTCCACACATAATTACACACTCATGTTTGTTAACCCATACAGCCACACATGCTATTGAATGGAATCATGTCCATGAAGGCTGTGTCAACATGTTAGTATCCCCCCTAACTATTTCCTGATTGTTTTTGCCCATTAGTAAATAATGTTGCTGTACGCAAACATGGCATGCTATGCTGCAGTAATATGTGCTAGTATCCACACATAATTACACCCAATGTTTGCATTGCACATATATCCAGTAAAACCCTTGTAAGAATACATGTCAATGTTAGCCGAATCATTATATGCTACTGTCCCAAGGTAAAAGTACCCTCACTTTTAGGTGACTCTGTCAAGAGAGGATGGGAACCACTTTCATTCTGGAGTAAGAGGCCTAACAATCTTTTCCTCAGAGCCATCCTTCCCAAAAGGCGGAGTGTGGGAATTGGAAGAGTCACAGTCCCTTCTACCTGTGCCTCCATGTTTTAAATGTATTCCACTTACTCTTGCCCCAAGCCTCTACTGCAACTTTCTGGCCAGTTTATGTCTTGTCCCATTATTCAAGGACCAGCTTGTACTGTAGTGGAGGACTGAGTGAGCAGCCTAGCAGGGAGACAGATTGTAGAGCAAGACCAGGCCTCAGAGGGATATGCAGTGCATACTAGAATGAATAACACAGTATGCAACAAGGGCTGTGTAGGCAAGACAGCTCCAGCAGAAGTGAGGACTCTATGTGTTTTCCTCCATGGAACAGGAATCTCAGCACATGAACCTAAACCCACATGGACAATCTTCTTATCTGTGAAGGGCACCTATGTCAAACTGGAATCCTGCATATACTGGGATTCCCTCACACAAACTGGGACATTGAAATGAATTCTTGCTGCAGCTCTCCACCATGGTCTGGAGCCAGTGGTCACACGTAAAATAAAGATGTTGGGTTTTTGGTCACCTGCAAAACCTCCCCTAGGGAAAGGAAACCCAGCGGTTTTCCACAGGAGCCATATTACAGAGAGAGCCATGGAGAGTGTGGAAAGCGAGAAGAAATAGTCTGACTAAAATGTGACAGAATTTCCAGGACGTTTATTTAAAATAAAATATCGAGTCATACTTCTGTAAGGGAAGTTCCCTGCCTGACCAACTAAAAGTAAGTTTGCTTGTCAAAGTCCAAAATAAATATTCCTTAATCCAAATCCTATTATCTAACTGGCCGTACCACTTCAAGAAAGTAACACAAATGAGGCTGGAGAAATAGCCTCTGTCCTTGGCTTTTGCCTGTGCCAATCACTTGGATCTCTTTCTTAAAAGTTCATCAAATGATCAAAATATAGTTCCCAACCTGTCTACAGGTCAGATTCCATATGGTTCTCCCTCTCCAGGAAGAAAGTTTTTCTTAATACAATTCCACCATTTCCGACTTGGTGCTGGACAATGTTCTTGTGTTGTACGTAAAACTAGAACTCTCTGGGTTCTGTCTCTCTCCATTTCGGACTGTCTGTCTGTTTCTAAAATCTCCAAAGCCATTTGGCCCTCTGATAGGCTTGTGCAATTTGGCTTAGAATGGCTGTCTGTTTGCTCAGGTTTATTAGACTTCTTTAACCATTATGGCTTTCCCAGCCTCTACTTTCAATGTCTCTTGGTTTCTCAGTGCTCTCCAAAGCCTTATGATCCTCTGATATGCCTGCTTATCACGTTTTCTGTAGGGTTTATTTTTTTTTCTCTTACCATCAGAGACTCACCTATGCATAGGATTCTCCCTACTTGATTCCATGTTCCTCAATTTTATATGTACATCATTACAAACAAAAGGGGTGTGTCATTCTTCTTTGACTGTGTGCGTTCAGGTGGTATCCAGCATTACTTGAAGTGAAAGCAATTGAAGAAATTCACTATTCAGTGAATCCAAAACAGGGTTAACAAAAGTCTGCCTGATTCCCATGCAGAAGGATAATGTCCTCTGGACAAGGAGTTCCTTGCAAGAATGGGAGTCCTTGTCCTCAAGAGGGGAGTCAATCCCAGTGAGGTCCCACTTGTCCAGACCCATAGGAAGGGTCTTGATGAGCAGGCTCAACCCCTAGCCTCAGCAGGGGTGGCTCGCCTCTGGGGAGAAGGGACGAATTGTCCAGATTCATCACAAGAGGGAACCAAAAAGATAAAAAGGGGCACAGGGATGTGTTGGAATGTGTTGGTAATTCGGGTGAGTTCAAAGTAGGAGAAGGAGGACAAAGAGGAGATAACACGGTGTAGAGCAAAGAGAACAATTGCTAAAATAGTGTGCAAGATGAAGTATTAGTTGGTGGGAGCAAGAGGTACTTGTTGTTTGTGTGTGTGTGTCCAAGGTGCTTGAGTGAGTAGGGAGTGCATGAGAATGTCATGGGAAGAGTGAAAGAAGGGTGATAGCCTGAGAAGCTGTGAGTGGTGAGTAATAGTAGAGTGGAGAGGGGAAACAGTAGTAGATTGGAGAGGTGAGACTTGTGGTAGAAAAGAGCAGTGAATAGTAGTAGAGCACAGAGGGGAATAGTAGTGCAGAGATGAGAGAACAGTACCTTGTGAAGAAGGGCAAGTAATGTAGGGTAAAATCAGAGGGTGGAGTTAGGTACCAGAGAGAGGAACATCAGAGGGAAAGAATAACAAGTGTGAGGGAGAGGCAGTAGAGGTGGTGGGTGGAGTAGTTTGGAAGAACGTTGGAGTAAAAAGGGAGTGAGACAGAGCGACAAATAGAGTAGAATAAAAGGTTGTGGAAGGAAAGGACAAAGTTTCCTGTGTCAAAGTGTCCCGGGAGGGTAGCTCAGCGGCAACGTGCATGCCTTGCAAGCAAGACAACACAAAGCAACTCAGGTTCGATCCCCGGGTCCGCGCTTAGAATCGTCTGGGTGTTTAAGCGCATTATAAATATGCAACTTAGACAAAAACAATTACACAACTAAAAAAACACAATTCCTGTAACAACGCCTCGATGCCCGCGGGCTGTGTGAGTGCTTTAAAAATGGAAATAAATAAAAATAAATAAATAAAGTGGAGCCTGAAGGGCACCACTCCAAGTGTTACATTAAATTGAGTAACCCAGACCATGGACCAAATAGATTGTTCTCCCTGTTGATCTGTTTCTTCTCTTGGCATTGTGCACATGGCCACCCTCTGTCATTCAGGCCCAGGTACCTGCTCACCCTGCCACCCTCCTGGACTGCCTGCAGGCCACACCCTGCACTGGGGTTCTCTATCTGTACCCATACAGTACCCCTCCCACTTTTCTTCTGCACTTATCAGATATACCCTATCTGACTAACTTTCACCTGCCACCTGCTGGCTGCACTACTATGGTTTATCGCCCATATTTTTTTTATTTAGTATTTATTCTGTTCTCTCCTCTGTTCCGCACTTCCACTTCCCTTACCCTTCCATGTACTTTCCCCCCTTTCCCTTTTCCATGCACTTGTGCTTTCTTAATTGTCACTGGGCCTAGTAAGATCGCTGTTTTCTTTTTTGTCCTTCCTTGTTCCCCACACGTTTGCCTGGTCGCACTTTGAAACACTTGTGTACGAGCACGTTATAAATACAATATAATTTCATTTTATTTAGCTGACCAAATAGAAAGGGTTAAAATTGTCAGGTTTCTAGTTACTAGTCAGTGATAACATTTGACCAAATGCAAGGGGTAGTGGAACTGACATCACATGACCCTTGACCTCTGATGACATCACCCCACCCTGAAGTGACATCACAGTAGAAGATGAACACAACCTTTCACCCCTTGACAAAACAGGAAGTGGCATGACATTGCATTGTTCCGAAGTACAGTACGAAAAATATGATTACAATATCACTGTACTGTGATATATTTTTCATACACGAATGGATCACCATATGTATTGTTAATATCAGTGTGTATAGGCCCATATCACCAAATTAATTTGAATGGAAAGAGACGTCCAAAGCCAAATGAAAATGAAAATGGTGTGCTATTATATAGCACCTACACTTGCTCTTTAATTAGAACAAATATCCATACAATATCACCCAACCTGTGTTGGTACTCATTTATCAATTTTAGAAGGATGAAAGGCTGAGTTGGCCTTGCTGGGATTCGAAACCTACAATCTGCAGATCACACACACATTGCAGAAGTAGCGCTCAACCTGCTGAGTTATCTTACCGGCTATAGTACAATGACATGTCTGAATGTTCTCAAATCAGAAAGCAAATTACACTATCTAATGGATACCATTAAACTGGTAACTGAGATTTAACAACAGGCCAGTTCATCTGCAGGTCTGGTGCAAAGTTGACCACATGTCATTCCTACGTGGATCTACTTTTCAGGCTTCATAGGTTGGCAAAAATATATACCATTGGAAGGGTTCATAACTGTGTATTAAAGAATATAGAGTAGCGCAGGGAAAGCAGCGCTCTCACACGGCATCCTGTACTCTGGGCACTCGTTACCTCATACATGCAAACAATCATCCTGAACTGCATGCCAGGGAGATAGGAACGATAGACACATTGCAGCAATGCATTAATTGTGGTACAATGAAATCAAGGGCCACTTTATGTGCTTTGGTCAAATATTTCTGCACTGTACACAAGCTTTTAGGTAAAATATATTTGTCAAGTGACCGAGGACACCGAGATGGAAATTTCTTGTGATTATTGTAACAGAGAAAACGGCAGAAAGAAACATGCTAATATTTCAACTTGCGAAAAGCAAAATACATAGTCGAAATGGATGCTTATTGTACTCTAAATGCTTTTTGGAAGTTGTTGTCTGAATTGTGAATTTCAGGTGTTGAAGAATAGACCAAACCAGTGACTCACCCCCTGAAGTGTCCCTGAAATAAACCTTTAAGGAGTCTAGCAATTATTGTATAGCATACCAGAAAGACACAGTATTTGTTATTCATATTCTTTTTTTATTTAGGGTCACTGCTCACAGTGTTACACTTGTGACACCCTGTTTATTTAATAAAGCCAGCCAACCCAGAAACAATGAGCCACATGGTGCTGGCCACAACCCACGTGCTTCCATTTAACACAAAATCACAATTTTTTAGGGGTATCAACAGAGACGCCCAAATGACGTCCCTATTACTAGCCAGCTATAAAAAGGCACTTGCAATCCTAATTCCACAGATATACACAGCACACCATGGGGCCTCATCATGAGTTGGGTGGTAACCCGGCGGTATTACCACCAGGGTTACTTCCTTTCGCTAATACCGTTACCGCCAACCCGGCCCAGTGCTATTAGCACTGAATCAAGAGTTGGGCGGTTACTATAATTTCCCATTCACCATTGGGTCCACTGGACCCAATGGGGAATTTTCGGCACTGTTAGCTCGCGCTAATAGCGCAGCGCTAATTGCACCCGAAAATGGGAATTGTCCCAGGCGCGTTTATAAATTTTACCAGACTCGTGATTTGATGGACCCTTAAATGCAGCAGTAATAGTGTTACTGCCGCATTTAAGGGCTACGACCCAACTCGTGATGACCCTGCATGTCTTAATCGCCAAGAGCCAATTATCACTAGCCAACGGCGATTGGTGATTGTGAATTGTGTGCCCTTGCAAATAATCATCCACAGCAATAATGCAAGCAAAACCTTGTTTTATATATATATAGTAATTGTCCTTAAGTTTGTTTTTAAATTGACTATGCTCTAAGTGTTAATTTAGTCCAACTATTAGATATCCCTGGAGCACTAGCCTAAAGTCGATAAACACGTATTATAATCAAGTTAATTGAGCAAGGCGAAATACATCTCTATCTGGCTCCAGCCTGATATAGATTGTGTGCTTTAAGTAGATATTTTACTTCATTTGAGGTGAACATTCAAGACCAAACTTAATAAATGTCCAAACATTCCTTCTTTGGAATTGTCTCACTTTGAGCATACAGGTAGCCCATTTGAGGTATTAGAATGTGAAGTCTCATATCGGTGAAGGTTTATCGGGAAATAATGAGAGGACAACATTCCTTAAGGTTTTGTGTTTTTTTAGGTTTTGTGTCAATTTTCCAGGTGTACCTGCAGTGTGGCCCAGCTTCAGATAATACTGATATCCACGTGCACACAACGTCAGTAAATCTATTGTAAGGAAACATATCCACGTGGGCTGTGTACATATGTGCCAAAATCCCGATCTAATTATACATTTGTGTTTGTTTTGCCCATATAGCCAGTAATGCCATTTTAAGAGCGCATGCCCATGCTCTTGCACCAATATGGGCCAATATCCCCATTATCATACACTTATATTTGCTTTGGCCAAATAGAGAACATTGCCATACAATTAAAGAAAAGTCCATTTTGGCTTCCCAAATATGTGCAAGTATCCACACATAAATACACCAGCATTGTTCCTTTACCCATATGCCTTTTTAAGGAACCATGACCACGTTAAAAATGTGGATATGTCCCAGGATTCCCACTTGAGAACATGCCCAAAAAAGCTTTGCCTGTTCGGCAAGTAATGCAATAGCAAGCAAGCAGTTCAATGCTGGATATGGCAGTACGTGCTAATATCCTGACATAATAACACTATCATGTTTGGTTTGCCCTATAGCCAGTAGTGACATTGTAAGATAACTTGTCCATGCTGGCTGGGCCAACTTGTGCCAGTATCCACAGATAATTACACCCTTACGTTTGATATGATATGGCATTTATAACGCAACCAGTAAGGGTATTGTTCAAAACATGCTGATGATTGCTGCACCATGTGTGCCAATATCCTCACTTTTGTTACACCCCTGTGTTTGTTTTGCTAATATAGACAGTTATGATGCTGGGAGGCATTGTCCAAGCTGGCTGTGCAAATAAGTGCCATCATTGCTATTGATTTCTGGAACCATAATTACACTCGGAAATACCTCCTTGTGCCCTCGATGCAGTGATTATTTTAACCGCATTTATCAACTCACATTCCCCATCCTCTCATCCCCAGACTTGCATTCACAATGCACACATACCTGCATGCACTGCATTTGCACTCATGAACACACTGATATGATATGCTATGATATGGCATTTGTAACGCGCCTATACACAAGTGTTTCAAGGCGCGACGAGGCAGGGAGGGGGGAACAAGGGGAGACAGACAACGATCCTACTAGGCCAGGTGTCATTCAGATGGTGCAAGTGCATGGGTAGGGGGGACGGGAAAAGTGCAAGGGTGAAAGGGAGAGGGGAAAGTGCAGTAATGAACAAGATGAATAATAAGGGCCAGCTGGTGGCAAGTGCAAGATAAGTGCAGACAAGTGCTGGGAAGGGGGGCTGTAGGCATACAGAGACAGTCCCGCAGTGCAGGGGTTGCCAGGAAGGCAGTGCAGGGGAGAGTGGTTGGGCCAAGGACCGAGATTGGTGAGTGGCCCAGTTGCTGATTCAGTACAGTTTCAGTGATTTAGCAGGGGAGAGGGAGAGAGAAAGCAGAAGCAAAGAGGAAGGTTTTGAGGTGCTTCCGGAACCGGAGATGGTTCTCCTCAAGTTTCAGAGAGGAGGGAAGGCTGTTCCAGAGGGAGACCCCAGCTGCGGAGAGAGATCTCCCCCCAACTCGTTGCTTGGAGAAGCGGCTGACTCGGAGGGAGTTGGAGGCGGAAGAGCGAAGTGCTCGAGAAGGAAGATATTTAGGAAGGGAGAGTTGAAGGTAATTTGGCCCCAGGCCCCAGAAGGCCTTGTGAACAATGCAGAGGGTTTTGAATTTAATCCTCACAGCCACAGGGAGCCAGTGTAGCGATTTCAGTCCTGAAGAGATACGGTCCCTGGGCTTGAGGCCAAGGACAAGTCTCGCAGTCCTGTTCTGGATGAGTTGCAGAGGGCGGAGAGTAGAGGCAGGCAGATTTAGATAGAGGCTGTTACACTAGTCCAGCTTCGAGAGAACCCGGCCTCTGGAGACAGTGAGCTTCTGGGGGAAGGAGAGGAAAGGAAGGATACCTCTGAGGAGGTGCAGCTGGTAGTGTGACTTCTTAGAAACGTCAGAAATGTGAGGATAGAAGGAGAGTGTGGAGTCGAAGATGACCCCGAGGTTTTTTGCCTTGCAGGTAGGAGCAGGAAGAGGGCCAAGAGAGGCCGGCCAGAGAGCTGCAGGGAAGGAGAGAGTGGGTGTGCCGATGAGTAGAATCTCGGTCATACTGGCATTAAGGCAGAGGTCGTTGGCAGCACACCATTCCTGGATAGCAGAAAGACAGTTAGAGATGAGGGAAGGAGAAGAGGAGGCCGAGGGTAGCCTGAAAAGGAGCTGGGTATCATCCGCATAGCACTGAAAGTTGGGGCAGAGAGCAGCGATGCGGTGGGCGAGAAGTGCCAGATACTGGAAATGTCGCACAAGAGCACATTCACAAGCGCATTCAACATTGGGCACACACAATCCCTCCAATTCATGCATGCATTCGGTGTACAGACACACACACACACACACACACACACATACACACACACACACACACACACACACACACACACACACACAGTTTTCATACCTGCCAATTACTTCACTTCAGCTTGCCTCAGATCCAGATGTCCGCTCATGTTGCTGCTTGAGAAGACCCACCTCATCCACCATGCAGATAGGAACCAAAAAACAATGGGCGTCACTCAAACTCCTGTCCATGAGTCCTGGTGTGAATGATGAAATGCCAGGAAACCACTGCCTCATGGCCTCCTAGCCTGTAGGGATGTGCAAAAGCACCCCCTGTCTGTGTTCCATCCTGTAGTACACCAGCCAGAATGGCCAATGGACTATGCAAGACTGGGGAAGGAAAACACCCCCACCCTTTCATGGGTCATTGGGCATGCACTGCTGTATGACACACTGTGTCATACAGCAGTACTGTTACTCCAGCAACACTGGCCAGGAGCAGGTGCAGCTGAAGGAGCACCCCAGTTTTCACTTGGCGGGCTTTGTCTCCACCATAATGGGTGGCAGGATGGCACACTTGTCGGGGTGATTATCCCGGGGTCAGCTGAGCCGTGCGCAGACCTCCGGGCTGGGAGGCCCCAACTCCTCCCGTGCTTCCCAAAAATGAGTATGAGACACACACAAGGAACAAGGTGGTTCTGCTGTTTATTATAACAATGGCAGGGATGGGCCTAGGATCGTACGCGTCCGTCCAGACTCTCAAAATTCGTGGGGCTCGCAGGCCCTTTTTACAGCAGTATGACGCGCTACTTGCGTCATCTGGGAAAGTTAGCGAAAAACCTATTGCCACTTCGGATTGGTTCCTCGAGTGGTAGGGTTAGTATAGGATACATATTGAGAATAATATTAGTGGTTAAGGATGAGTCAGGTGGTATACTTGGGCTGTCCCTTCTATTAGATACTTGAAAATTGTTACACAAAGACCCCTGATGATTGGCTAATGTTAGTGGCGTCAGTGATGAGTCCCCTCATGTTCTGATTGGTCCTCCCGCGAGCCCCTAAGTCTGGGACCATCATTGTTCCCAGCTCGCGGTGTACCTGGTACTAGCAACAATGTGTAACTATGTGTTTGTGCAGACAATGTGCGGGTTTGCTCATAGGCTTGAGAGCAGGCCATTCCCATCGCCGTAGGTGTCCATCTTGCCATTTCGCTGTTGCAACCTGTGCCCTAGACGTCGGACCCAGGCGACTTCTGTTTCGTGGGACTGGCACCTTGTCAGGTCGGCTTGGTCACGTGTGGAGAGACAGTAGCTGGAGCGGAATTCTGCACTTTTAAAGTTGTATTTCGCTTCTGTGTGCTTGGCTTTGCTTACAGGTGTGACCTTGGCGCCGGCTGGTAGCATACCAGTTGCAACATCATGCCCTAGGCTATGAGCTCTCGCTGGGCTCGTTCTGCGTGATCAGCACTTGTACTCTTGCTCATACAGTGTTCATGGCGGTTCTTGCTTGCGGCCTACTTGGGCCTAGTTCATGGGTGTGGATGCATAATCCACGGTACCTATGTCGCGGTTTGACATGGCGTCATAAGCAATATTATGTCTACATTATGTTCTCATCACGATGCGAGAGATGGGAGAAGCGTCAGCAAGCGTATACGCGAGTCCTTCAGGCGTCTTGCGTTTCTGCATTACTATAAAGGGCCCCATGTGAAAAATAAAAAAGATGCGCGTCAGTGGGTGTATCCGTCACCTACGTCATAGCACTGAATATCTTCTTCGTGTAGGCTGGTGTGTGAGTGACCAGTGTGCATGGTGACACGTGTGTTCTTGGCAGTTGGCTAGGTCGCTGTGGCATCTCAAACGATGTGGGTGCTCGTTGTTAATGTCTTAGTCGAGTTCATCCATGCCGCAGGTGTCGGCTTGAGTGGGACAGGCTGGTGGGCATATCCTTATGTTCTTGAACCAGGGTATTTTGTCATCTGCTAGATAGGCGAACTTATCTCGTGGTGGGTGCCTGGGCCGCGATCCTCTAGGCCATGGTCACGATGAGATTCGGGGGAGCTTGTTCTCCCATTCTCCCACTTCACTGTCACAAATAATGGATCTGCCCCATGAAGGAGAAGAACAAGAGGTGTTAGCCACAAGTGTCTTTTGTTGCTGGAGGAGAAAGTCAAAGCAGTGTTAGACATTCATGTCTTTTGTTGGCAGTAGAAAAGGTGACAGCATTGCTGGGCACACCTCAGATTTTTGGGAATACATTGATCAAACAATGTGTGATTTGGAAGTGGACAAAGCAAAAGCAATGGTAGAAACACATGCCATTTTTTGGAGAAGGACTCAGCATTGTGTTGTTGGAGGAAAAAGACAAAGCAATGTTAGGTGTGTATTTATTTTGTTGGTGTAGGAGAACGTCAAAGCAATGCTAGGCGCAGATGTATTGTATTGGCAGAGGAGAACGCTATTAAGCACACATATCTTTTGTGGGTGAACGAGAAATTCAAAGGAATGTCCAACCATCATGTGTTTTATAGGCACTGAAGCCCAAAGCGATGTTCGGCACACATGTTTATTTTGCAGTAGAAATGGCCAAAGCTGTGTTAGGCACAGGTGGTTTTTTGGGGCTAGGGGGGATGAAAGCCATGTAATGCCCATGTGCCTTTTGTTGGAGGAAGAAAAGATAAAATCGTTGTTGGCCAGTCTGCTTTATATTGGGCAGAGCTGAATAAAATAAATACGCTTGAAAACCTGCATGAAGTAGGGGACATGGTAGTGGTTTCAAGGGATTTACATATTGTGTGCAATTGTCACCTGCTACAGCACCAGCCATTCTCATTGCAGAAGCCTAGATAGTTTGATGCTCAGTCAAAATCTGCAACAGACGTCTTGCTCTGCAAAGAACGGGGGCATCTACCTCAAGTGAAGCAAGTGCAATGGGAATGCATGTAATGCTGTATGCAACTGTGCCCTTCTCACATCAGGTGTCATAGGACGAGGTTCAAGAGGAGGAAGGAGTTGAGGCCCTGTCATCTGAGTCAAAAGCAGGAGAAGAGATGACAACAATTCATCTACACAGTGACTATTCCACAGATGATACACAAGCGGTGACTCCTTTAAGCACCCCACCTCTGATTTCCTTGGAATCAGATGACCATGAAGAACACATCCAAGGTTCGGCTCTATGTCCTCATCCAAGTTTGAGAAACAGGCACATCTTTTGGAGGATACAAAGAGAGAACAAGGGTGTGCGGATGTGGACGAGTCAATACAATCGTCAAGGGCAAATACTGTGCTCAGGATGCTAGATTCAGAAACTCCCCGTGTTCCACTTGTCTAAAAATTAGCAGCTGGTGGTAGGCAGTCATATCAGCACCACCAGCATGTATGTGACGAGCCTTATACAGCACACACTGCAAAGTACACTATGCAAGCCTCGGGAAGCAGGAGAGGAGATGGCTTGTCTCCTTCCTAAATAAATAGGCATGTGAAGTTATTTTAAAATGGAATCACAACAAGCGCACACTATCACCAGTCATGTCTGCAAAAATGTGTCTTGACGGGAAAACAAGGAGCTAGTTAGGTAGATATGCCCTGAGGGGGAATGTGACAGCCTAACATACTTCAACTTCAGCTATGGGCCAATTTTTACCACTATCCTGCACTGATAAACCAGAGAGTCTTGCGGATTAATTGATTGTATCAGGCCCTGGTTGAACACAGACATTGCCCGCAGATTGTTTGACACTTAGACAATGTATTCCCTCCACAGTCAGCAACCACAATTTATTTGTCTTTTGATTGTGATTAACATCACTCCAAAAATACTAACATGTCACTTTTTGCATTATATTAACTATACATGTTGTGCCCTATTCCTTTGTTGAAAGTACGGTCTTCAGATGCAGAAATGTCCTCATTAGTCCTCACTGAGAAAATATGTGTAGCCACTACTCGAGAGAAATTGAGTACCATGCATCTCTGGCCAGTTGTTGGATCCACTGAGAATGGCACTGGAACACTGTGAGGTTAAAAACGTTGTTTGACGAAAGAGAGTGTGAACCATTGCTCAAGAGACTGATTTTATGGAAATCAGCTGGCACCGGACAGCCTTTTCCTGTAGCTTTCATCAGAAATATGTAAAATAACTGCCTCAGAATGTTATTTGCCAGGCCACCTTGTGTTTGAGATGGTTTGACAGCAAGATCCACAGGCGAGTTTTACTTTGGGAAAATGTAAAGGCAAGTAGGACATGGCATATAAGTGAGCTTTGTGGCAGCGAACAATAGGTCTAAAAGGTTTGGCAGTCAGGAAGACTGGCAAAGCCAATGCAAATGCCCTATGCCATTATATGTCATTGCTAAGATAGTATGTGCGGGCCAGAAACTCTATGCCCACGTTAGACACTACTATTGTGCCTTAAGCATGCTACAAAGATGCAGGTGCAACACAACCTGCCCTATAACCAGCTGAAGATTGCAAATGTTGATTCCTAAATGGTGACCAACTGCTGCAGAAGCCACAACCAGGAACTTGATTGTACCTAACCAACACCTACACGTTGGCAAATCTTGGACAATACGTGTTATGTACTACGGCCTTTTGAGGAGGGCACTTCTCAGAGTGATGGCATGCATTCACTGCCGGCTCCTGTCTCATCACACAGGTGGGTGGGCATGTCTTGTCAACAAATGAAATGCCCTGTTTCTCGTCTGCAAGAATGAGCAGGAGCACATATGTACGATAGTGTGAAGACATGACTGCAGCTCTGCAGGAGTACAGGGATGAGCAGTGCCTAAAACCCCTCCTCGGCTCCACACTACTACCAAATGAGCAGTGATCCCAACAATAAAGTTGAAACAGGCAAAGCCCAACAGCTATACCTTATTTGCAGCTTTTGGAAACATGGACTGAGGACAGGCTGTACACTTCAGGAGCAGTGTGAGGTGATACAGTTTCAGCACAAACAATAATAGCACCAGCGTATCAAAATAAAAGAATGTCCAACCAATGTGCGAGAAAAATAGGAAATTTAATAAAAACGAATATTGCACACATCAAACTAAAAACAATAAAGACCCACCACAAAAATGCCGACTTTTAGAATAGAGGCACTCTATGAGTGAAGACAGGAATGCAGATTATTGATTTGAACAGCAAATGTGGATGTCCCAGGATATGTCTTTCAAAAGAAAAGAAGGGGTGATTAAAAGGGGTCTCTTCAAAAACATTTACGTTTTTATCTTTGGGGCAAGTCAGGGTCAACTTTATTCGAGGCGTGGGGCCCAAGTGAAATGAGTCAGCATTTGAGTCAGATCGAGTTCAATTATTCCAGCACTTCATGTTGGTGGACGAGTCAGTGGTGAGGCAATGCTTCTACTGGGTTGAGTTGGCATTCATGAATGGCAAGTTGATAGCTTCCGACTGTTCAAGTCAGTGTTTGCACCAGTTGCTGCCACAGAGTCAAGCCAGTGATCGGTTTAAGTCGAGTCAGTCCGATTCAATAGGTTGAGTCAGTGACTTTATTTATTATTTATTTTTTTGCATTTATTTCAGTGCACAAAGTCCTGGGGCATCTAGGCGCTACTTACAGAAAGTGCCGCTGAAAGAGCAGGTGAGCAGGTGGAGGTTGATAGAATGCCAAAATCAGCACTAAACGCCCTATAATGGCTGGAAGTGAGCTGCACATGGTTGAGTCAGCACAAAGAAGCTTTCTCAAGACAGACTTTTGAGTTGTTGGGTGCCTCAATCCAGGGTCTCCAGGGTCAAGGTGAGCCCTTTATTCCACACTTCAAATCCAGGAAGCTTGTCTGGCACCTGCAGGGCATCCTTCACCCCTAGTGAGCATGATCCTGTTTCCACAGGCAATATAAAGACATTGGCTCTGCCACTGCAAATGTGTCCCTCAGGTGGGTAGGGACTATGTCAGAGGACCTGCTAATAGACTGTAACCCAAACACGTGCCTAAGTGAATCTGTCTTGTCTTGAAGTACAAAGATGAATCAACTAAGGGCAGATTGTCCTTATATTGGCGAATTGCTATAGTGGTTTGATCCAAAGCAAGCCTCCTGTATGGTATCCAATCCAGAATGTTGCAACAATGTTCCTTTGCCTTTTGTTGTCATACCAGAGTGCTTTCTCTGCATAAAATGGAGAGGGGGAGGAAGCTTGGGGAGCCCTACAGAATCCAAGATTGTGGAACCCCCCCTCCTGACCTATATCGTTCTTCTACACTATTCTAAACTCCATTCCCTTTCCCATGTTTGAATACTTCAAAAGTGCTTTGGTAATCAGCACCCTGGTGTGAGAGTGTTTTTATTATGTCAGGACAGTGACACTTCTATAATGTGTGCAGAAATGTGTTAGCCTTTCTCCAGGGGGTCAAAAATCAAAAAACAGTGGCTTCCTGGGATTGGTCCCACATGGTTGTTGTAGAGGTACCCAGGCCAGACAGCTAATGTACACTAGCTATAGCTAATATACACTAGCCCTGTTATTACTGAGTCACCTCACCCAGCTGACACAAATATGGCATCCAAATGATGTGGCTGCATAATTGTCGGATCCCCATAGCCATCATGTCATAACCAGACAGGGCTTATTTTTCACAGTTTACAGTGTCACAAGACTGAATAGGGGTACACAAATCTTATCTTTGAAATGAGAGATGCAGCCAATTAAAAACACCTATGCCTGTTAACCCCTTGTGTCCCTGCAGCTCTCAGGAAGGCACATGACCTTTGAACCTATCCTTTACCAATGCAGGGCAGTTGCCGGAGATGTCATGAATCTGTCACAGCAAAGGCACATGAGTGCATTATGATTTTTGTATGAAGCAATATGAAAGGTGGGTCTGATTAATAGACCGACTTTTCAGAAAAAACAATTACACACATCATTAGATTTCAAAAAAATCTAAAAGTTCAGTTACTCCATTCTCAAATCCTCAAAAGATGCAATTCTGTCACAGTATGTTATTTTTATTTCAGTTCAATTTCAGCACATCAGCCAAGGACATCCTTCAGTGAGTAGATTGGTAGAACCCCCAGTTAATCCACTCTTCAGATAGCCCATGATCAACAGGCTCATCTGACTCTCTCAGAATACTAATCAAGCTCACACACTTATCACTCTGAACAGTTTCCAAGAATCCACCTCGTATACACCATACCCTCTGGCATCAGTCATGTTTGCAGAATTAAACATGAAGATCATATCATGGCATGGCTGTACACCTGTCACACTGCTACACAAACCAATAACACATGATGCTTTCACCTCTGACTGATGATATACAACAGTTGAGGATTTAAATCTGCATCTCTGTTGCATATTTCAGAGGAGGACATTTTAGCAGTGGAGCTTCATAGTTTTTGAAGGTAAAGGTTTTCAGTCATGTGGTAAAATCGTTACTGTACTGACATTGGGCCTCATTACAATAGTGGAGGTAAGGTAGTGCTACCGACGCCTTTGTTACCATGCCACCACATTACGAGTTCTGCTTGCGGGTGCTGCTCTGCACGCCTGGTCAGACCAGACGTGCAGAGCGGCACCCGCGAGCAGAACTGAATGCTAGCAACGGTACCGTTATGAACGGTACCGCTGCTACCATCCTCCCCATTCCCATTGAGCCTTATGGGGGCTCAAATGGGAATGGGGACGTTCCAGCTCTGGGTCCCGCGCAAGGGATATTACCAGGCCTGCCAAGGTCGGAATGGCTCAGTAATTCCCCTTTCACGGGACCCAGAGCTGGACCCGAGTTTGGGGGTAGCCATGCCCTTGTTAAGGGCATGGCTACCTCCAACCTCGTAATGAAGCCCATTGTCCATGTTATAAGTTTTAGTATTAGGGTTTGGGTGCCCGATAACTCCACACAAGGGGTCAGCATCCTAGAACTACTGTATGCACGGACAACCCCTTGAAAATCAAGCACGTGTTATTGGGGTACATGGAAGTGAATGATATTGGAAAAACTGTTTGTGTAAGAAACCCTGATTCCCTTAAGACAAAAAGGCAATTGCATGAGCTATATGCAGACAATGAGGCTCAAAAGCCTTGTTTTCCAGTGTGCACCAGCGGACAGAGCTAAGGAGGCAGTCGCCAAGTGCAACGCAGTGGTGACACATGCAATTCAAGATGTTTCAAGGAGAGAATCAAGTGATCCGTGGTTATCAGAAAATACAGTTAAAGGGGAATCTGCAAGAGCCAACACAAAGACGCCTTTGTCAGCAGTCAGGCGAGGGTCATTACAGAGCTGCAGGCAAAAGTAGGCTTAATTGAAATAATTGATTTAAGACTATTTTCATTAGATGTGGCTTGAACAATTATGTTTTCAGCTTTGCTAGGTGCAATATACCTCGAGCATGCGGGATATGTGGGATTAACTTGTCACACCACAAACATGTTATTCTTACTGAAGAGTTTGGGTGTGTGTGTGCGCGTGCGCGCGCCAGTGCGTGTGTGCGCACATTTATTTATTGGTGTTTTGAACCGGTCCAATGCCAATTCAGAGCGGCAAGAGGCAAGGATGTGGGTGGGGAGCTGAAGGGGTGGGTGAACACCAGGCTCGTTCTGGCCTATAGGGCAATAGGCCCATGGCCGAACTAAAATCACAAAAATCTGGTGTGGGACAGTGTTTTTAGTCAAAGTGGGCCACATTTATGGCCAATTTGGACCAGTTTGATTTAATTCACTCTGTGGCTGGTAGTTTTGACCACTGTTGCTGAATAAATGTTCTTTCAAATGCACAATTTGGATCACACTTCAAAATACTCCACTTTGCTTACTAAAAGAATGACTAGCCATTTGCAACGGTGGGCCACTTTTTCTTTGGTGCCAGAGTCAATTGTATGGCCCAGTCCGACCCTGGTGAACACGATGGGTCTGGGAGGTCTGAGGGTAAAGAGCAGAGGTGCACTTGCAAAACATTAGGATGTCAAAATACACGTGTGTGTTACCTTTCGGGGCAACTAGCCACGTTAGATGATAACTGCAGTGTGGATAGGCTTAGAGAAAAGAAAGATAGCGCACGAGTGGCATGCCACTCTTAGGGAAACTCTGCTGCGACGCTGAGAGAAATGAACTTGCGAGGCACCCGCACCTGGAAAATACAATAACACGGCGTCCCTGGCTTGAACTGCACGATTCATCTTAAGATCCGACACATTAATCCTTGGGGGATGGATGGAAAATATTTCAGCCCTTGACAGCTTTGCTGATTTCTTCCTATTTTTTGGTACAATAGTGTACTGACACAATGCAATTGTGCCTTTGCCCTGCAGTTGAGAAAACATTCTCCAAGGACAATGCCTCTGCCTTTACCATTGTGCAAGACTACAAATAGCAACAGAAGGATGCAGTGGGTTTGAGCAACACATCATCGTTCCTTTTTCTATTGGATGCCATATCCTTGTAATGCAAAGTTATGTGATGGGCAGCAACATGTGGCATAGTTCCATCTCACAGTTCCTGAGTGGCAATCTTCTTCAAACAGCGAAAAGGAGCTGTCGCCATCTCATGTTTTGCCTCTGGATTTTTTTAGTGGGAAGTTTGGGTGAGTGCCAATTTGGAGGTGCCTAGAGGCCCCACACTGATGGCTCTTGGATTGCTTTCCTTAGTTTATATCACAGAAGGTTCTCTTTCAAAATCAATCTGCTCGCGTAAGAACGAATACCGCGAGGCTCGAGCAGCGCCATAATCTGTAATGGTCTACATTGGCTTCTGGTGAAATATCAGCTAATCTGTATGGCCCTCTGCATCGCCCACAGGGAATTCTGGGGCATTGGGCCTAAATACTTGTTCCCCATTACCAAACATTAGGGGTCATTATGACCCTGGCGTTAACCATGCCATGGTTGACGTCAGTATTTTACCAACTCCGCCATGGTGAATGGCGGAATTACCGCCCCATTCCAAGGTGTGCGTGGCAGTAATTCCCCATTCACCGTTGGCCCTTCCCCATTCCCATTTTTGCCCCGTAGGGCTCAATGGGAATGGGGATGGCGGTAATTATGGTACCGCAAATTGTGGTACCGTAATTACCTTGAAAGTCCCTTTGCGGGTTCCTTCCTTAACGGCTGGTAAAACCAGCCGTTAAGGTGGGGACCTGCAAAGGGACCTTGTAATTAGGCGGTAAGGGGTTAACGGCACCGCCACCTTTTATGGCGCCATTAACCCCTTACTGCCCGGGTCGTAATGAGGCCCATTGTGTCCCTTTGAGAGTTCTCCATCAAACATCAAAGGGCATGCGACTCCTCTCCACCTTGGGTGCTATCGGACCACTGTGCTGGCGATGCGTACAGTATAAATACAGTACATTACCTAAAACCCAGTGGCCATCACTTGCTTGCCACTAGCCGTTGCTTTACATGTCTTTTTCTTCTGTTTCTATTGTAGTCTACTCTCAATGTATGCCATTTACATTGAAATGGTCTTCACAATCCAACCCTGTACTAGTGTTGTGACGACAAGCTCAGCATGTCTTCTGCCTGGTAAGGATCTGAAATGCTACTAGCTTAAGAGGGGGTTGGAATAAAAGGAGAAGTGGTGAGGGGGGGTGCATTTGTGTGTATTGGAAAGGGTGACTCCAATGGGACGCGCTACAGAACGTAGCCTTAGCAGTTGGAGGAGGATACCGATTCCTAGCGTTCAGTACTGTACAGTCTGATCTGCAAGAGAAAAATTATCTTTTCCATTTTAATGATGTTCACATATGCATTATTCACACTCCAATCACTTGTTGGCAGCAGGCTGCTGAACCTACATAGTATTGTGCAGTCTAACATGTTAGAAACAGTCTTACCGACCTTTTGCATTACTTTGCACCCGAGCGAGCAGGACACTTGATCCTGGGTGTCGGTGGTAATGAAACCAGACAACGTTATTTCTTTTCGACAGAAATCATGCACAGTCCTTAAGTGCCAAATAACGACATACTAAACGAATGACTACATAAAATGACAGTTTACAGGCAATGTTCAAAACGCCTAACCTATTCCATTCTCTGTATGTTCAGTTTGCCTTTAACATGTGCTTGCAGGAGAAAGTCGGACATCTTCAACCCAATGATTACAGCAGCATTTCATCAGCAGGACTCAACCCAAATCTGTCAACCAAATCCTCGAAAAGTTCAGCCGAACCCGAATCACCCGACTACAGGTACAGTTTGGTGATTCTGACAAATGTGTTTGCTCAGGTTCAGATACACACTGCCATATACACTGCTTATAAGTTTATTTTGCCTGCAGACTTGATTCATTCTATGGTTTTATGATATCTTCTGGTGTGTTTATGTCTTACTTTGTGGAAGACAGATGTTTAACTGAAGCTCTCTTAATTTTCTTTATCTTTAAAACATTGAACCGTGGCTTCCTCATCTTCTCTTCCCACGTCTACTCTGTTTATTTGTTTACTTTCCCTCAAAATCTCTAATGCATAAGCAACACATATATATTGGACTTTGTTGTCCTTGGCAGCCAACTTCTCTAGAACTTTGAAAGGCACTTTCTATCCCAGTGGTGTCCTGATCAATCACGCCTTCACTATACTTAGGATAGCCTGAGCACTCCTTGAGCCACTCATGCACCCAGACTAAGCATTCACTATTCCATTATTTTCATCTCTCAACTCATTCTTCCCCTCCGTCGAAGCTTCTGTCAAGTTTTCCTGTTCTCCTCTAATCCCCCTTTCTTCATGTTTTCTCTGCAGAATATTGGCCTGGTGATCCCTGGGTGCAGAAAGCACACCCTACATTCTTGGACAAGGAAAGGCACTTTGAGACCACTGGTTTTGTGATTCTGGGCAGTATGAAAGCTAACTAATTAATTATTAATGGTGGGGCAAACTCCTGTAGGGTCTTGGGCACTAAAGGAGACTGTTACAATTCTGAAAGAAGAGTGAGTCTTTTGGGTTTGTTCCAGCGTACCATCTCAAGTTACATTGATCTAAGAATGCAACCTTCTGTCAAACTCCTGAATGCCCCCTCCACACTTTCTCCCACCCCAGCCCTTCTTGCATCCAGAGCTCTGACGTGGTTGAGCATTTGGCAAAATCTTAGAAAGTATATGAATAAATAAATCAAACATCAGAAAATATCAGATGCATCACCGATTATGTTCTCACATTGCTGAATGTCTTATATTATTATCCCTAAGTACTTTCTAGGTTTCTGTAAATTCCCATATTACGACCCAAGACAGCCATGTTTCCAGTTTTCACATGATGTATGACATTTTCAAGCCTAATGTGTGACACTTTATCACAATCTGAGGGCAACCTTGTCTATAAACTATTGATAGGTTCATAAATGATTGACTTTATTGCAGTCCATGGATTTAGAAAAGACGCTGCTATCATTCCCATAGCTTTACGCTGCGGTGTAGGCCCCGTACAATGAATCGTTGCTCCAAGAGAGAGTTTATTCTATGATCAAAGTAAGAATACAGACCCCAATCATTAATTGCCCCTCATCACGGCGCTCCACAAACTGAGTCTACTAAACAGGAACAGATTGCTTGCCTGTTTTAGGGGTATCTTGGGGCAGATGTGGCAGACAAGTGTAGAAGAAGGGGGTCGACAAGGATATGTGAAAAACGCATTAACATTTGGTGGCTGCACACTCTCTCTGGGGGCATTTTTACAGATTGTATGGATGGCATTTCAAATTCATGTCTTTTTAACATGTCCCATGTTCCTGTCATACACTTTTTATATTTGCATTCTGAGCCGGTAGAAGCTGGCTAGCAATGAAACTGCCACCTGTTGTGTGTGCCTTTGGACCACTAACAGTATACAAAAAAGGGGTAATTATGAGTTTGGAGGTAGCCATGGTGCTATTAGCGCCATGGCTGTCTCCAAACTCGTGTCCGAGTTCCTTGAATGTGGACTTGCCGAATCATTCCAACCTCGGAGGACCCGGTAAGTCCCCATTCAAAATACCCGTCCCCATTCCCATTTGAGCCTCCATAGGGCTTCCGCTAAGGGACCTCGTAATGCGGTGGTAGGGGGTTTCATCAAGTCGCAGCACATCACGAAAGACAGAAATCCACTATATCCGTGCAATATTTAATTTTGGGTGAATGCATACCCCTTTCTGCAAACTAAAAACATTACTAATGTTAAAATGGTAAACACACTAATTGAAACAGATGGAAGATAAAAGGAAATTAAACTAGACTGTGGGGAGTGTTTACATCCTCCAAAATGCTTAGGATTACTCCAGGACCGTAGGCAGTCCGTTAGTCACCGATCATCCCCGCCACTGCCATTCAAGACTGTTTTGTTCACATGCAATCATATTTACTCTAGTTTGCCACCTTATATTATGTTGGGAGGGATGAAGGACTTCTGGCCTCAGCCATCATGCTCACTTCAAATGCTTAAATTAAATAACTGCACCGTGGCCTTTCACATTTACCAATTGTGGACCTCCTGGGTAAGAGATATGAAGTGGGAAGAATATTCACTTCACTGGGATTGCCAGGTATCCATGAAGCTGGCTGGTCAAGACACATTCGTGATCGTGCAAAGAGTTGCTTCCAGAAACGTCTAAGGACAGCAAAAGACAGACCTTCACAGTTGGGACAATATGAGATGCAGTCGTTCGAAAAACAACTTGAGCACGACATTCTCAAGCAAAAGATGGCCCCATAAGCAATTAAACAGTGGTTGTCTTAAGCAGAAAGACAGACAGTTGGCATTCAGATGACATTGCTATTATATGCAGAGAGACGAGATGTTTAATGGGAAGGGCCTCTGTCATGAGGACGGTATACCTAGACTGAAAAATGCGGTGGAGAAACTTCAAACCAGACTCCCGGAGCTGGAGCTAATCTGCATGGGAACGGAGGACAAACATATGATTGATTGTGTACGTTTTTCAGCATGTTTGAAAGGTTGTCAGGGCCCACCATTTGAGCATTCCTACTGGTGCATCACCTTTCTTCCTTGGGTGTACGTTCAACATGTACACCCGCTCTGCCCCAGGAATGATGCGCGCCAAGAAGGCCCAACACAAGACGTGCTCTTTACTCCCATACATCTCATGCCAATACATTGCTTTAATAGCAACACATTAAAGACTTTTCGATTGTCTGAACGTGTCAAATAATATCCTTCATGGATTAGTTTCTTTTTTTTTAATTGCTAGATTTCTGTGCATGGTTTGATCTGCCCTTTTCCTGTATATTATTTTATGTCATGGTTGTGATGAGGAATGTGATGAGCAGGTGAAAATATGAAATCGTGTTTCATTTAAATTGCGGAATATTTGTACAGCTGTGCCTGAGCCCTAAAATGTGCTTGTTTGAAGTGGAGGTGCAAATGCTAATAGTGCATACGATGTTTCAGATAATTGGCAATGCATGAGCTGAAGATGGTAGCATATAAACAATACACACACGAAATAAACGGATATTTTCTTGGAAGATGCGGGGTACAGCACGTTTGTTGTTTAGTTCCCTGTCCATAAGCATACAACAATCAAGCAAAACATCAGGTTCTTCTGCATCATGGAGCCTTAAAGTCTTATCTGGACCTGCCATTTATAGTTAATGATTAATACAGTCCAGGTGGCACCCTCAGTGGCCTTTCTGACCAGCTACATAAAGGACTCTGTCAGGTACCCAGGTAATGATATGGGTGATATGTTCACATAAGGACAATGTCCCAATGATGCCAGGCAGTTAGGAACCTGTGTATAACCGATACAAACCCACAGGGAAATGAAGATGGGATCCTAACCATAACATGGCGCTTTTGCTATGGGATTGTGCTTTAGAGATATAAGGTTTAGTGTCATATGAATTGTTGTTGTCTAGTTTGGGGAAATGTGGCTCCATGGAAGTAGTCATGTGCCAGGATATAAGGAGGTGGCCCACAAGCACAGGTGCCGAAACATGTTCATTTGTATCAGTGAGTGTGCCATTATCTTTTTGGAAGTAGTCTTCAGACATTGCCACTCTATCCTGCATATTGCGATTGTCACGTGCCAGTGGCTTCACCAAACACAACGTCCCAGTGCTTCTCATGGAATACGAAATAGAGAGGGAAGAGCCTCTAATGGGTCACAAAATAATGTGTTATGGAGGGCCTAATAGGTGCCTAGTGAAAGCTAAGAAGCAGAAGCAGATAATCAACATTTCAAAGACATGCAGCCTATTTAACCAATAAAATCAGCCTAAGAGTGGCCTATTGATTCATGCCTTGGACGATAGTGACAGTGATTGGTACATTTTTATGAAAACCTACCCAACAGAATAACTAGATCCTCCTAGACTATGGCCCAATTCCAGAAACTGACATCCGCCCCCAATCCATAATTGACTTTGTACATATGTCCCATAAACTCAGCATCTCCTATGATGTTACCTCTGCTTGTGGGGCTGCCTCATTGCAAACTGGACCCTCCTCTGACAGGATTCAATAGCAGCTGAGATTGTACATTGACTCCAGCAGCAGGGAGGTTTACCATATCTGTAGGATAGAAAGAGATATCATAACATTAGGCTCAATTGATGTATATGCTGGTTGCTAACAACCACCAATAATTTACAGGGCCATAGCATACATATTTTATTGTACAATTCCAGTGAAACAACGAACAAAAGAAAGAGATTTGTATCAGTCTGACAGACCTAAAAACAAGCCTGCTAAAGTACAGACATCTGGATCCTGGCAGGATTATCGTCAGTGATATCAATGGAACAACGTAATAATTTACAGATACAGAGGACGCTTCTGAAATGTTGTGGTACCAAAGCAATGAAGACATGGTTTCTGCAGAACCACTTTGAACAATCGGGCTGCATCATATGTGACTCACCAACACTAAACAAGTACCTTCGGAGGAGGTTCATATACCACACCCAATACTGTTGCTACTAGGCCAAGAGATAGTAGCATGTTCGGAACGATCTCTGACAGCACCCAAGATGGAAATTCAAGAGGAAAGTCCCAGATGATGTTAGACGAGCCCCAATGATACACAGTATTGGGGAGGGTACTAGATCCAACCCAAAATGCTGCTGTATGCTTGCTGCTATAAACCATCAAATCTGGAAATGTCTCTGAAACACCTGATTCACCTCTATATGCTCCGGGCATAAGAGTTGTATTGAGGTTAGAACAAACATTAGTTGGGATAAAATGTTCCATATCAAATTAAAAGTTTGATTGGCTGACTGATACATATGAGCCTCTGTTCGCTGATCCCCAATAGAAACTCAAGATATCTTTGTTGATTCTGAGGTGTAAAGGCCCTCTTGCCTATGCTTTCTAACTGACAAAAATATATCCATTATAAAGATTGTACGGCATGTAGGAGATTTGTAGGGGTTATGTTTAGTATTTCATGGTATTTTGTGGAAAACATATTGGGGTCTTTTTATAGCGATGGGACTAATTTCAGAATACTGCCTAATAACTATTTCACCAGGGTCACTAACGGTAAACAAATACTGGACTGAATATTTGGCTCATGCTCGCCTGTGATATTTTATCTACAATATCACTCTCATGCCCTTTTGGCTGTGTTTTAAAATAAGTAAAGCATGGAAATTAAATATAAAACATACATTTGTCATCTCTCCAATTTACTCGGACTAACTTTGCCTTAAGTATTTTTACTGCACATTTTCAGGGTAATTCATAGAAATTCGCACAAAAGTGGCGCACGCAACTGGCGCACAGCATGCCCGTGCGAATGTCTGCGCCAGCCGCGTGCGCTAAAATCGATTTCCGCGCACAGCGTATTCATGGATTTTCGCATCCAAAACCAGCCGTGGCGCAGCGTGGCGCAGCGACCCTGCAGCAGCACCAGTTACGCCCCAAGAACGCCATCGCGCAAGGAACAGCCCTCAAAATCCCCAAATAATCGCAAAGGGCTGCGCCAACCCTGGACCAGTTCACAGGGCTGGTAAACAGCAAACGCCAAGCGGGGACCGTGTATTTCAGTGGTTCGCGGGAAGTTCCACACGTGATTGTCCTGTGTACGTGTGCATCAGGGGTGCGCGGGAAGTATCACACGCGATTCCATCAGGGTACGTGTATTTCAGGGGTGCGCGGGAAGTTCCACACGCGATTGGCCCTGTGCGAGCAGGGTACGTGTATTCCAGGGGTGCGCGGGAAGTTCCACATGCGATTTCAGCAGGGTACGTGTATTGCAGGGGTGCGCGGGAAGTTCCACACGCGATTTCAGCAGGGTACGTGTATTTCAGGGATTCTGGGGAGTACTACACGTGAATTGGCCGTGTGGGTCCTCCCAGGTGTTCGCTCTACAACCTCCACGGCCCCTGCAGGCAGCCCACACCACGGGGGACTACCCTGCACCCCTGCTCATGTCCCGCAGGCAGCCCATTCACCATGGGCAAGACCTCCAGCCAACCCACATGTCACCTTGCACCACTGACCAACAATGCATGTCTCCCACCACCCCCACCCCCCAGCCACCAGGGGCACCCTCCACCAGGCCCCCACCCATGTCTCCCACCACCCCCACCCCCCAGCAGTGCAGGGGCAGCCTCCACCAGGCCCCCACTCATGTCTTCCACCACCCCCATGCCCCAGCCATCAGGGGCAGCCTCCACCAAGCCCCCACTCATGTCTCCCACCACCCCCACCCCCCAGCCACCAGGGACAGCCTCCACCAGGCCCCCACTCATGTCTCCCACCACTCCCTATGCCCCAGCAGTCAGGGGCACCCTCCACCAGGCCCCCACTCATGTCTACCACCACCCCCATCCCACAGCCACCAGGGGCAGCCTCCACCAGGCCCCCACTCATGTCCCCCTGCACCCCCACCCCCCAGCAGTGCAGGGGCAGCCTCCACCAGGCCCCCACTCATGTCTCCCACCACCCCCACCCCCCCAGTGCAGGGGCAGCCTCCACCAGGCCCCCACTCATGTCCCCTATTACCCCCACCCCTAGCCACCAGGGGCAGCCTCCACCAGGCCCCCACTCATGTCTCCCACCACCCCCACCCCCCAGCAGTGCAGGGGCAGCCTCCACCAGGCCCCCACTCATGTCTCCCACCACCCCCACCCCCCAGCCACCAGGGGCAGCCTCCACCAGGCCCCCACTCATGTCCCCCTGCACCCCCACCCCCCAGCAGTGCAGGGGCAGCCTCCACCAGGCCCCCACTCATGTCTCCCACCACCCCCATCCCACAGACAGCCACCAGGGGCAGCCTCCACCAGGCCCCACTCATGTACCCCTGCACCCCCACCCCCCAGCATTGCAGGGGCAGCCTCCACCAGGTCCCCACTCATGTCTCCCACCACCCCCACCCCCCAGCAGTGCAGGGGTGCCCTCCACCAGGCCCCCACCCATGTCTCCCACCACCCCCATCTCCCAGCCACCAGGGGCAGCCTCCACCAGGCCCCCACTCATGTCCCCCTGCACCCCCACCCCCCAGCAGTGCAGGGGCAGCCTCCACCAGGCCCCCACTCATGTCTCCCACCACCCCCTACCCCCCAGCAGTCAGGGGCACCCTCCACCAGGCCCCCACTCATGTCTCCCACCACCCCCACCCCCCAGCAGTGCAGGGGCAGCCTCCACCAGGCCCCCACCCATGTCTACCACCACCCCCACTCCCCAGCCACCAGGGGCAGACTCCACCAGGCCCCCACCCATGTCTCCCACCACCCCCACGCCCCAGCCACCAGGGGCAGTCTCCACCAGGCCCCCACTCATGTCCCCCTGCACCCCCACCCCCCAGCAGTGCAGGGGCAGCCTCCACCAGGCCCCCACTCATGTCTCCCACCACCCCCATCCCACAGCCACCAGGGGCAGCCTCCACCAGGCCCCCACTCATGTCCCCCTGCACCCCCATCCCCCAGCAGTGCAGGGGCAGACTCCACCAGGCCCCCACTCATGTCTCCCACCACCCCCACCCCCCAGCCACCAGGGGCAGCCTCCACCAAGCCCCCACTCATGTCCCCTATTACCCCCACCCCCCCGCAGTGCAGGGGCAGCCTCCACCAGGCCCCCACTCATGTCCCCTATTACCCCCATCCCCCAGCTACCAGGGGCAGTCTCCACCAGGCCCCCACTCATGTCTACCACCACCCCCATCCCACAGCCACCAGGGGCAGCCTCCACCAGGCCCCCACTCATGTCCCCCTGCACCCCCACCCCACAGCAGTGCAGGGGCAGCCTCCACCAGGCCCCCACTCATGTCTCCCCCCACCCCCACCCCCCAGCCACCAGGGGCAGCCTCCACCAAGCCCCCACTCATGTCCCCTATTACCCCCACCCCCCCGCAGTGCAGGGGCAGCCTCCACCAGGCCCCCACCCATGTCTACCACCACCCCCACCCCCCAGCCACCAGTGCCAGCCTCCACCAGGCCCCCCCTCATGTCCCCTATTACACCCACCCCCCCCGCAGTGCAGGGGCAGCCTCCACCAGTCCCCCACTCATGTCTACCACCACCCCCATCCCACAGCCACCAGGGGCAGCCTCCACCAGGCCCCCACTCATGTCCCCCTGCACCCCCACCCCACAGCAGTGCAGGGCCAGCCTCCACCAGGCCCCCACTCATGTCCCCTATTACCCCCACCTCCCCGCAGTGCAGGGGCAGCCTCCACCAGGCCCCCACTCATGTCTCCCACCACCCCCACCCCCCAGCCACCAGGGTGAGCCTCCACCAAACACCCACTCATGTCCCCTATTACCCCCACCCCCCCGCAGTGCATGGGCAGCCTCCACCAGGCCCCCACCCATGTCTCCCACCACCCCCACCCCCCAGCAGTGCAGGGGCAGCCTCCACCAGGCCCCCGCTCATGTCTCCCACCACCCCCACCCCCCAGCACTGTGGGGCACCTGCCAGCAGGCCCCCACGTCAACAAGCCATTCGAGATGACGTGCAGTCTCCTCATGAAAAGACTGCAGGTCACCTCGCATGGCCCGTTGACGCAACGCCACACCACTCAGAACAGGCTCAACCCGGACCCGGATAGCCACGTCCGCAGGCAGAGGAAGGCCAGTTGTCGTGAGCTCATCCCCTGCCTGAAAACGGGTCTGGACGTAGGCATCCCTGCTGGTGCAAGATGATGCAGGGACAGGATCAGGGACAGGATTGCACACAGGCACCTCCGCGGCGGCCTGTGCTGCCTCCTGTCCCTGGTCCTGCACTGCACCACTAGCACCAGTGGGATCCCCGCCTCCAGACCCCATCTCTGTTGCTTGCACGGCTTCCTCCTCCACCAAACCCCCCACCAACCTGGATGACTCCGTGCCATCTTCCCCTGTTGGTCCCTGTGGGGTCCCAGCTGCCCCTTCTGCTGCCGAGGAGTCCAACTCCAACCTCCGCCTCTTGGACCTCCCCCCGGCAGCTGCGGCCTGGGACGCGGCACCGGACTCCTCACTCCCCGACGAGATGACAACATGGGAGGGGAGTCGGGCCTTGCGTCTCCGGCTGGCGGTGGGATCCCCGCCGCTGTGCTCCACAGCACCTTCTCCGCCCTCTTCATCAGTTGACGCTGCAGACAGGGAGAAATAAAACACAGGCATCAGGGCACTGTACAATGGACACATACACACATGACAGTTGTACATGAGTGGCATTGGCAAACCTCAGACATGTCATCACAATCCCCAACACACATGTCATTTCAACTCGACCACATGAGCCATACCACAGCCATATCGCAACTGCCAGCACCATCCATACACATACAACAGCATGAGCAGGCAAAGGTGAGCCAGACATCACATGCAACACAGGAAGTGCACCACACATGTACACACACCACCACACTTGCATGCATGTGTACACCTCTGCCAAGTGTCGCAGTGTTCAGATGGGCATCCATGTCACATCTGCCCATCAGGCTTCCACATACCACTGTCACATGCATCCATGTTGCATCACTGTTGCACCCTTGCAAATACACACACATGTACATGTACACAGTGCTGATACATGCAGCTGAAAACAACATACATGCGTGACATCACGGACATGTCTACTTACATACACATTCATCCAAACATGTGTGCCCACACAACTGCATTTGGCATGCAAGCCTACACACACAAGCACCATCCATGTCTCACACATTCCAGCCCTCGCATGTGTTAGCCCCACGGCCCTGTACACCCCCACCCATACTCGACCCCATACAAACAGATGTGCAACATGCACACTACTGAAAAATCACCACAAGCACAGCTCACAATCAGCATGCATGTACACTTACCGCTCGACTCCAGACTGGTCAGCCTCTCAAGGACCTGGACATGGAGCACTGGGGATATGCGTTCCAGGACCCTCATCTGTTCTTCCGATAAGTGGCCCCGGCGCCCCTTGGCATCCGCTGCCTTCAAGAGGCGCCGGGCCTTGTTCAGGGTCCTGGACCTGAAGTCCTCCCAGCGCTTCTTGACATGTTGGAAGTCACGGACTGCCACCCCCTCCGCGTTGATGGCAGTCACGATGTCAGTCCAGATCCGAGTCCGTCCTTCCTTGTCGGCGCGGGAACTTCCGAAGAGGGCATCATACTGCCCCAGGAATTGCTCCACCAGGACACCAACTTCGGTGGCACTGAAGCTGGTGCCCCTCTGCCTCTCTGGCCGGGGGTTGTCAGTGGTCTCACATGGTGTTTGCCCCGACATGACAACCCCAGAGGCAGGAGTGGGTGGGCAACTGGGTCCTGGGGCTGGGCTGTGGAGCGATGGAATCCCAGTCGGGAGTCTTCGGTTCCAGCTGGGGTGGTCACAGCAACAGCACCCCTGGCTGATGTGCAGGCAGCAAATGGCAAGACACGTGGGCAGCAGGCAGTCAGGCAGCAGCAGATGGCAGGTGGGAGCTTGCTCGGGGCTCTGGGGGGCAGTAGTTCAGCCTTCTGGGCAGGAGCGTGGTCTTCCATGTGCTTACGCGTGGCCAGCTTGATATGGAGTGATTTGGCACGTGAAAATCCTGCACGTCTGCGTGTAAATTGAGGAAAGGCCCTAAGCGCGTATGCACGTCAGCACGCATATGCGATTTCATTGGACCAAAGGCCCTTAGCGCGTGAGCGGGTCTGTGACGTGAGGCGCGTGGGTGTTTCCCTCATTACACGTGATGACAGAGCACACGTGGATTTCCACCAATCGCGTGTGGAACTTCCTGCGCACCCCCAGTAATACACGTACCCAGGCCAATCGCGTGTACGCTCACTTCCCTCTGATTACACGCGATGACACTCGGACGTTCAGTTTTACCACGTGTGCTCGCATATGCGATTTCATTGGCCCAAAGGCCACCATGCGCAGCTGTGATGTCACGCGCATGGCCGTAGAGAATGGCGTGTGTAAAAATGAAGAGATACACGTCCGAGTGTCAAAGCGCGTAATTGGTGGAAATGGCCTCATTGCGTATGCGCGTCTGTGACATGTGTATAAAAGGTACGCGTAGAATACCATTTCCTTGTACGTGCTTTTCGTGGAGAGCGAGTGGGTGAAATCTGTACTTCTTGTCGGTTCACACGCGATTTACTTCACGGCGTTTCCAGTTCGTACTCCCTGTTACCTCTGACAGTTTTTTCTCTTTTCCTCTTTTTCCTGGGCCTGTTTCCTCAAACAGCGTTCCCTTCTACTGTTGTCCTGTCTCCTCAGACAGCGTACAATTCTTCTTTTGGCGGGGGTGTTGCCAACGTGCACACGCGCATATTTTTCACGCTTTTGTTCCTGGCAGACGGTGAGTCGCGCACGTATCTAACATCTGTGCTTGCCCCGTGTGTCATTCTTGTGCTCCTGGGTGCCACAGCGTAGTGCAGGTTTATTTTTCCACGCATGTGGTCTAGGAGGGGTTGCGTGCACCTTACTTCCCTTTTTTGGGGTGCCTGTGCGTTGCGTGACCCGTCATCTTTCCCCAGGGGTGACATACAGCCTTGCTAGAGCACTAGGGTACGATTACCATCTGGTACGCAAGCCCTTTGACCCCCAATTGCCTAGGACAATAGTTCACATCAACTCCCATACGCACAATAACATCAGTGCCATGGCTGGGAGGCGAACAAGCCGTAAGGGTGGCAAAGGTGGCCGAGCCCCAAATGGTGGCCGTGGTGGATCCGGTAGGGGACGTGACCGTGACTTGCAGGGTGCCCCTAGCCCCCCATGTGTGGAGGAGCAGTCAGGGACACCCATGCCCCCCCCTGGTTGAGGTTACCGTGGCTGACACCATCCATGCTCAGCCCTTGTTGGACCAGCCCACTGTGGAACCAGACCTGACACAGGGTGACTCCATGGCTGACTTCCAGGTCAGCAGGTCTAGGCCACGTGCGCCGGTGAACGTTGATGTCATCAGGCCACGTGGATCAGGGGCAGCTAGGTCATCTGCTGCCCCGCATAGGCAGGCTGGGGAGGCTGCAGGGGCAGCTGCGGCTCCATCCACCCCACCTCTCACACACCCATCCAGGACAGTGTCGGTCCAAGTCCATCATGCTGACATTCCCCCTGACACCATCACACTTGAGATAATGCCTGCACCAACTCCCATGCTGAGTGTGCAATCCCACGCTCCTGCCCCTAGTGTCCAGAGCGGCGCAGGACACTCCGGATCCCCACCACCTTCCAAGCGGAAGAGGAAGAGTGCTCGTCCAGTAGAGGCTGATGCCCCAGACACGGCTACACAGTCCGGCCCGTCAAGGAAGCCCAGCTTTAATGAGTCCGAACTGAATGCACTTGTAGAGTATGTGTCCGCACATGACCGCAAAATGGTGATTGTTGCAGGATCCAAGACCACACCTGCACAACGTCAGGCACACTGGCAGACCATTGCGGACATCATAAGTGCCCTTGGAATCGTGAGGCGCACAACTAATGATTGCTACAAGCGCTGGAATGACCTGAAGCACAGGGCAAAGAATAAGCTGGCCTCAAGTCATGGCGCAACTCTAGTGACTGGAGGTGGGTCTCCAGCAGACGACATACAACTCACTCCACATGAGCAGTTTGCTGGGACCTACGTCACGGAGGAACAGATCCAAGGCGTGGGGGTAGTGGCAGATTACGAGGCATTGTCCGGTGAGTGCACATGCATGTGTGTCATCCATGTGCATGTTGTGTGTGGGAGGGCTTCTGTTTGGGTGCCAGGGGAGGGTGTGTGTGCCTGAGTGGTTCGGCTCACCCATGTGCCTCTTCCTAAACATTCTTGGCAACAGCATTTGGGTATAGCAGCATCCCTTCGGCCAACATTAGACATCCAGCCCAACACCACGCCAGTTGCCCTTGGAGTGTCATCTTGCCACTACCCTGTTGCTTATTTACCTCTGTTTATTCAGGCAGATTGTTTGCATACCACCACTTTTACTCGGGATTTCTCAGTCCTATTGTCACATGTCTGACATGGCTATGGTACAGTGGACTGGCTCAGTTTCGTGGACATGATTAGTTTGGACATGTCCCTGTGCTATTGGACCATTTTTGACTGGCAGCTGCCTGTTAAACATTAGAACCATTACAATGAAAATAATCAATCATATGAACAAACTGGACTGAATGAACAATTGGTGACCTCTCCCTCTTCATTTCATGGCTAGGGTACATGCCATCTGTGTGATGGCATGTGTATTTGACCTGTCAATCACTGGCCAATGTGTGATGCTACTGCTAGGCAGCATGCAGCAAATGTGTTCATCTTCCATCTTGGTGTCATCAATGTGTGCCATCTGCCTCCCCATTACACGCAGTGACGGTGCATGCATGGGAGTGTTTTAGTCATGTGGGACATGTGTCAATCAAGTACTGTTTCTGTAGCCTCTCAGCCCTCATTGTGTGCCATAGTGCTAATGCCTGTTTCCATTTGTTTTCTTTTATGTCTTTGCAGGGGAAGACGCACCTGATACTGCTGGGGTTGTGGAGATGGTGCAGACCCAGGAGGGGTCTGAGGGCCGACCGACCACCAGTGAGGGACGTGGTGTGGTGGTGGGTGAGAACCCACAACTGCTGCAGGTCGTGCTCTCAAGGGGTGTCTCTGGCTGCACCTCCCCTGAGCTGTACTCAGGTGTTGATTCGGATGATGAGACCTACGTGCCGTCGCAGGTGAGTGTTCCTGGGAGGGATTCTGTTCTGTCCGACCCACCTGCACTAGGGTTAGAACCCTCAATGGGGATGCCAGTGTTGGCAGGTACGCCTTTGATGGTTACGGATGCAGGGTCACACTCCGTGACATCTGATCTTGTTCCTGGGCCAGCAGATCAGAGGGGGAATGCAGTCCTGCAGCCTCAGGCAGTGCCGGCACAGCAAGGCGCAGTTCGCCTTGCCCCAGACAGGTGTGGTGCCTGCCGACGTGGTGGCCGTACGCCACCTGGCAATACCGCATGGGAGCAATCCATTTACGGTATGGCAATCCAACAGGCAGCATCATCAGAGATGATGGCTCAGGCCATGGATAGGGTGGCCACTTCCATTGTCCCCCCCGAAAGGCTGATGGAGCGACTACAGCAGGCAACCGACTCCATCTGCCAGTCACACAGGGAGGACATGTTGGCGTCCGACAGGGACAGTCGGGCAGCACTGGCGACTCTGCGGGAAGCCATCTCCATAGAGTCCCAGGGCTACAGGGAAGCCCTGAGGCTGGAACTCCTTCACCTCAGGACGACTCTTGTTGAGCTTGAGGCTTCAACAAACTGAAGGACAGAACAGCAGCGGGAGCGTCTCACCCGTACGCGCTCAGCTGAGATGCAGGCAACAAGGGCGGAGGTCCGGGCATCCCGTGAGTTGTTGCATGGGGACCTCCGCACACTCATCCTCCAGAACGAGACCTACCACACCTGCATGCTTGCAGCCATGGAGGAACAGACTAGGGCTTTGCGTGGGCTGCCTCCCATAGTGCCACCACCTCCGGATGCAGCTGCAGAGGGTGAGAATAGCGACAGCAGTGATAGTCCCACAATAGGGTAGCCGTGTAGGCCATGAGCCCATGGAGGTGTTTTTTTTTCGCAAGATCCACACAGGTGGGTTTTGGTGTGCACCGTGTCCTCCGACCTCCCGGGTGGCTTCCCCAACCCCCCCGGGCCCATTAATGGCCATTTTTGATTTTTTTTTTCTTTTTTTTTTTGGGACAGTGGGTTGCCTTGTGTGGCTCCTGTGGGCATATGCTGCATTGTGGCTAGGCACATGCAGGCTTGTCATGGATTTGGTTCAGATGCTTGGGTTTTTGTCACACACACCCCTCCTGCTTCCCGTTTCCATGGGCTTGCAAAGGGTGTGCCCAAGTGACATTGACGTACATGGTGACATTGGACTCCCATGAGCTGTGTGGGCAGTCTGTAGTCAATGCTGTGTATACATTCATAGTGCATATTTTTGTTGTATTGTACACTGCGTGGTGTATTGATATGTGCCTCTGCATCCATCTCATCCTCCATATTTGCAGGTACATTCCTCATGTCTTCACAATGCGGTCCACCTTGGAACTGGAGTCCATGTTGTAAGCAGTGCACCTACACTCTTGCGTGGCGCTAACACTGTATACTTGCAATTGTTCGGAGGGCTGTCATCATCAGGTGGTGAGGCTAGCTAATGTTTAAGTCTGTAATGGCATGTTTAAGGTAGGTTGGAGGTTGTGTAGGTGATTGGTATTCTTGGTAAGTATTTGGTAATGTGGGTTGTAGGTCCTGCATTACTGTGAGCATTTCATGTGTGGACAGGTTTCCATTAGGGACACTGTAGCTGCTGACACTTGGGGCATGTTTTGGGGATTCATTTCTTTCCTCTCACATTGCATGACATGCCATGGTGTGTTGTGTGGCCGTGCCGTGGAGGGGGTGGGTGACATGGCACTGTTTTCATGTAGTATTTTGCAAGTGGGTATTCATTTCTGCAGCATGGAAATGTCTTTTCATGACACTGCATTGGTGGTGTTTGTGTAGGTAGGGATGCACACATTGTGACACTTCAACATGAACAATCTCAGGCTGCTATGGTTCTGACAGTTGACAGTCCCTTTGTTCATCTTAATTGTCAGGTCGAGTCATCATTGCTTATCAGATGGTATGTGGCAGGCCTGTGTGCACTCCACTGGGGTGTGATTTCTATGTGAAGTAATTAGACACCAGCTGCGTACGGGCTGCCTCACCCCGTGCCCTCTCCCCTCCCATGCGCAGCGGGCGTGCATGTGGTTGGGGATGTGGGGGCACCACCATGTCCACGGCCAGACCCCGGCATGTTGCAACATTGTGCAGGACACATGCTGCCACTATGATCCTGCTGGGGGCGCATATAACAGCTGCCCGCCAGACCGGTCAAGGGAGCGAAAGCGTGACTTGAGCACTCCGAATGTGCACTCCACTATGCCCCGGGTTGCAATATGGGCTGTGTTGTATCTTACCTCTGGGGGCGTGATGGGGTTCGAATTGGCGTCATCATGTGGGTGCTCAGAGGGTAGGCACTGTCCCCTGGTGAGGAGGTGATGGGTATCATTAGTGGGGTAGTGACATAACTCTGCATCTGACATGCATGCATGTGCAGTGGCATTCATACTCACCAAGCAGCCATGTATCGCCATGCCGGCCAGCTTCTAGGTCCCGGTTTAGGGTAGACATTCGGTAAATTAAGCTGTCGTGGGTGGACCCTGGATAGTTGGCATATACTGAGGTGATGATTCCCTTAGCATTACATACTACCTGCACGTTGATGGAATACCAGTGCTTGCGGTTCCTATAGATGTGCTCAGATGCCCTGGGGGGACGTAGTGCCACATGGGTGCAGTCAATGGCACCTAGCACTTTTGGAAATTGTGCCACACCGTAGAAATCGAGGGTGGCAGCCTGCCTTTCTGCAGGTGTCCTGGGCAGGTATATGTGCCTACGGACTGATGGGCGTGCAGTGATGATGTTCAAGACCTGGTGTAGGCAGCGTGACTGCGTGGCCTGTGACACCCCACCCACTATGGCACTTGTCCGCTGAAATGATCCTGTGGCCAAGAAGTGCGGTACATTGAGGACCTTCTCCAGGGGGATGAGTGCTTGGGAGCACAGGGTGGGTGATGTGAGGTCATCCTCCCACTCACTGACCAGGTCCAGTATTATGTGTGGGGGAAACCTGTACCTCCCATACACCTGGTCATCAGGCATCCCAAAAAGGCTGGTTCTGGGAGTGAAAATTCGGGCCCTCACTATCCTCCTCCTCCTCCTTTGGTAACCCACGGCCACTGCTGCTAGGAATGGTATATTCATCCTGGCGTATGAGCTTATTTGTTGTTTGCACGCACTTTTATGCTGCGCGGGTCGACGTACGCCTGCTTCATGCTGGCGTACGTGTCTCAGGATTGGACCATTTTTCGGCACGTCGTAGGCGAACGTGTGAATCTTCCCGCCCACACCAGGAATAGATCAGTGGTGCAAGGTGACATGTGGGTTGTCTGGTGGGCATGGCCATGGTGGATGGGTTGCCTGTGGGACATGAGCAGGGGTGCAGCGTAGTACCCTGTGTTGTGGGCTGCCTGCAGGGGCCGTGGAGGGTGTAGAGGGAACACCTGGGGGGACCCACATGGCCAAATCACGTGTAGCTTTCCCCGGCACCACCGAAATACACGTACCCTGCAGAAATCGCGTGTGGAACTTCCCGCGCACCCCGTAGTACACGTACCCAGGCCAATCGCATGTGGAACTTCCCGCACACCCCTGAAATCCACGTACCCGGCCAAATCGCGTGTGAAACTTCCCGCGCATCCCTGGAATCCATGTACCCAGCCAAAACACGTGTGGAACTTCCCGCGCACCCCGAAATACACGCACACGTTATTTTTCAGTCAGCGGGTGTCCGTGTTTGTGGGTACCCCTTTGCACATCATTTGTCCTGGAGGGCCACAGCATAGGACATTCATCATAGCTGTATATAGGTGCTATTTGTTGGCGCACCTTTTGGCGCACATTTTTTACAGGCGCAGGGACGCTACCGCCTGCTTTCTTGTGGTGGTCGTGTTTGTGCCTGTGCGCTGGTTTGACCGTGCGCTGTTTTGCCCTATTCGATTCCATGAATACGTGTTGTAGGCGAGCGTGTGGGCGTTCCGCGCACTTGCACCCTGTACTTCCCCCGTGACGCCCACATTTTGGCAAGTTGTTCCCCATTCCGAGTGTTATGCCCCGTGTTCCGCCTACTTTTGTTGTGTGCGCCGCGCTATGTGCGATTTTCGCTGTGCCCTTTGTGATTTTCGCTGTGACCTGGCGCACGCCGTTAGATGGCCTGTGCGCCAACGTGCGCCGCGCACTTTTTTAGCGCACATCAGATGGTTTTTTCGCGCACGCCCTTCCATGAATCGATGTGCGCTGCTTTTCGTGCGATTTTCGCATTTGTACTGCGATTTTCGCTATTCCACTGCGAATCGCACGTTTTTGCCCACTTGCGCCGCGCTAATTATTCCATGAATCGGCCTCATAATCTCTCTATGCACGACAAATCTATGAGATTGACTGCAGAAGAAATACACTGAGACTAAATCACCTTTTTGAATTACTGTTTTTTATCATAAACTAGAACTATGCAAGTTACACAGAATGACACATGTGCCCATGTTGTAAATTCAAACATAAACAACGTTTTATCTGCGAGAAAGTGCAAAGCTCTACCTGTGGTCACCCTTGAATTCACAACAAAGCTGCCAGAATAAAAACACTCTGAATAACAGCAACACTTGGATAAATGCCAACGCAATATTACATGCATGCTTACATTTGTATTGCCAATGCAGCACCTTAAAATGAACTGAATTATTCAACCTATGCTACATAGTTTCCACCAGCCACTTCACACACCCCTCAATTAACAGCATAATTAGCTAGGTCTGTTGGTGTTATTCCCCAACTCAGTTTGGCAGTAACCCAGGGTCAATCACAGATAAGGGTGCACAAGACTTTGCATCTCTTCTAAGGACTGCCAACCCAGAAGAGAGATAGCATCAGCTCTGAAGACTGTCAGCTTGCAAGCACTGAAGACTCAATCTCTCAGGAACCAGCCTTCTGCTCTATTCCAGCACATCTGCCTCCTTCATCAGTGAGTGGAAGAAATGCCCAGTTGTTAGGCGGAAACCTGTGCAGTTCCCTCTGGGACCACTGCAAAAGATTTAGGACTACAGGTGTTGGCGGTGAACCCACTTGGTAGCAGCCTGCACCACACAGATTCACTCGATAGCTGTGGCTGATCTGTCAGACTTCTCTCAATTAAAGTTGAGTTGTATGTGGAGTATACAAAATAGGGCAATTCTTCACAGCAAGACAAGCAAACACGCAACGAAGCTTAGTGTAAAGATATTAAGGTATTTATTTATAACAGAACATCTATGAAAAACACTAAGGCAAATCATGGCAAACAAATCAAACACAATTACTCTACGGAAAAGAAAACGATCAATCCCCCTAGCAATATCTCGACAACTCTAGGTTCTACCGGTACCACTTATTTTCAGACAGAGGTGTATACCTCAACCTAGATGACACTCGAATATTAGTTAGGACGGGAGAGAAAAAGATAGGCAGGTTACGAGATCAACATGGTTCAATACTTTGCGGTTAAAATGCACGGCAAGAAGGCAAGAATCACAACAGAGCATAAAGTTCAGAGGCCAGACCCACTCGGAGGGAGGCAAGGCACGATGTCCCAAAAAGTCTCTAGCGAAGATGCATTTAAGTCTTTGTAGCAAATTGTTATCGGCAGATTGAACCAGTTCAGAACAATGAATGAGAAAAGCTTGGAGGCGACCCAACGGAGAGGAGAGGATTAAGACACCTCACTCAATCCAATCAAAAGGGAAGCCAGGCGGACATGGTACCTTGTTGTAGAGGGCAGCTCCGGCGGGGGCAGTTGTTCCTGGTGGTGGATGCACGTCGGGTCTTTGCCAAGAGTAGAGATGATCTTGTCGTCGAAGAAAAGTGAAGTCCGGTGCACCACCAGGGAAGAGACGAGCCGCGGAGTGCTCCGTCACAAGGCACCACCTTTTGGTTGCGGTACAGGGGTAGTGGCTATCCGGTTGCCGAGGTGCTCTGCATGGGCAATTCTACCACTGCGTCCTGAGGCGAATAAAAAGCAAAGGTGACTGGTTCTTCCCACCAGTCAGGGGAAGAGACTCTCCGGCAGGGAGATCTCCTCTGTCGTCAGGAAGTGGTGAGTCGGTTCCGCAAGGCTCCACCGGAGGTGTCGTCATGCAGGTCGGCTCAGCGGTACCCTCGTCGGATTTGTTAGGTCCTGTGGTGACTTCTGAAGATCCAGTCCCAAAAGCCCTGCTTTTATGCAGAAAACCCCCATTCATTCAGCCTAGCTGTCAATCAACACATGCTAAGTGGTGAGCGGGAACGCTCACCACTCGGGCCAATCACTCCAGAGTGCGACCGGAGTTGGCAAGGCAACTCGGTCCAGGGTGCCTAAACCCCCTCCCACACCCCTGTGGTAACCCAGACAGAATGGCACCACTTTGGAGGGTCTCTGTCCAGAGGCCCGCCAAAAGTGGAACAAAGGGCTCAACCTTTGGTTTAGGAGTCACAGAGACGAACACAGACGCCATTTTAAAAACCGAGTTCTGGCAGAAGATACCATCCGATAAACTTATTTAGGATAAGTAGACCGGTGGTACGTTAGAGATTAACGAGAAAAAGTATCTCCAACAATGGGACGAATCCCATAGGGTTATGTTCGGGGTCGAACATAACAAGTAGTTTCCAATGCCACCAGCCAAAACTCGACGAGGGGGGATGGGACAGTGCCCCCTCGAGTAACAGATCCAGGAGGAATCGAATTACACCTACTAGTATGTCCACAATAAGATGGTTTGTACTAGTTCTGTTAGTAAATTTAGGTCTAGTAAAGCCAATGGTGACTTTACATGCCCGGGGAGACAGTAGTCAGTCCCCGGGTATGGAGTCTATGGTGGGGGTCCGCTAGGACGCCCCAGTGTTACGGCACGTAGGGTGCAGTGTAACACACATAGAAAAACATATGAGACCCAATAGAGTAAAAGACCCCATAGCCCATAGAACACATTGACATTCAAGGAATTACACACATAGATGTCCAAGAGTGGGAGAAAAAGAGTCTCACTCTTGGCAGGATGGAAAAAACAAACTCCAGAAATCCAGCAAAGCTGCTGGGGGACTCACTAGGTTAGGAAATTCAGCCTAAACAGAGAATTCTCCCTAACACCAGTCCTCTCTGTCTCAAACCTTTTTCACAAAACCCTGTCTCAATCATAAAGCACCTCAATTGACAAGATCATCCCACTAAAATAGCACATGATTTCCTCTGTGCCTTTACCCAAAACACAAACTGCATTTCTGAATAGAAAATGTTACATCTCCCCTGCGCTTCCTGCCACGAGACAGTTTAATGTCTTTAGCAGAACTGATCTTCATGTTCCTCATCTTACAACACAGCGCAGATTGAGCCTGCAAGTTTAAAGTTTATTTTTCTTTCCAGACCACGATGCATTATCTTCAATCTGCATCCAGTTTATATCACAAATTGATTTGCACTACATATTATTATGGGAATTATATGTTAAATGGGAAGAGTAAATTAGTATATTAGTTTCATACTAGTTTCATTTTTTACTGCAACTCAGCCCATTAAAATAGCATTGTGGAGCAAAGTGATAATTTTCTAGCATGTATCCTCTGCATTGGCATCTATTTAAATTCAGTCTGAGACTCATACCCTTCCAGCACATATATGAGTCTCAAAACCTTGGCCCTAATTAAAATTCAAACCTTTGCTACAATGTGAATGATGAAATGCAGAGTTTAGATGTTGAAATGCAGAGCCTGCATTCCTACAGGCATAAGAAGGACATCTCAATGAAAATAAAAGATGAATGATCTGAAGATTGTTTAACAGAATATCTCACACAGAAAAAAGATCTCCATTGTCTTGAATTGCAGGGTCTTGATTTATAAATGTCATGGGAGACGTACCATAGCACTGATAAAGCATCTACATTGACAAGCTACTGTGTATGATCCACATATGTTCCCTGTGGTGATATGGCAGCTTTTACAGTGTGTTTAAGTAAGATAAGAGGATGATGAACTTCAGGATGCCGTATTATCCACATGAGAAATACTATCAACTTAGTGGAATATTATGACACAAATATATACTTGGTGACGCAGAGGCACACACACATGGACCATTGCTATGGCCTTATTCAGGGAAACAATGATTCAGGAAGCATCAGTTTATTTGAAAGAAACATACTCCAAATTGACAAATGGATAAAGAAACACAAGTCAATCCAACTGATGGTATTCTAAGAATATTGTCTAAAGTAATACATGAACTCAATAATACACATGCCAAGCATCCAGTTGCACACTCTTATTCTTGAAAACAAGGTATTATGTGGAGGTAGAGAAGGTTGGCAGTGTATTGGCAACACAGTTTAACAAACAAAGAACCAAAGAGGACCCCGACAAATTAAATCATGCATGGCTCCATAATTTCAATGAATGTAATGATCAAGGACATGTTAAGGCAATTTTAATCAGCTTTATATACAAGAGTTAGCATAACGTTAACCTCAGAGAAAAGGAGAGCATTTTTGGTCTGGTTACAAAATCAACAAGGCCTTTAACTGAAAAAAAAGATTAGCAAGGCAAATCAATCAATGGCCCTATGCAAACCACTGAGATCAAATAGTTCAAGACGGGTTTGACAACATTCATAAATCCACAATGATGCCTGTATTAAAGAACAGGTATTCAGACCACAGTCCAATCAAGCAGTCGACAAATGTATCTATCCCAAATCCTCTCAGAGAGCCTTACATTCTTTCTAATTACATACCTTCCTCAGGAATATGGGCAATCATTTATTAGCCTGAATTCAAGTTTCCATATTTATTCCATCAGTGTTATATAATTCTCAGTTGTGCCTGACATGAAAGTTCATTGATTAATAACCATAATCAATGGCATAATTCACCAAGTATAACATAAATGTAATCAAATGTGAATCATTAACACTTTTATCACACTCCCGAAAGGAGGATTCAGTGAACTTTATCTTCAAAAGGTTTAGAAATAATTTAAAATTCTTAAGGATTATGTTAATCCAGGGACTCAATGGGCTTCGTATATGACAACCTCTATGTATAAGGAAGGGGATATTTTAGTAGATATGGATATATGTGTTGCTTTAATATTTAGCAATGGGGAAGTGTCCAATGTATGTTTTTGTATAGTTATAATGTCAATACTCAGGTACTTAATCAGTAAAATCAATAAAATCATGTCATTGATGGTGGTGGATTCCAAGTTTAAATGTAGAGGGTCCAAACCTAAGCTTAATAAAAGAAGCTCCAACCACACACTACTTCTGGAGGATTCAGATTACCAGATGTAAAACATCACTTTTCAGCGACCCAACTTCATAAGAATGCATTTTCGACTTCACCATGACACTCAGTACCACCTAAGTAGAGTTAAAATAATGTATTCTGAACACTAAACATGGGGTCATGGGATCTTTAATTCTTCTCAGAAGATGATTAACCCAATAATTAAAAATAGTGTTCATCTATGAGATAAAGCACACAAGTTGCTGTGTATATAGCAACATTTGAACAGTTAAGTTTTGATTTGGTGAAATAATTGGTTACAATTATTTTTCATAAAAATGCCTGCCCGCTATTAAGAGTGGTTTTCTTAAACTTTATAAACCCTGTTTGAAGGCGGTACCTGTGGTTATGGGCCCTGAATATCAAGTTAAATGCCCAAGAATAGCAAGGGCATGTTTAAAGATATATGGGCTGCTAACCTCAGGTACAGTTTGAAGGCATGGTCTATGAAGCTGTTTTGTCCCATGGAAACATAGGGTGAAAAAAAGGGAATCTATCGAGGGTGGTGCTTGAAACTGGCTGGTTCCTAGCAACCACTTTCAAATGTAATGAAGAGGGAGAAGCAGCGCTGAGAAACCAGTAGTATTGCACCTGCCAGTGCAACTCGGCAAGGTATTGGTGTGGCAGTTGTGGCAGTCATCGGTGAGAGGCCATGTCACTTCTGCCAGGTGCTGCCCAGTAAAGATGAAGCCAGAAAGATGGTTGAGCCATTTGTTATGCCCCACCTCCTCAATAAGTTAGGGAGCAGAGCGGGATAAGTATTTCTGGTGCCCAGGCCGCATCCCTCAGGTGTGGCCCAGGCAAGGAGGATAGCAGCACTGATGGGAGACCATGCAGCAGTGCTCCCATGATGAGATGGAGTGCAGTACCAAAGTCCCTGCTGGCAGCACAGACAGCAATGGCGGTGGAGCCATCTTCTCCACCTCCCAGTCCATTAAGGTAAGAAGTAGGGTGAGTAGGGGGATGTCTTGTGCACTGGCCACGTCTGTCAGCTTCAGCCCAGACGAGGTGGGGAGCGATGCTGGTGGCATGACTCTCTGCATGGCACTCCTGTGATGGGATGTGGACCAAGTGGTGAGTGTATTAATCCAGTGGATTTAAATGTAGGAGTAAGGTAGGAATGAGTGCTTTCCCCCATATTGTTTTGATTATATATTAATGATATAACCTCCATCATCAGCAGAATGGAACTGGATGCTCCAACACTAGAACATCACAAATGGAGTCTCTTACTCTTTGTGGATGACACTGTACTCACAGCCAAAAGTCCAGTGAGCCTGCAGCATCGGCACGCCACCTTTGCGGCCAAATGTAAGAAC
The DNA here is from genome assembly GCF_040938575.1 of Ambystoma mexicanum. NCBI lineage: Eukaryota > Metazoa > Chordata > Amphibia > Caudata > Ambystomatidae > Ambystoma > Ambystoma mexicanum. The sequence continues at coordinate 1,225,883,790 of NC_090930.1, read as the reverse complement.
AAAGTCCTAACCATAAACATATACAAAACCAAAGTCATGAGATGTGACGCAGAAAGTAGTGGGCATCCTGTACACCCATAATTGAATAATTAGGAATCACATTTTTCTAGTTATTTGAAATGGGCCAACCAGATTGACAGGAGCGGCCTAACAGCTGCCAGACAAAGAGGTGCTGTTGCAGGTTTCACTACTCGCTTTGGGGGGAGAACTCTTTAATAATTTGCCACAAGGTATATAAGGCTCAGGTTATAACAGCAATTACATTTGGATACATCCTGGCTCTAACAGGTTGTTGAGAACAAATGTCTGAAACGTCTCTTGGGACAGTGCACCCAAAGCACCAGTAGAGCTTGAATTAGGTTTTAATGGAGATAATATACAAAATTACGTGGAAACCACTCTCATATTGGCTACAAATCTGAAACTCCAATGTGCTAACAATACATGTTGCATGTATTGTATTCAAATGGTGGCAAATCACCTTTGTGGTTTAAATATATGAAGCATATGTTTCTGACTATTGATCTTGAATTCCTTCAGTCCAAAGCCATCCTCAGGAAATGTTTCTATGAGTGAGTGCTGAAAGCTAGACTTTACATCTGCTATTCACATTGTTTATCACACAATTATATTTTTGTCAAATGTAATCTGTCAATAGACAACCATCTCGAGACTAGGCCTCAGACGATCCGGATTTTGCCCCAGACATAGGACAGAAACTGCCCTCCAGGATTTGAAAATCCAAATGGACAAGTCAAGAGACAACAGAAAACCTGCCTTACACCTCCTACTGGACCTGTCGGCAGCATTTGATCTAGTCGACAGAAGATCCTAACCAACCATCTAACCACTGCAGCAGCCTTTTCCAACAAAGCGGCAGCCTGGGTCAATTCCTTCCTCTCGGACAGATCCATGAGGGTCTTCTCCCCTACTGCCTCAGCTGACTCGGCCTCCATCTCATGCGGGGTCCCAAAAGGCTCCTGCGTCTCCCTCACCCTATATAATATATTCACAAAGTTCCTATTTTACCTCCTAGATGACCTTGGTGTATCATACACTAACTACACAGATGATACGCAAAAACTCATCACACTTTCACACCACTATCAAACAGACTTCACTCTCCTAAATAATATCTACAGCAAAATTCAGTCCTGGATGTCCATGCACGGATTATGTCTCAATGACGATAACACTGAGTTATTACTCATTGGATCAAACTTGAGATTTAACAAACTTGGCCCTATTTACTCCACCTTCAACATTAATGGCAATCTCATCAAAGTGGACAACGAATCCAAAACCTCAGGCATCTGCCTAGATTCAGCTTTAACCCTACAAAGACAAGTTAACTCCACCTCATCCACAACAGCCTACACGTCATAACTGATGCAGACCCTTTTTGTCCACTAGCAGCTCCACCACCCTTGCAAGAGCCCTGATACTGTTCAAATTGGACTAGGCAACACCCTCTACCTCGACACCATCCAAAGAAATCTGCATAAGCTTCAAGTATTGCAAAACATTACCCTCTGAACTGCCATAAACATTCCTCGGTCCAATCATATTTCACAAGTCTGACGCAACAGGAACTGGCTCCCAATCCAAGATAGAATCACGTGCCTAAACAATTCTGCCCTAAAGTATCTAACCGACAAATTCTCCAGCAACGAATCCACCAGACCGACCAGAGCCATGTATGCACAGCGTCTCAGTATTCCAAAATTCAGGCTGTCCAAAGCAGGAGGTTCTAGCTTCCCGGCGCTTGCAGCGAAGGCTTGGAAAAAGCTACCTTTGGCTCTCAGGTCAGACTCTATGTTCCTCTCTTTCTGTCACAAAGTAAAATCCTGGCTATTCTCACAAACTAACTATCACCTTTATCCATTGCAATAACATATTCAATCTCTGCACCAACTACGACCATGCCCAAGTTCATCTTGCCCACTGCGTCCACGAATCAGGGCTTTCTATTGCTAGCTAAGACCATCATGAACACTGCATGTAATAAACATCGCCAGCCCAAGCCCAAGCTCATGTGGCCCATGGCGGCCATGACTCAGGGCTTTACTATTCCCAGCTAAGACAATCTGGAAAATTGTATTTATTTATACATTTCAAAATACATTTTCACTGCTCCCTAATATGCGTATTCCTCACCACTGCAATTATTCATATTATTCCTGTTGCTGTCCTGTACATTCCTGTATATTACCTATGTCAATATTGTATTTCTTGTATATTTTCTTGTATATTATCTTGCTCATTAATGTAATTCTTATTGTATGTACTCTGTAACCATGCTGTTCCTCAAGTAAAGCACCCAGAAACCCTCGGGTTTGTTGCGCTATATAAGCAAATAAAACAAACAAACAAATAGACTTGACTTCCGAGCCCAGAGGCAGGCAAAACGTTTATATACAAAATTACACCTTGGCATCTAGCCACTTACCACATTTACTTTTAATTGGGGTAGGGACACAGTAACAAAATGCCTTCTATGTACTCTATATGACGAAGATGCACTGCATTTCCTATTTACGTGTTACTAATATGATGCTGCGACGCGCAAGTGGCGTAAATCAATTCTGAATCGGCATGGACCTAGATCCAGAATCGAGGCTCTTAAGTTAATGATTCTTGCTCCTCCTTTCCTGTTTCCTCCATTTTAATTAATGCCTTTTAGTGGAGAAAGAACTTCATGAGCAGCTATTTGTAGCTTGTCAATGGGTCACTGATTCTATGTGTGTTTTGGAAATCACAGCCTGATTTGGCAATGTTTAGTGGAACTTCTTACGATAACAATGTAGTGTTCTACCCAATGAATGTTTATCCCAAAACATAGAGTAATAATAAACAGCGGAAACAGGATACCTAATTGTGCTACTCATTTATAATATTAGTTTTTGCACAAGGAGCTTAAACATCTGTTTGCAACCTTCACTTGGATAGTTATGTGGTATATAGGTGACATGCCGTTTTGGTAAATTTGAAACCAGAAAAAGAATATGACATTTGAACAATTGCACTGTACTAAAATACACTTTAACAACTGGAAGCTTTGTGAAGTTTAAAATTATCTTACATTGTTTCACTAGCTGTATGTTTTGTGTATATATATATTATGTGTTTTAAATATGTTGTGACATTTTATGAAATTGTTTTGAGTTGAATGCAGTTATGGCTTAGTGCACAAATAAAGTAACATTTCGATCTGACTGGTTCTGAGAGGGAGTATCACACAGAAAGCCCTGTAGAACACTGGGTAATTGATGTGGCTACCCTTTAATTGACAAATATCCTGTTCTTACAGGATTTTCCAGGTACACCGACACATACGGCCCAGAAATTAGCCAATGGGTTGGTGCCACTTCACTCCTTTGGGATATAATTTTGATTAGTAACTGGTGAGGGACAATGAGCTTGAAAAAAGCAAGCTCGTGGGCCCTGGCCCGGGCCTTACCAGAACGACAAGGCCTCAGAATCACTGTTGCAGCTCTGTGTTCCTTTGCCAATGGCCTCAATGGAACAGGGAGAAGGGACTACATGTAGTCCCTTCTCCCTGTTACATGGTGGCCATTTTGTTTGTTTATTTTTTTTTTACAAAATGTTCAGTGGCCACCATGGAAAGAGAGAAGGGACTACGTGTAGTCCCTTCACCCGATCCCCGGAGGCCATTGTTTTTGCTTTTCCTTTTCGAGAGTCGAGAAACTCTCGCAGCACCATTTCGGGATTCCACAAAAAGTGCAATTAGTACCCTGGCACAACCTGCCGGTGTAGTAATGGCAATATGACCCTTGGATGGGGGGCATTAATGGTCATTTAATGCCCCGTAGCGCCATTAAAGACCTCGCTTCGCTCAGGTTTCTAACTATGGCCCGAGGGTATTACCCGACCGGTAATGCCCCCCTCCTTGGGTATATTACTTAATTAAATAATTTGTGAATGGATGGTAATTATCAGATTTTAACATTCTAAGAATTACCAGTACAATTTAGCCATTTAGCTACAGAATAATTAAAATATATTTAACTACACAGCTCCATAAATCATGCCTTATTATCAAAAAAGGTAGCACTTTTCACATTCCTGCTCACTTCACAATTAGAAATAAAACAATTGTGTAGAAGTTAAATGTCGTCCTTATTCTCACTGTGGGTCAAAGGCGTACATTCAAAGCTTTTACAGACAGCATTTCAGGTGAAATGGGAAATAAATAATGGAATCTCTTTAGCGATGTACAGTGGGATAGAATACCTTGCTCACATAGTCATAGGGAGGCCAGATAGTGAGGCCAGAGCAAAACAGAAACATATTAAGAAATTGCACAACTGGTATTGGGCCCTGATGAAATGACATACTTTGTCTATTTCTAATCACTATATGCTGGAGATGTAAGCAGAGTACACACAAAACTGAGCAATTCCTGGTCCAAAGAATGGAATATTAATTATGCATGTACACGATTACAAATATCTTAAAGTGAAAAAGTCTCACTACTGCATGACTTTATGGCGGCTTGGTTGGTTGAATACATATGAAAGAAATTGAGTAGAACAAACTCTGATGACTACTGAAGTCAATATACTCAGTCTGTGGAAGAGGAGATCAGTTCTTTCATTTTAGGATTGGAATGCAAAGGTGGCATTGAGTGGGAGCCATGAACACATAATTTTAAGAGCATTGTTTGGAAATTCCTTGACCATTATTCAATCCTTAACCCAAGAATAGTGAACTCCTGATTTCCAATTTCATTACTATAGCAAGCCGTCAACTATGATTTTTGGGGACTTTGATTGTCCTTCCAGAAAAAATAACCCCTGCTGTTTGAGAAATTGACGACTGTAGTCCATGTGATATTTTGGATTATTAATATGTGTTGTACATGCCTTCCAATTTCAGTTATTAGCTTCAGTGATCAATTACTATTCAATATATATATATTATTGTTGTTTACTTTTTCATTGTTTTCAAGTTCATGGTTTTGTTATTTCCTGCACATTTCGAAATGATTGAAATATTTCTGTTTTACTCTTTGAAAAAAAAGTATTGCATCTATTTTGTTGAGTCTGCCTCTTGTTAGCTGTCCTGTCCTAAACTAAAACAATGTTGGTCTTACTGATGTATTTGTTACCTACCTTTCTGAAATAATGCACAGGTTTTCTTTCTCCTATCCATAAAAAACAGGCCAATGCATTATGAGCTAAGCTCTCAATATTGAAAGTTAATCTATGAATTGTTTTATGATGAATATTACTGTATTTAGCTTATTACTTTATAGTGAAAACAACTTTTCGATCATAATGGAATTTGTTTGATTTGTTTATTCAACATGATAATTGAAAAAAATAGTATTTACCTATCGTTTCTGGTCTCTAGCTCTCCAGCTTCCTTATTTCCAGATAGCTTGATGACCCAATTGTCTTCCCCTTTCATGACCTTTACTCAAGCTAGGGAGGAGGGATAGATATCACGTGAACCTGTGGACTCCCACACCACAAATGGCTTCCACTTTCCCATGAATGTATCTCTTCAGATCATTCTAGTGCTGGGCACTGCATTCACATACTGACAGACAGTAAGCAAGTTCTCATATGTGCTGGCATCTTGGGTATCATGGTCCAAAGGCGGCATGTGTTCTAAAGCACAATTCAGTTCACCAGGACCCTCACTCAACACCTTATCAGAGTACATGAATTCTCAGCCATGGTCCTGGGGTTGCAAGATTCAACAGTAGTATTGTGAGCTTTAATGTAATGATTGTCGTTAAACACATATTTGCATATATCATTATTGCATAAACTAAAACAAAAATAAATACAAAATTCATCAAAAGCATATTTCCTGACATGATCAAGATATACAAATCCAAAATGTTTAGGAAACATTCTGGACAATTTCTTCTCCAACACCATGCCTTGTACATAAAGAAATACATTGCAAACCCCACATCCTGCAATACAGCTTATTTACCAAATGCCTCGGCAACCTAAAGAGATCTCACAAAATAATAAGGATTTGAGGGTCTTCGGACGCATTTCCTCATAAGCATGGCAGAAAATGACACAATGCCAAAGTGTCTCACTCTGCCCATAAAAAATGACACATTGGGGGTCATTCCCAGTTTGGAGGCATCCATGGTGCCTTTAGCAACATGGCTTCCTCCAAACTCGGGTCTGGGTCCGTGGTGTCGGAAAACCATTCCCCATTCCCATTTGAGCCCCCCATAGGGCTCAATGGGAATGGGGAAGGAACTAACAACGGGCCCGCAAATTGCGGGCCTGTTATTAGCTCCATGGTCCCTTAACGGGACCGGCTAAGGGACCTTGTAATAGGGCGGTAGGGGGTTAACGGCACCAGCATTCTTACCGATGCCGATAACCCCCTACTGCCAGGGTCGGAATGACCCCCATTGTTTACTGTTTGCTACTGATCAACTGCTCAACACACCAGAGAGCACACCAGAGAGCACCCCTAAGTACATTTTCGCATATAGGGTTCATAGATGAGCAGGACACATTACTTCAAAGTACTCCTAAACCCCTTACTCCGTTTGCACCTCATATGCTGCGTTGCTAAAGTGCCTACTAGAGATCTGACTATATTTTGGCAGGCCTCCTTCACTGCTCTAATGGCAGCTTTGATAATTGATACAGGATTATTCCACAGACCAGGCATGCTAATCCCTGTAGCTTGAACCCTAACTAATATTTAATGCATCACATACAGCTACTTCCAGGGTGCTGCATCATGGAAAGAGGGTTGACCTGGAAAACCACAAAAAACGCCTCTGGGTTTCCTTATTAATATATTCACATTTAGCCAGGGGTGGACTGACCTACAGGGAACTCTGGAGATTTCCCAGTAGGCCAATGTACCCTGGGCCTCATTTGTGTAGTAACCTAATTTATTTCCACATTTTCCCATGGGCAAAGGGTTGTGCTTGCTGAAAATGCATAATATTGGGCCACTTTGAACATTATTTCCAGAGTCTCTTATGGTTCCCAGTCCACCCCTCATTTAGCTCATGTCCTTGTTTAGAAAAGCTTCGGCTAGTACTAAACTCTTCAATTGCCCAAATGTATGCAACAAATCAAAGTTAGTGTTGCTTCCTAATCTGCTATAAATATTAAAACGGTCCACAGTTTGCCCGTCTTTTAGATGTATTGCAATGTAATCAATCAACCTGCATTTATCTCCCCTCCTGTTTGCAGGGGAAGCAGGCACTTTTCCTACCATACTATAAGTCCATGAACGCACTACATCTTTCATAAGTAGCATTGAAGGCTTTTCAGCATGTCGATTTGTCGCATCGGGCTATCTTGCAATGGTAGGATGAATATCCTAGCTCTCATCTTCCTTGTCCATGTGTTCTTCAAGAAATAATACAGATTCAATCTATAGATTGAAAACACTCAAAACTACTTTTCTAGGATAATTATTCCATTAGTGATGTAGGGCTCTTCGCAAGAAAATCACCCACAGTACACAAACGCAATGTCACTGTCACCATAGGGTATGTTGTAGATATATTTACCACATGAAAACTAACATTATTATGAATGATGACTACCATTATTTGGATATCCAGCAGACCTGTTACCACCAGATATGTTTGGACATTTATGTATGCCTTGACACAGGTATTAAACCCACAACTGGGACACCCCAAAGAGCCTTTCACTGCTGGCGTGGTTCTTTTTCAGAGCTTCAGAAGAAATCTCTTCTACTGCCCAGGTTTCCTGGAAACCGATAATTTTGGGCTCCCTGATAAAAGTGACCCGCTCCTCATGCATCATGTTCTTAGCTAACCCGCAATATTTGCAAATAGAATGTTTAATTTCCATTGAAGTGCAGAGGTGGAGAGATCATGAGCGGTCAGTTGGGGAACAGGGGGAGCAGATGCCCTATCTCGCCATTGCCATATATTAGCGCAATATGCCTTATTTAACAAGCATTGCTAATGCAACTCATCCAAAAAGCCACTGCCCACAGCATGGCACGAGATTGCCAACATCGCATTTAATCATTTTCTTCTGCTAAATACGAACCACCTTGCAGCATACGAAATGACCACCATCTTCACCGCGCCTCACTTAGATGCCTCACTGATTTCATTGTCTCTCCTTCGATTGGCTGCACGCTCCTACATTGCCCAATCAGATTCTCTGGCAGGCAGAAGCCAGCCTTACATCCTAAGGGCCTTATCACAAGGGCCTGTCTGTGCCTGTCCGGGTTGTCGGAGCCATGCAGCCCTGTACCCTGCCCGTGAGCCTCCACTGACCCTGGTGCCCCTTTCCCCATAGACCTGTCCATCACAACCTTTTTGATCCATACCACCAGTGCTTTCAGCAAGCTCCAGAGGTTTTGCTTTCATCACGGTAAGCGTGCCCTGCCACCTTATGCAATCTTGTGAGCAGCTGTGCTACATGTCGCCGAAAGACATCTAAACTTTAAAATTGCTGTTAAAACCATCGACTGCCTTCATAACATGTGCCAACCTCATGAAACGACCTCCGCCTAACGGATGTGCAGTGTCGCCAAATGTTCATCATAATAGATTACTGCTAATTATCTTATAAGCACAATAGCATCACTATTGTATATGTCCTTATCACTAACTAGCCTTAGACAGGGGATTTACACATAACAATGATCACCATTGTTCTTAGTGATATTTCATATTGCCAGCGATAATTCAAAGTAGACTTGTTATCATTTAGTCAATGACCTCACAAACATTATAATGCTCTTCGAGCACTGACAATTTCATAATTGTAATTTGCCTTCCCAAGCAACAAATCAGCTAATACTAAAGAGCTTTTGCCTGGCCGTCAATTTCACACTCATATTGCTCTCCTTAGTCAATGACGTGGTAAAGGCTAAATGTCTTCAGCATTGTCGATTTTGCAAATGTGTAAATGTTATCTCACTGTCAATGACCTAGCAATAGTCAATTCTTTTTGCAAAATTTCTTCAGTATTGTCCATTTTGCAAACGTTTCAATGTTATCGCCCTGTCAATGACCTAGCAATAGTTAATCCTATTTGCCTATACATGAACCCCAACCTGACCTGTTCAATCTCCACCATTCGTTCGGAGCTTGCCAATGCACGTCTTAGTTGGCCTTGTAACCGTATTAATCTATTTGACATGAGCTACACCAACCTTGTTACCACAAGGACGCATTTTACCACAACATCTAGTCTCGCCAAACTGCATTTATTTGAAACCTTTAGCCTCAGCCTACCGCAAGGCGCTAGTCTTTCACTGGCGCCAACATAGTTGTCAATCTATATTCCTTGCCCAAGCCACCACAGATCCACTCCTCCTCCTCACACATATATCACCAAGTCATGCACCTGCACACCTTCACAACCACTGTCTGCTGTTCGCATTCAGTTCCTACATCCTGTTCACAATGATGCCACACACCTTGGTTGCCACTCGTACAGTCCTCCCTGAGAGACTTAACATACAGAAGGCTGCCGATGACCCATCTCCCATGACCAACAAACATAGTATCTCACTAACCATGTCTTCTACATTACCACCTTCTGATACAATAAGTCCTACCAAATTCCTGCCGGCTCTTCAGCCCAAGACAACTAAAATGAATGCCACACTAGATTCAACATTGTGCAACTCATGCCTGCTTACTCCTCTCCAATGGATCCAGTGGTACGCCGCCTGGCCCACACTGAACCTACCATGTCCTGCAAACATCAGGAATACTAGGTTAGGCTCCAGACTATATTATGACTAACCGCCACTGACAAACTGAAGAACTAGAAACATGGCCACGCCCACTGGAAAAACAAGACCTAAATTGTATAACCACAATGATAACAGTAACTTACCCACCTCCGCTAACTCCTCTCCACACCCCAGTACCTCTCCACTCATCAAGGGAGGGAGCACTTATAAATGCAAGATCCCTGCCAGCACATGCACTTGGCATTGCCGACCTCACAGTTTGGAACAATCTTGATTTCTTAGCAATTTCTGAGACCTGGGTCCATGCCACAGCAGCCCCGAAAACTCTCTTTAGCCATACCAGATAGCTATAGTATCCTTAGATTAGACAGAGAAACCTCAAGAGGAGGCAGAGTCGCTTTCATTGCTAAAACACAGCTCGGTCTCAGGGTATTACCCAATCAACCATTCCCATCTGGAGAACTCATGTCCATCAAACTACCTCTCACAGCTTCACAAATTGTTACGATCCACCTCATGTACAGACCCCCTGGTCCAATATCATCCTTCAAGGAAGATATTACATGACAACATACTGCGAACACCAAACCTAGCTTCCAAATCTTGCTGCTAGGAGACTTTAACCTAGGACTCCATGACTTGAATGACGACTATACCCTAGCCCTAGCTAACACAATCTCAGAACTAGGCTACTCACACTGCATCACTAAGCCTACACACAGGAAAGAGAGAACATTGGACTGGATTGCTGACCTTAACTGCAACCCTAATATTCGGTCTAGTGCACCATGCGCCTGGTCCGACCACCATATCACATCCTTCACCTTACAGGATAGCACCCAACCTAACCCTTGTATCTCACTTACACCACCAGCACTCACAAGAAATAACCATAACATCATAGTAGAGAAACTACTGCCACTATTACAATCCATCATCAAGCACCCCAACCACATCAGCATGTACCCCTCCACTTTAGTGGAACTGTACAAACTCACCTTACTTCAAGCCGTATATAAAGTTGCACAATTAAAAAAGTGAAAAGCCAAGCCTTGCGCTCATCTAAACACCTGGTTCACCCCAAGCCTCAAATCCTTGTGTAATGAAAAAAGAAGTGCAGAAGCAACTTGGAAAAAGTACCAGTCAGACCTGAACAAAGAAACATTCTGAAAAGCTTCTAATAATTATAAAACTGCCTTTCTCCAAACAAAAAGTGACACCTACAATGACAGAATTAACAAAGCTAACTCTGGAATGAAAGACCTCTTCACCTTCCTTAGAGAATAAGAATCCCCCATACCACCACCAGAAACTTGCACCAAAGATGCAACTTGGTGTACTAACATACAAAAAGCGCTACTTGACAAAATATCTCTTCTTCAAGCTAAAATCGAAACCAAAAAATGTAGCCTCACATCCGACACACAACTACATGAGTCACAAGACTCCTCCGCTAAACCCTGCAACATATTCAAATTCTCATCGGTCACCACCAGTGAAGTTGTGGGAATAATATCCAGCCTCAAACCATCAAGATGCCAAGGCGACATCTGCCCTGTCACCACCATCAACGAGGCAACAAAAGATCTTGCACCCTTCATCACCACCTTAATACATGCTTCATTCGAAACCATCACAGTCCCTACTAACCTGAAAGATACATGGGTCCTACTTCTTTAAATAAAACCTAGTCTTGATCCTAACATTCTGTCCAATTATAGACCCACAACGACAGTTCCTTTCCTCTTCAAAAAATATTAGATAGGGTTGCTTACCTACAAATCCAGAACCACCTTGAATCTAACAATCTCCTTGGATTGAGACAATCAGGCTTCAGACGCAGACATGGTTCTGAATCAGCCTTGTTAGACATAACATCTCAGATGGATGACCTAAAAGATAAAGGTAACTTAGCCTTCCTCCTACTACTAGACCAATCAGCCGCCTTTGATTTAGTCAATCGTAAAGTCCTCTGTAAACACCTTTCATCTGCAGCCCACTTCTCCCCTAAAGCCACCCCATGGATACAATAATTCCTCCACAACAGAACCATTAGGGAATTTACACCAAGTGCGTCAGCCGAGCCAGCACCTGTCACCTGTGGAGTACCACAGGGCTTGTGCATCTCTTTGACACTATACAACACCTTTACCAAGCCTCTTTTTGACAAACGGGACAATTTGGGTGTCACCTACACTAACTATGCCGATGACACCCAAATCCTTAGCCCCATCACCAGTGATTATGACATTGACTCCAAACTGCTTAACGAAATCTATCTAAACATTCAAGGAGGGATGGCTACTCATGACCTCTGTCAGGGATGGCTACTCATGACCTCTGTCTGAATGACGAAAAGACCAAGCTACTTCTGATCGGATCCCAAACTAAACTCAACAAACGAGACAACCAGTTCAAATCTTTCAATATAGACGGCAACAACATAAAAGTGTCCAAGGAAGTGAAAACATTCGGAATCGATTTCAACTCATCACTTACATTGACCAGACAAGTCAATGATACAGCCTCTGCCACGGCCTACACTTGCAAACATATCAATGATTGTAGACCATTCCTATCGACTGCAAGATGCACCTCCTTAGCAAGAGCACTCTTAATATCTAAATTAGATTATTGTAATACCTTGCACCTAGGAACAAACAAACACAATGTAAAGAAACTGCACATTCTACAAAATAATGCACTAAGAACGGCCCACAATATCCCGAGATCCCACCATATCTAGGCAGCAAGATGTAACACCCATTGGCTCCCAGTCAAAGAAAGAACCTTCTTCAAAACCCCAACACTCATGCATAAATGTCGTTCAAACTCAGGTCCCGAATACCTTGCATGGAAATTTACAAGAAATCAATCTGACTGACCCACTAGTTCATCACACACTCACTGCCTCAAAGTCCCCAGATTCAAGCTACAACTATGGAACTCCCTGCCTGCCGCCTTAAGAGCAGAACTCTCATTCTGGTGCTTCAGGAAAAATGGGAAAACTTGGCTCTTCACTCAGGAGATGCCATAAAACAAGGTTTCCTATGAACCCTCACCTGTCTACGATGCACAATGACTATAACCCATAACATTTTTTGTGCACTGTTTATGTACTTGTCTGTTATGTAACTCTAATGTGTAACCTCATGTAATGCGCCCAGATACCCCAGGATTCGGTGCACTATATGAACGAATCAATAAATAAATAAATCAGTAGAGGGGCTTGCACATCAGGCCACTTCATCAGCTTCTGGTAAACAATCATCTACCTCTATTAATGAGACATCAATCCTGGAGCTAAATCTGGGGTTTGCAGATGGTTAACGGGACATTCCGCACGTCTAAACATGGAACTTTCGCTCACCCTCGCATTGTGCCCTCTGCCTCATGCAATTCCTCAGGCCTGCTGAGCGACTTTATTGTAAGTACTTAGCTGTGTGTATAGATACCTGTGCCATAGATTCTGCACTGTTCACATTCCTACCACTGGGATTCGTTAGCTTACAACATTTAACTGCTAAGATGTGTCTGCCTGTTTAGAATACCCTCACATGGGCGATTTCTGCCATTCGACCTAGCTCTTCATTGAAGGGGTATCATGATACTAGACTACATTTTTATTGGGCCTATGCCATATTAAATTGGGTTACTGTAACACTTTGAATGAGCATATGGGACCAGCCCGCTATTCACTGCTTACTGCTTCATTGACTTAGCCTCTAGACCCTATGCAATATGCCTTTTTTGGCACCAGCCCTCAGTTGGCATGTGTCTCACTCTGCATTGAACGAGGCCAGTGCACTTCTCTGAATGCACCCGCCATGCTCAGCCCACCCATTATTGCACCTTATGCCTTATGGGACTAGCATATTATTACTACATACTCGCTTATTGTAGCATATCTGTGTAACTGTTAATAGCCTGTGCTGAAACTGACTGCAGCTCACTCAATTGATACTAACATAAACCTGAGAATGATGTTAGCCCACTTTTGTGCAATTACTATTGATACTAGCTTACTTGTTTTTGATCTTAGCCCACTCTTGCAACTGATACTAGCTACCTGAAATTGATTCAGCCCACTCCCATGCAAGTGACACTTGCCCACACCTGAAAGTACACTAGTCCACCTAGTGACAACTTCATTTCTATTGGAATAGCCTACCAGTGGCTTGCTAAATAGTCTTCATCCTGAACTTAACTTGCCCTGTCAAGTCTGTGATCATGAGCAAAATCCTGAGAACCCAGATAACTCAATTTATCTGAATTAGCCTGGCCTACCATTTTGCCTAATGTTGACTATGCCCATTGCTAAACTGTGATTGTGCCTCCTGCCCATCTGCCTTAGCCTGGCCTACTATTTTGCCTAATGCTGATTGTGCCCTCTGATAAACTGTGACTGTGCCTCCGGCCCACCTGCCTTAGCCTGGCCTACCATTTTGCCTAATGTTGACTATGCCCACTGCTAAACTGTGATTGTGCCTCCTGCCCATCTGCCTTAGCCTGGCCTACTATTTTGCCTAATGTTGACTATGCCCATTGCTATACTGTGACTGGGCCTCCTGCCCATCTGCCTTAGCCTGGCCGACCATTTTGCCTAATGTTGACTATGCCCATTGCTAAACTGTGATTGTGCCTCCATCCCACCTGCTTTAGCCTGGCCTACTATTTTGCCTAATGCTGATTTTGCCCACTGCTAAACTGTGACTGTGCCTCCAGCCCACCTGCCGTAGCCTGGCATACCATTTTGCTTAATGTTGACTATGCCCACTGCTAAACCGTGATAGCGCCTCCTGCCCAATTACCCTATTTTAGCTCGGCCAACCATTCTGATTGCGCCCACTGCCAAACCGTGTCTGCGTTTGTGCCCACTTACCTTAGCATTCCTAAAAAAGGAACTTTCCCAGGATGTAACTGACTCGCCTTATTCTTGCAATAGCCACTACTTTGATAGCAAATATATTGGTAAACTACCCTTACCATAGCCTCCCTAACATTACACTGGCATTACCCTCATCTTGTACAAGTAAAGAAAAGTTTACTAAACCAACTATGCAAGAACTATTGATAACACCACCATGTACTACTTTTGATAGAAATAGAAGACTTTGTGCAAGACTCGCTAAATTGTATGAACCTCTAGCTAGAACGTTAGTACCCGGTAACAACAGATCCACACCTGCCCCTGACACCCATACTCATAAATCTAAAGACAACCCTTTACAAACTACACAGAACTTGTCATCCGTAGTCCCACCCTGCCATACTCTCAAAGGAGCATTAATAAATGTGAGATATTTGGTCACCCATGCCATTGAGATAGCAGAGATCATACAGTTAGAACAACTAGACTTATTAGCAGTCACCGAATCTTGGCTGCATGCGGCTGCAGGTCCAGTGCTTTCACTAGCTATCCCAAAAGGATATACTATCCTAAGATCAGACAGAGTCGATACACGAGGAGGAGGTATCGCACTCATTGTAAAAGACAACTTACCTATTAGACTCACACTCCATCTGGACACTAAATCTTGTGAGAACCTATCGGCCAAATTCAATCTAAATAGCACCCAAACTCTCACAATTCATCTGATATACAGACCACCAAACCCTATTGGAACATTTGAAATGAAACATCCAATATCATATCCAATAATCTAAAAAATTCTTCTCAAGTCATACTGCTAGGAGTCCTCAACATAGGATATAACGACCCCAAAGATGCACATGCATCTAATGTGGCAAATATCCTTTCAGAACAAGGTTTCACCCAAAAAGTACTTGACCCTTCACACTCAAAAGGAAGAACCTTGGACTGGATAGCAGATTACAACGGTAACGTTACTATTTCCTCTATCTCTCCAGTAATGTGGTTGGACCACCACCTTATAACTTTCACCCTCAACATTGGTAAACCTATTACCCTGCCGGTTGTACTAGCTCCTCCCGTTCCCACTCGCAATGAAAAAAACATCACCTGCGACAAACTACTCCCTCTCATTATACCTACTATCAATGTTATCCCAGAATATTTAGGACCAGATGCTTTGGGCAAAGAATATAACCACATTATGACCACATGCCTAGATTCATTAGCGCCACTTAAACTCAGACAAAGTAAACCCAAGGCTCACCTCAACTCTTGGCATTCACCCTACCTAAAAACCTTACGTACCAATAAAAGATCATGCCAGACATTGTGGAAATCACATCCATCTGAAGAAAATAAGATTAATTTGAGTGCCATTCCTGCACTCTAAAAAAAATAAATACTCTTAGCCAAACGTGAATCTTACAATACAAGAATAGCCCAAGCCAATTCTAGTACGAAGGAACTTTTCGTTATCCTCAAAGAACTAGAAGCACACATCCCTGTACTTGACAACTGTATTAAAGATAAACTCTGGTGTCCGAATATTCAACAAGCACTGGCCAACAAAGTTGCAACCCTACAAATAAAAATTAACAATAGAAAAGCCTCACTAACTACCAACACATCCAACAGCACCACTTCAACTACCCCCACTATTACCAACACAGTGCCCCGGTTCAAATTCACCTAAGTCGCCATTCTAGAAACAGAAAACACGATACTCTCACTTAAACCCTCCAACTGTCATGGTGACCAATGCCCGGCCCAATTTATAAAGGACGCTGCCAGAGATCTGTCACCCTTCATCACTAAACTGATCAAGGCTTCATTTACCATCAACTCTATCCTCACTAATCTTAAAGAATCCTGGGTGCTCCCCCTACTAAAAAAACAGACTCTAGACTCCCTAATCCCCACCAATTACCGACCTATCACCACAGTACCCTTCCTTCTGAAAATCATAGACAAGATAGCATATTTACAAATCCAAAAACATTTGGAATTCAATCACCTGCTAGGGTCAAGACTATCAGGCTTCCAGCCTCAGCACAGGACAGAAACTGCTATAATTGACTTGAAGGCCAAGATCGATGACCTCAGGGATAAAGGTGACCTAGCCCTCTTCTTACTACTAGACCTATCGGCCGCCTTTGATCTGGTCGACCACCAGGTCTTGTGCAGCCACCTGGATTCGGCAGCACACTTTTCCCCAGATGCCATTGCTTGGATACAATCCTTTCTCAGTGATCGTACCTTGAGAATCTTTTCTCTGATGGCATCGGCTGACCCTATCCCCATCACATGTGGTGTTCCCCAGGGTTCATGTGTCTCGCCTACCTTATATAACATTTTCACCAAGCACCTCTTCAACGATCTTGATCATCTGGGTATCACCTACACTAACTATGCAGATGATACGCAAATCCTCCTACCGATTACTGGTGATTATGAAAAGGATTTGGCTTTGGTGAATAAGGTTTACCTCATCATCCAGGCATGGATGCCCTCCCACGGACTATGCCTGAATGATGACAAGACAGAGATCATCATCCTGAGTACCCCATCATCTCTCAAAAAATTAAGTCCTAAACATCAGCTCTCAATATTGACAATAATATCATTACAGTCGCTAAGGAAGTAAAAAACCTGGGGTTTTACTTGGACTCTACCCTCTCCTTCAACAAACAGGTAAATATGCTGGCCTCAGCCACAGTTTACACCTGCAAATTGTTTAGAGCGGGCAAAGCCTTCCTCTCCAATAACAGTTGTATTACCGTTGCTAGAGCTCTTATACTATCACGACTCGGCTATTGCAATGCTATGTGCATTGGGGCGAGTAGACAAACTACCAAGAAAATCCAACTTCAGCAAAATAATGCTCTTAGAGCTGCACTCAGAATTGCAAGGAGAGTACATATATCTGACACAGAAGAGCTAACAACTGGTTGTCCAAAATTGACAAAATAAAACTTAAAGTCGCTTCCCTTACACATAAATGTGTAACTAAAATAGCCCCTCGCTATTGTGAACAGAATCGTCACTAAACCTGAGACAAGACTAACCAGACTCTCCAATACAAATTGTCTCCTGACTCCCAGATTCAAACTTGCCAGAGTGGGAGGAAGCAGCTTCCAGGTCAAAGCTACCCAGCTGTAGAACTCACTTCCTCAGACTAGACCCATCATACACAAAATGTCATCTAACCTTATAAAGCTACTCAAAGAATCTGACGGTTAAGTGAGCCTCTGGCACCTTGCAAAAACCTTTTCGTTTTCACTTGCAATAGCCCCTCTTATACTCTGGACACCCCTTGGTAATTGGTAATTATACTGCAACATTTATTATTGTATATATGCTCTTCTGTGTAATTATTTTGTAAAAATCGTTTATTGTAAATATGTTTTCTGACATTATATAACTACACTGTAACTGTAAATGTTTTCCTATGTACAACCAAGCTGTGAGTAACCTTATGCGATGCCCCCGAATACCCTCGGTTTTGGTGCGCAATACAAGTAATAAACTAAACTAAACTATTTGTTATTTAAAATATCTAAATACCCATCTGACGTTATCCAAGTTTTTGAGATAGAAGGCAATACGTATCTAGGGTGAATAATCAATTATTTAGGATCAAATATTCTATATCCACTCCACAGCAATATGTTGACCATTAAGTCATATTTGAGAGTTAAGCAAATATAATCTTTATTCTGGCCATGTGCAGCGGAAAAGTGCTGTGCTTCCTAATATCAGTTTGGATCATCAAACAATAGTGTATGCATTTATTCATCAATGAATCTTCCCATTCTCTTGCTCTTCAAGGGATATTTGTGAATTTTATCATATACACGTGAACATTTTTAACCTGCAGCAGGCGGCCTTTCTCTTTTCAGACCAGACCAGATCCAGTGCTCACCTCATGGTGAAATGTACTGTACTGTCAATTGCCAACTTTCATGGCATCCAAACGAAAGGGGTACTTGAATTTAATCCCTGGTCCTTCAGGCAATCACACAGAACAATATCACACAGTGGACCAGTGGCTGGATGATGACACCAAACCCTTATTCACCTAATTCTTTCAAAACATTATTTATATGTATTTTGTTACAAAAATTATTTTTATAAGCAAAGTAATAATCACATAATTTACTACAAATTCACAAAATTCGCAAAGTTCTGCTCACATTCTTTTCCCCATCATTCATTCTCACTCATACTCTCCTTGCAGCAGTATGTCTTAATTTTATACAAACTGACAGTATATCATCTGTCACTTTCCACAATTGTTCATTGGCACAATATTTTGTTCCCTATCTTTAGTTTAGGTAACACAGTCTGCATGTTAATATTCCAACAGATCTTGCAGTCGACAGATGTTTCGGTTGTCAGTACAGAACATTACCAATGGTGGCCTTCTATTAATGCAACCTTCTTCAGGACGAGAAAAAAGTAACAATTGTGTCTTGCTTCACATTCACTGGGGTGAGCCACATCATCTCCACATTTTATTCATGGGGGAGAGCCAGATGTAGTGGACAAATCCCAATTCCACTTAAAGAGTCAACCAATTTCTTGAGGTCTATCTTTGAATCAAAAACACCCCGTGAATATTCCTGGTTCACCTCTTCGGTTATATTCTACATATGGCCGCACAGTTCTCTCTCTTGGTGTGGTATAAGTTATTTTCCTTCAATGATGTCGATCAAGGAATGCCTGTCTTGTTTTCTTGCAAGTCAATCTCAAGTGAGTGTGCTTCGCACACCAAATGTCCTGACAGAACTTCACAATATGCATTTGGCATCTTCACCCTCAAATGCTGGCTTGTTTAATTGCAGTTAAGTGCAGTTCTGCAGTTGGCACAGTCACACTAATACAGGAGACATTCAAATGTGTTAACAACGATCAGTCGATGACTCAAGGTGTTTAGCAGTAAGCATCTGATTTCATATTCTGCTCTACTTCCACCATACTATGCCCTCACTCTCTTCTTCTGATTACAATTGACGTGGCACTCACATTAAAAATAAGGGCACTCCTGGATCAACTATTCAACATGGATCTGATTTTACGTTGCTAAAAGAATCAAAAACAGGCATGTCTACCGATAGTACACATAACCCTGTCACCCTCTGTAGAGGTTATGCATACTCTTGTACTTACTGATTCATCAATACACACAAAGGCCTAAAAAATATTGGTCATGGGAATACTCTTTCTTCCGGCTCTGGACCACCCTCTTCAAGAGGTGGAGAACTTGCCTTTACAATTGTGTCAGAGCTTGGAAAAATAAGTAAAAAAAGAGACTCCATAATGTGAGATGAAATCCTTACTGGCTACCTCCTTCCTTTTTTAGGAATCTTAATTACAAGCATCAGTAATAACTGACACTACCATCTAGGAGGGGGGTGCACACATTGTGGGTGAATAATCCACTTCTGTTCATGATTACATACACTTGGCACAGAACCCACTGCTCAATATTTTATTTTATTTATTGGTCATTTATAAAGAGCCTATACAAAAAAAAGTTTTTAACCACCTCAAGGCAGGGGAGGGAACAAGGGGAAAATACAGTACTGAAAATATTCTTACTGGGCCTTGGGTCATTCAGAATGAGCAAGTGCTATAAGCGTTAAGATGGCACAGACATAGAACACTGTAGGACACAGAGACTGTTATACAGACCCGCATTGTAATCCGCATTGTAATCCAGTTCAACAGTTAGCCTAAATAGGTAGTGATCCAGTCTGGAATCACTGCCTGCATAGTCTGACCCACAGAACTTGGACTTCAAATCATAAAGTGCATTTTGATTTATTCATTGGTTTAACATCTGCTTTATCTGTTTCATGTGACTATGTGATGTTCTCTTGTATATAATTTCAAGGTAACTCATTTCTGTACTGTCCACACCTATGAGTACTTTATTGGTGTTTTTAAATGTTTGTGAGATTATTATAGCTTTGATATTAACCCATGATTTAGAGTCAATAAATACAATGTACATATACAATATCCCCTATCATGGGTTCAAATGTATAAGGAACAATGTGCCTCATTACAAGTTTGGCGCCAAACTTATAATGAGGCCCAATATGTTTTCCCTATCTTAAAGGGAAATATACAATTATGTTTCTAAGGTTTCTTAGCATTATAATAAACCTTCTTTCTATCTTCTTCAGTTATGTGTCCTCTACAATCCTTTGATCTATTGATTTCTTTAAAAAATCATTCCTGATTTATTCATTTTTTTTACACTGTGACGTTGTTTAAATGTTACTACAGATGCTGGGGGCCCACTTATGCAATTTGCATAAAGACTAACAATGAACAGCACTGTCGTACTAGGCCTGATGGCATTTCAGAGAGTGCAAGTGCTTTAACATAGATGAGGAGGTAAGGGGAGGGGGAGAAGAGGGGGAAAGGACAGACAAAAAATAGGAAAAACTATCATGCTAGGCCTGATTGTGTTAAAGAGAGTGCAAGTGATGTAACACAAAAGAGGAGCGTGGGGGGGAATACAAGATGACAAGAAGTGGATGATAGGCAAAGATAGGCAAGAGGCAAAAATAGGCAAGAGGAGGTAAAAAGTTGAACAGCCTAATGTTCGAATTTAACCAGAGGCACAAGTGCTGTAATAAGGCTGTACTACACACCTAGATTGACAGAGGCACTACAAATCAGTACAAATGGACCAATGCACAGTTGGAAAAAGTACACCTAAGTGAGTAGTTCTTGCAAGAAGTCTAAGAACAACTTTGGGAGAGAGGCAACAAGCAGTCAAGAGGAGAGTCATAACCCACAAAAGTTCAACCGGTGTGCTTGTCGGGGCAAGTTTATGGCATAATGATCATGCTCCCAGGTGAGGGAGCAGTAGGAGAGTTACAAGATCTAGTGGTCATGCAGTGGCAGCAAGGGGGGCCTCCCGCTCCCATTGCCTGACAGGTGCAGACAGGGGGCCTTAGTGTGGGCCTTTGTTGGGGGCTGGTTTTCACCTGCTGGCACCCCGGATTGGCCCTTTAGGTGAATGTATGGTTTAATCAGTGAGGTGGTTGCAGGGGTAGGGCAGGCCCTCCGGTGCCTGCTAATTTGGCGGACATGATTTAGGTGAACAGAGCTCTGTAGTGTGGTGGGCGTGCTAAATTCTCAAAGAGCAGGCAAGGTCACGCTGCTGCAGGGAATATGAATTTCGGCAGGCAAAATTCAAATAATGCTGAGCGTTTGACGCTCAGATTTAAAGAAGAAGAGGCGTCACACCCCCGCATCACAAATTCCTTCAGGGTTTACCTCAAGAAGTGAACCACTGCTCCTGCAGTTTGTGGGTCCCAAGGTGGTGAGAGAAGCCATGGGTGGATCCTCGGTGCAGGTGAAGAAGTCAATAGCTGAATTGATGCTGGCCACCCGAGTACAACCAATTTGGGAACTTATGTGATAGGTTGTGAGACTTTATGACATGCTAAATGAGGAATTAATATCGAACACTGAAACATTGCTATCAATTCATAAATCTATTCAAGGCATGCATCCATCACACATGAAATTACCAAGGGTAGGACCGGTTGATAATCGGAACACAGTTTCTTTGCCAAGCATTTTATTGCATGTGCTGTCTGTCTCTTCTCCCAAACACTGTTAGTAGAGTTGGAAACAAATTTAACAAACAACAACTTAGAGGGCAAAGTAACAATCAGCATGAGTCGTCGTGTGGAGGAGTCCTGAATGTTTATATGTTCTCAGGAGCCTCAGGAGACATCATCACAAACATGCACCTGACAAACAAAAACAAAAAACAAAAAAATGTCACAAGAGGAAGAAAACAATCTCTCGTGCACCCAAATGAAGACACTCGAAGACATGTTTTCATTGTTAAGATCCAGATTACCTTAACATCATGGTTTTACTTGTTGATACAGACCATAAACAAGGAGAGGAAACTATTAAGAAAACAAATGCAAATAAGAAAAATGCCTAAACCATGCATAACACAATCTGGAATTATGAAGGGGAGGCTGCCCATACCTCTATGAGTATCCTTCCCCATCTTGTTAGTAAGCCGACCCACCTGTTCATATTTCAAGTCTAGCTGTGGGTGAAAGGGATGTAAGTATCACACCATCTATAATGTAGGAAAAGGATCAATGAACTGAAATAATTACTACTCCGATGGATACTCTTTCGCGGATACAGGGTGCCCTTTTGGCCTCTTCTAAAGCCACTCCTCAAAAAATGGACTTGCAAACAGACAACAAATGCAATCCAAAATGCCTCTTATCAGAAAATGATTAGACATGGAAAATCATTGTATTATTATAAAACTTTGAGTCAAGCAAATGAGCTGCAGAACATACAGGAAGTAAATACCCTGGGAGTATGCTCTAATACCATCATTCCTGACTAGGCACCCTGTGCATGCATTGTACTTAATAGCCTGAAAAAAACAGAGATCACTGCTACTGAAAAGAAATCCTGATGCGGATGCTCAATATTTGGACAATGCTTGAGTTGTCTGTAGTAGCCCAAATCCAAGAATGTCTTTAAAATACTAAGATAAAAGACACACATGTTTAAGACCAGCCCAAGGCACAGGAAATGCCCCAATGGTAGTTGTAAATGATCTCAGATGCCAGGTAGGCAAAGTGTACACACATGCATTGGTGTTACATTGCTTGACATCATCCTTTGATATGATGGTTCACACCATATTACTGGATTGACTTAAAGACATTAGTATCTCTGGCGATCTTCTGCGGTGTCACCTCTTTCCTCACTGATAGAACAGCCAAGCATTGCCTACTTTCTTTCTTCAGCATGTACATTGTTCTGAAGTGTGGAGTCCCACAAGGCTCCTAGCTGCTGCCGCTTCTATTTAATAATTTAATATTCAGACTCTTATGAAGCTGACATGGGGTATTTGTCATCAAATATTACAACCATGCACGTGACACAAAAGTGGTCTCTAGTCTGTTCCTATCTTAATAATCTGTCACTTAATTTCAAAGGTATCTTAGTAATTAATAGTTGGATGCATCTTTACATATTTAAGCTCAGTCCATCCAAAACTGAAATGTTACCAGTTGGTCCTTACATGCTTCAAATGAAATCTATGAATCAGTCAAATGAAGCCGGTATCACTAGTCAAAGAAGCGGGAAACCTTGGAGTACTGTTTTGTAAAGTTGTATGCCTTAATGTCTGGGTGACATAGATGACCAGGCTGGGCTTTTTAAATGTGAAATCATGAAAACATATTTTAGCATTTAATAAACAGGGCCTATCTTTCCTTAAGAAGACATTCACACGCACAAACACATGGGCTCCTCGGGTCGAGCTATCACTCCTTACTTTGTCCTCCCCTTATTCAATAAGACCAGAGTTGGGGATATCCTTTAGTAACCTAGCTCAATGAATCAATGCTAACAACTCTTAAAGAAAGTGACAGATTTGAAACGTTTAAGCACCATGCACAGACACTTCTTTTCATTACCAACATTCATGGAGCCCCACTGGAAATGTGCCCATTTTGTTTTCCGGAGTATACACTGTTTACTTGTGTTTTCTTCAAATGCTAAAGCTACCTGTTGGGGAAACGGTGCACTCTACAAATTAGAACATAACATAACAGTGACAATAGACCCTATCCATCAAATGTGTCATCAATGTTTGGATACATTTTTTGCATGGAGTATTGAAAACCAACATATGTTTCCTTATTACCACATCATAAAGTAAATACTGTATGTGCACATCTTTGTTCAGCCACTGCTAGCTAATTGAAAAAAACTGTTTGTTTGGTGTTCTGCAGATGTAGGCAGCAATATTTACAGATGAAGGTGCTCTAGGATGAAATGTCATTGCTGGACCTTCCCCAGCTTCTTGCCTGGCCCATTGAAAGCCCTAATGGAGGTATGGCAAAGTAAACAGACAACCAACTCCTGCACCCTGTGCCAATGATATAAACACTCAAGCATCACATACGGGTGTATATTATTATGTTGTACTTTTGCACTGCTCAAACATGTGTGGGAATGTGCCCGAGTTCAACATCACCAATCAATGGCTGGTGGCAAGTTGCAATACTGGAAGTCAGGCATACAACTGGAGTTGGGTTGCGATGCACATGTAAAGGCAGCCTGTCACTTTAACTCCATGCAGGTTCACTTTTTGGATAAAGGATTTCACCTGCAGGTCCTACAGCTCAATGGATGCAATTAGCATTTACCTACCCATAGCCTGCTGAAGGCTGGGCATGGGAATCCCATCCATTGTGTATTATTCTTGCCCTACAAACACTGGAAAATTGTTAATCAATATGTTCTGGTTGGACCGGCTCTATGCATATAGAGAGATGTCAAGTAGGTGTGGCCATTTGCAACTCCTTAAAGCCTGGGAACACCACATGGTACCAGCCTGGAACACCCTACAGAATCTCAAATCCACTGAACACCTGCAACAGGATATGGTTTGTCTTTGTGGGGTTCACAGATCTGTATGGATACACGGATCAAGATTCTTAGTTCACAGATGATTTTGGGGTTAGGGGACCCACATGATAAATCTGCCAATTTGCTGTAAAGTCTGCAAACCTGTGAACATAAGGAACACATAAACATTGTCAATTGACGCCATTATGAAACCATGTTAGAGCGCGTCCAAATTGCCAACAATAGCATAAACAGCCCACAATGGATGGAGTCAGATGGATAGCCACTCTTTTCCTGCAGAAGCCAAAGGAGGTTTCAAAGTGGCTTTATTTAGTTTTAGGCTGGCCCACTGACAACCCACATGGCCCTAGACATATGGTTGAATCAGAGAATGAACAACCCCTCTGCCCCAGGTGCAACTAATGCTGCCGGGCATCAGCAAAGGGAAGGAGGAACTTTCATATAAAGCCCGCCAACTGAAGCAGTGATTGGCAGATGGTGGGAGAGATTCCAGCAGGAAGACAGCAGAACCTGGGTGACCTGATGCATGAGTTCAGAAGTTGGAAAGGAATGAAACTTGAAGTTATGGATAGAAAGCTACCTTTGTTTAGAAACATATTGTGGCTGGAGGGAAAACCTGAAGTCAGAATCACTACAGACATGTTTGAAAAGTTTTGAGCAGGGGAAGCTATGAAGCGTGCACAATAGATCTGGGATGGATGAAACATACACAGTTGTAACTGGAAGGGTATCTGGTTCAAGGACAGAGATGAATGGTTGTTTGGAGAGATATCTGGTTGGGAAGCAAGATTTGGAGCAGGAACGGGGGTTAGAGTCAACGCTAGAGAGTCTAGTGTCAGAGGGATACCACCTTTGAGAGAGAGAAAGAGAGAAAGAGCAAGAGAGCAAGGGAGGGAGAGGGAGAGAGAGAGAGAGAGAGGGAGAGAGAGAGAGAGAGAGAGAGAGAGAGAGAGAGAGAGAGAGAGAGAGAGAGAGAGAGAGAGAGAGAGAGAGAGAGAGAGAGAGAGAAGGTATTATTTGGAAAGAGGACAGAGGCAGCATATGGTTGTTGTGAAGAGATGCAAGCTTACAGCTCAGAAATGGAAAAGAGTGATACTGCTAATCAAGGTGAAAGAAGCGGATACTAAAGACAAGAGGCAGAAGGAAGAGGAGATAGTTAAGGAGATGCTATAGCTGAGGTACATCTGGGAGAAGAAAAGACAAGATATTGAAAGAGACAATATATTTTGGGAGGAGAAGTAGGAAGTCATCAAGAGGTTGGAAGTGAGTTGGCAGTTGTATGGCATGTACCATCAATTGAGGCATGAAAGGGTTAACATCCTAGACAGTGGGAGAGACTCATAGACCTAACAAGAAGGCAGGAAGGAGAGACCAGTTATCAAGACAGAGAAGACAGGGAGGGCTGAGAGAACACTGTTAAAACATGAAAGAGTGAATAGGTTGGTGGACGAAATAGATGGTCCATATATGCTTGGGACCAGGAAAGATGCCCAAGAGAAGAAAGAGAAGGACAAGAGTCCAGAGCAAATACAGAGAGGAGCAGTGGAAAATAGGAAAATAGGGAAGAGCAGGAACATGCTTCTCCACCAAACCCCACTCAGGCACAATACATATTTGCTGAGGTACCAACCTGAGACCCAGCCTGGGGGGGGGGGGAACTTTACCGGTCTGTCAGAGGACCGCTCCAACAAACTGCTTAAGAGGTAGCGAGCAGAAGGCCTCTGCAAGAATCTACCTGACCAATAACCAAGTGACTACATCAGGAGAAAGAATGCAACCTGAGCTAAAGGACTGGCAAATGGAAGATCCCCACCTATTTTACCCTGAAAGGAGCAAATACACACTCAGTTAGGAATACACCTTTTGCTCTGATCTTTTCCATTTCTGAAGACATACAGAGACTTTGGAGAGTTGTGTTTGTTTTGCAAAAATCACGTTTTGGATTACTTTTAGCACTTTGCTTGAACTTTTGTGAGATTGATTATTGTTTTTAAGGAAACTTTTAGAGAAAGTGGGAGAGCCTTACTTTGTTGAGAGACTGGCTCTTCTTTCCTCTATCCCCAGCACACTTGTAGAACATATCATCCTGACACTCGTAGAACCTTTTATTGTAACCCTTGAAAAGACTAGTATCCAGAGACCTGACAATGTTTTGAGTACTTCAGTAACCTGACCATGTTTTGACATTGAATTGTATATAAAAGGGTAATACAATGTCTCAAAATCTCAAAGTAGAATCTGAGTCTCTTTTCTAGGAATATTGTGGGAAACCAATATTTGTGCACATACTACAGCCTCTTTGCTACAGGGGGTACACATCTCTTTCAAAAGATAATACAGTTACTGCTTTTATTAGCAATCCTAAGCAGTCCTGGCATTTGAAGGGGGCCACCGGCCTTAGTTTTGTTCATGCATGCTTAATGTGTAAGCAACTGTTTTACAGAGATGGGATCTGTAACAGCACATACTGAAGGGCAGGGCCTAATAGGCTCTATGTATGAATCTTGGATTGTGTAGTGGAGAAATACACTGCGTTTCTTTGAAGGTGGGTGATACTTTGCAAATACCTTTTAGAAGTACATTTTTATATGTTATGTTATATGGTATTTGTATAGCACCTCCTGCCATTGGTATGGCCTGTGGCGATGAATGCCCCTTGGTAGACCGTGGTCTGAGATGTGAGATGTGAAGGAAGGATTCTAAAATGAGTGTGTGCATTTTTTGCCAGCATGATGGTAGGTAGGGAGTGGCTGCGTCACTAATAGCCGACCATAGAAATTAGATGAGATTCTGGGTGCTGTGACAGACTGTCAGGGGAGTAGGACACTCATGGAGACTGATTATGTACACAGCTGGACCATGGTTTTCTGTGGGACTCAGTTGCATTCTATAGGAAGTGGAGATGTATGATTGATTGATAGATCTTAAAGTGAAGCAAAGTTGACACCTAATTAAAGCAAGGTCTTGCAGAACTTAACATAAGGCCTGGCTGACATGTTTTCCGTGGGGGGCTAGGTTTCACCTTGTAGACTCATCAAGTGCCCCCGCATTCCCATCTGGGGAGGGTAAAAGTTCTCCAGGATATGGACTAATTCTGTCAGGATGCTGAAAGGAAAAGCCAGGTTTTGAGAGCCTTCACGCAGGCGTGTTGCTCCTCCATGCGCCGGATGGTAAATGGGATTCAGTTCCTTATCATGGCTGCTTGGACTGAGAAAGATGAGTCCCCTATTCTGGTTGATTTTGCCACCCACTGAAATGATGAGAAATGCTGCACCTGATCTCAGGTTTCTGGTGGGCCTGTAGCAAGTAGGGTTATCTTGCAGATATTATGTTCCTGTTTTGTGGAGAGCTGGGTGGGTGATGCACATTGTCTTGAAGGTGGATTGTCGTCCAATCGGGATCCAGTGAGGGACACAGAGGGTTGGTGTGATGTGTTTTCTATGTCATAGGGCAATGAGGAGCCTTGCTGCTGTGTTCTGTGCCCATTGGAGCTTTCTTAGTTGTGATATGGGGTCCTCAGGTATAGGGCGTTAACATAGTCTATCGTGTCTGGTGCTCTTGAGAAAGGCCTGTCTTGGGTTGATAAAGTTATGTATAAAATAGCACTGCCTTGTAAGACAAAGACAATTTCCTGGAGCAAAATGCTTGCATTTGGGCTAATTTGCATACCCACAATGCCTTGGTGATGTGGCTCTGAACTGGAGATGAACTTCCAGCGATGGCTACTAAGTGGGGTTGTGGCCTGTGTAACTTGGCTCACATGGATAATCCTACTTTACCATTTTAGGTGAAGGTTTTGTTCAAAACCTTTTTAAACCTCAATAACCTTATTAGTGATATATCTAAATATATACAGATTTATATATTAAATCAATGTTACTTATATAAACGCATGTTTTGAAGAAAGAGTCATGGGAGAATTTGTTTGTTTCAAATCATGTTTACGGTTTTTAACAAACATGTTTTAAAAAATCTAATTCACCTCGGTGTCCGGCTTATATTTCAGCAACAGAACAAACAATGTCCCTAAAGACTCTTCTGGCTCAGCAAATGTAAGAGTGGATTTACATTAATGTTTAGCACTTACGTTGACCTGGGGAAGATGCTAGTCAGCGTGTTAATAACAAACAAGAAAGACATAACAAACATAATTAATACTTAGGTTTAATTAGTATTTCTGGTGATGTGGAGAGAGAAACAAC
Source organism: Ambystoma mexicanum (assembly GCF_040938575.1). Lineage (NCBI taxonomy): Eukaryota > Metazoa > Chordata > Amphibia > Caudata > Ambystomatidae > Ambystoma > Ambystoma mexicanum. The sequence goes on along the minus strand of NC_090930.1, from coordinate 1,225,854,549 downwards.
CCATAAGGCCTGCAGAGAGTTCAAGTAGAGACAGGATTTCCAAAGTAATTACCACTAATCTCAGCAGGGTCTTTTTTCCTTCTGATTAACACCACAGCAGGGCGGATGGCCTAGCGAGCATCTGACTGCCACACACAGCCCGGGGGCGAAACAAAGCTGCTGAGACATCCAACAGGGTCACTTCTGTCAGCTGAAACTTGCACGAGTTTGGGAAGTCAGCGACAACACATATAAGCACTACTCTGTCACTGCTGGGGCTGGAATGGGTTTGTCCAGTGGTTCTATGTAAAATATATTGTCATTGAACTCTGAGGAACAACGACTTGCACTGGTACTGTTTCAACTAAGAATGGAAATCAAAGCTAGGTTCTTGTGACATATGAAAAGATAAGCTACAGCAGTGGTCGAAGTGGGCGGGAACGGTTGGGAGCGGTGATTCTCTACTTTTTATTTTTAAGTTTTATTGTTCCTATACTTTTATTTTGAATAGAAACCATTTTGTCGGTTTCGTTTTAAAATATACGTGTAGGAAGAAGTTGAAACTTGCACTTCAGTAGACTGCACTGAACATTCTCTTAAACATCAGGTGTGTTTGGGGGGTTGAATTGCACATGGGAGGGGGTTTGTGGGGAGCAGGGGCAGGCCAGCTGGGAACATGGTTTCACTTCTTCTTTTCGCACACTTCGACCACTGAGCTAGGGGGGAAAACTGACGCTGTGTTTACACACACATGCCTACATGCACTCACGACCCCTCTCTCTCTATATATCTCTCTCCCTCCCTCTCTTTGTCTGTCTCTGCCCGATCATGGATGACATCGTGAAACTTTGATGCACAATTATACAGACAGACCTATTTTACTTTAGAGATGTTTTCAATGAAGGACTAGACGGGAGAGAAGGGGAAAGACTGTGGCAGGCTGAGAAGGCCAACAACGAAATATGAAAGCAATAGCCAAATGTCTCATGATGTGCTGTCACTGATTTCAACATTGCAAAGTAGGACAAATCAAAGTGTACATTCTGTGGAAACCATGTTTAATTAAAATAATCTTGTGTATAGGGTGCAACAGAAGTCTGAAACCTTTGGTTCATTGTCGCTTTGGACTACAACTCCCATCAGCCCTAGCCAGCATACGAGAGAGAGCCACATGCTGCAGCACACTAGGATACAGCATAGGGTGGTTTTGTTTCTTTACATCATAGAGTGCCCTAAGGGCACTGTCTGACTGTTGTCCAGTCAATTACCCAAAGTCGTTTTTACCCTATAGCAGGGGCCTGCAACCTTTGGCTCCCCAGATATTTTGGATTGCAATTTCCATTTACCTAACCAGCATAGTCAATGGTGAGGAATAATGGGAATTGTAGCCCAAAACATGTAGAGAGCTCCGATTGCAGACTCAGGGCCGTCATTGATGGGTCACCAGGGGTCAACTTGAGACCCCTGACAGTTCTCTTGATACCCATGTGATCCTCCTTGCTAACCCTAATAAAAAATAAAAAAAAAATCATTTTTTTACACATTGAAGCTCCTGGCCAATTTGTCTTTCTGGAATTCCATACAATAATTGCTAGGCTCATTAAAGGTTTATTTCGAGCACACTTCAGGGGGTGAGTCACTGATTTATTCTGTTCTTAAACACCTCAAATTCACAAGGTTTATTTCAGGCACACTTCAGGGGGTGAGTCACTGATTTTGTCTGTTCTTAATCACCTCAAATTCATAATGCAGAAAAAATCCTCTAAAAAACATTTAGGTTAGAATAAGCATCCATTTTGGACTATGTATTTTGCTTATCGCAAGTTGCAGTTAAAGCATGTTTTTTTCTGCTGATGCAGATGGTGTTCCCTTCTAGTATAAAAATGTGTATCATGTTACAGTAATATTGTAACCATAGTTTTCATAGTGTACTTAGAAACAATGATGTGTGATGCAATTTCCTGTTTTGTCAAGGGCTAAAAGGTTGTGTTCCATCGCTTCCCCTGATGTCACTTTGGGGTAGGGTCAAATGACATCACTTCTAGTGATGTCATCAGAGGTCAAGGGTCATGTGATGTCACTTCCGCTACCCCTGGCATTTTGGTGAAATGACGTCACTGTGCAGACTCCTGCCCTCCGGACAAAAGGAGAGCTAGATTGGTACAGTTCAGAACGATGTGCCCTTGATTTTCAAATGTAGCATGACGTTTGAAAATGACCTATGTTGCATTGCATATTGTAGTAACCAACATCGAACTGGTCGGAGTATGCCACTTTAAAAAGAGCAAGGCGCATATTGCACTTGTTCAGAATGGGCCTTGACTATGTGGCCTGCAGCACATCAAATGTGCTTTGAAACACTCCGTAGAACCCATGTATATCCACTGTGGGTGCATAATTTTGCTATAAATGCCGGGTTTAAAAAATGTACGTTTATGAGGCTTTTAATAAGGCGATGTGCATGCCTGGCCACAGGTGCAGCATTAAATCATCCATCCAACTTGAGTTCAGCATCATTAGCAATGGAACGATTCTTGATTGTTTTGATGCAGGGTCAGAGTTTCTCCCATACATTTCAGTCACATAGTCCAACACGCAAGCAGTTTCTGCAACTAATGGCACTATACAACAGCTGAAGCAAATTGATAAAATTGAAATGGGTAACAAAGGTGAGAACATAAGTCATACATACGTGAAACTACAGGTCAACATTCTTGGGAGAGATAGCAATGAAAGGACACACTTCACTACAATGTATACATTGTGCCTGTCTTATCATCAGGTGTTTTGTATAACTCACTGAAGAAGTGACTGTTATACATAGATGCATGGAGACAGTGAAACTGTCAGGAAGGTGATGTCTCCAGTCTAGAACAATTCAAAATGGCTGCCAGATATCTACAACATGTATCCTATGTCCGCCTAAACCCAACAGCTGGGGAATAGAGCCTCAAACTGTGGGGACACAAAACAGAGCAGAGCAGAAGGAGTAACAATTTAAGGCGGCGGACTAGAAAAGAGTACCAACAAGGCAATCAATCCCTGTGAGAAAGGTCCTTAACCTGTCGAAGTGGTTGCAGACCAGGCTGGAACTATTACACTCCTGGGGTGTGGGGTGCGTGAAGTCAGATGGGAAGCAGCATCGCGGAACCGTTGGCGTGAACATACCAAATGATAAAACAAAAGGCTCTTGAATTATAGCAAGGCCGGAATCACATCTCAAAGAGAAAAACTGCAGGTCCAGAAGCAAAGCAGCAAGAAAGTAGTTTGCAAAGGCAAACAAGTGCCTTCCATTTTCAAATTTACAGAGAAACGGGAAAGGGCACTTCATGGTTATTCTTATGACGCGAGAAGCTGCAAGGTGACGGCTTAAACCAGACCTTTGCAGTCATTTGGAGAGGCGGTGGCACTGGGTGGACGGTTCAATTGTCCTCACTGAGCCACAGAATGGCAACCCGGCGCTCTGTACTACGAGCATGTGCTCTTCATTATATACAGGACACCTACAGCCTGGACCACTTCCCTCCTGCTGTGTTGACTATAGGCAGGTCTGCCCTATGGTAGAACACCAGAATGCTGGTGCTAGCTAGCACGTGCAATGCTGCAGAGCTGCCCTTTAAAGGCTGTTGACACCCCACCAGCCTCTTCCGGTTCCTACAATTACACACCACAGGAAGCCAAATAATGAGGACTCCAAGGGGCTTCGGTGAAAGAGAGACTCAGATATGTATTTTCCCTCCAGATCCTGGTCGGTTCAGGAGCAAAGGCTGGGGTCAGTGTCATTCATCGGAAACCCTAACAGAAACTCATCTGAAGAGGCCAAAGCACCAAAAACATAATGACATTTTCAGCGTTCAAGGATTTCAAAGAAACAATGTGCAGGCATACCCCCAGAAGCACTATGACAAGAAAGATCTATATACAGACCAGCATGCACAGCCAGTTCTTTCCCATTTTACTACGCCATGCAAACTTGTAAACTCATTGCTGCACATGTATCATGCACTCCAGCGTGTGCCTGTCTCAGGAGAACTGTTATATTGACAAACCAAGAGGTGGACAGACCAACAGGGTAATCAGGATTTTCCCTGGTAGGCTGAGCTGGATCAAGTGCTGGTGTGGACTCCTCCAATCACCGCATGGGCTGGCGAGGCCCCAGGGACAATACAATCACATGCTTTTAAATATGCGTGTAGATTTTACATGAGGTCTTGTAAGCTCAGTGGTTCGGTGAGGGTCGGCTGGCTAAGATGGCTTTTAGCCCTGCTAAACATCTCTATGCAGGACGTAGGACCAGTTAACTTTGGGACAATAATATGACCATTGCCACATTCACCGGAATAGCAATAGACTGGCAACTTGAGTTTGTATTAAAAACGGATGGGGAGGGGGAAGTTGCCAGTCTATCCTCTGTTCGTGTCTTTAAAAACAGTTACTCTGTCCTTATATTCTTAGAGATCCAAGCTTGCACCTCTTGGAAAAAATCTGAGCTTGCAAATTGGTCAAGACAGGGCAACGTCAGGCCTGGGCCTCTTTCATAGATGTTTGGTCCTGTGGAAAATATGCCAAAAGTGAGAACAATTTGAAGGTTCCTCGTTCTCGGTCTAAAAAGGAAGTTTTATTATATACGTGTGTCAGGTGTGATAGAGCAAATGGTGGAGAATTCATTTTAAGCTGTTTAATCTCCTTCCCAGTGGTGTATTGCATGCCAATTCTCGGTGGTAGAGCTGATGGTAGGTGTCTCTATGGACCTCATCTATTGCAGTATCCAAATCCCTCTAGCCCAGACAGAAGTGCATAATCCTGAACTGTCCAAATCACACTGGGATGGGTGGCAACCCTAGTGGCAAGGTGTATCTTCTTGGCAGTTTACACTTGGATCTAACCATTATGCACACAATGAAAGAATATTTGTGTGTTTACACTGAAAAAAACTGTTATCTGCGATTTTTCGAAGTGGGCACGCGAGAAAACACTGAAAAACACAGATTCGGAAACGTTTTGAAAACACTGGAAAAACAGCCCCAGAAGTAAAAAAAAATAAATCCCTAAAACAGGAAACCCTAAATATATATTTATTTTTTCATGGTTTTATGTGGTATTTGTAGAACACTGAAATTTGCCTTTACAGCAGTGTAAGAGTATTTAGGAGGTGGAGGAGGGTGTGGGATGTGTGGTAGGGAGCGCATAACTGGACAGAAATCCTACAGAGATTGTGAGTCATACCTTAGGTCAACGGTAGGATGATTGCACTCAGCACATATATGACATCCTCTAAGTCTGTGTTGGGTGGTAAAGAAGTCTTAGAAGGGGAGGAGTGTGCAGAGGCCAAGACCTGATGCAGATGTGTGAGGATCAGTCTCTCAATTCTGACAAGTAGAAGAAACAATGACTGTTGGGGCAAGGCACCAATGCATCTCAGACTTTTACTTTGGGGCGGTAGGCATTCTTATTGAATATTAAAGTCAATGGGGTACTCAGAGCATCGTAGATAACTTGAAGTTTGAAGGTTTATATTGCATTCATCTGTTGCATTTTGTCAAAGAAAGGATAATGAGTAAACAGAGACAATATGTAACAACAATGGGGTGGATAAACAGCAATTCATACCATATAATAAAGGGCCGGATGTTTGTTTGTCCGAAGCAGTCCTGCCGGATTCACCTGTTATCACTGCTAGAGGGAGCTGTTGCCTTACACATACAACAATAAGACTTCAATTTCATCTTCTAGGTGGACAAAATGTGTATTTCAACAATGATAACATACAATTAACTGCAGAAAATGCACACTAAGAAAATATATAAATTTAAGAAATAAACATATAAATAGAAATTCATTTGATTAATAACTATTTCTCTAATAAAATAAATACCTTTTTTTCAAACTACTTACATATGAAATTCTCCCTTGTAATATTTCTTGGTATGTATTATTATAACAATAATATTCTTCATCTACGTTTTAAACTTGTTTTGACTTCATATGTATTTACAATCTGAAAATGTCTTCCGTTATGCACATTAGCCTGTATACAAAGGCTTCCCACTAGTATAGAATATTGAGTGTCAGAATCAGGAATTTTACATTAAAACATCTGACAGTTTCTTTTGTGTGGCAAGGACCATATGAACCACTAACCTGAAAACAAAGACCGATTTCAGTTGCAGTTAGAACTTTAAATGCGTGACTCTGGTGGGTGCTTAGGTGGCATTTTCCGAGGCTGCCCAAATAAGTACAAGTGGTTGTGAAGCCTACCATGGGTATTGCCACAACGTGTAACTCAATACCAATCACAAATGTTTAGACTGAAAATTCAGTAGTATAACTTCCTCGCCTAGTGGTATGGCTACCGAGGTATTGGCCATAGCATTAGGTCAAGTAAGGAAGAAGCAAGCAGTCATAGTAGTGGTAAATAAAAAATGTGAGGACCAAACAAGCTTGCAATCAAATAATCTTCAAATAATTGTCATTCTTTAAAACAAGGGATTAACTGTGCAATGGGCTAAAACATATGAAACATAGATCTTAAATCACGCCACAAACACAGCTATTAAAAATGCCAACGCTCTGAAAAGGACTGCACAATAAAAACAAAAACGTCTGGCATGATGAGAAAACACAATTAAAATCCAGTTGAGGAAGACAAGTGTGTGGATTGATGAGGGGAAGTGTGTTGCCCTTGAGAAAGTAACCTTTGGTGATTCTACACTCTTCTCTTTTTCTTTAGGATAGAAATCATGACTCAGTGTTTTCCCGCCGATACTCTCTTGCTGGTTTATGCAAAGTTTGACTGCAAGATGTCTTACAAGGAATTGACACAATGCAGTGATGGCAGAAGTGAGGGTTTGGAAATAGGAGAAGCATAGTTAGGCCCTTATTCACAGAGCGGTTTCCAACAGGGTTTTTTGCCATTATAAAATGCTTCTGTGAATTAGGCCCTTAGTCTGCAGCTTGGTCTATTAAAACAGTGTCATGCAGTTCCTAGCAAGCTGAGTTATTATTATAACTATTATTATTATTATTGAATTTATTGAGCGTGGACCTAGCTTCGAGAAGCAACAGAGTGATTTACAGCGGTATACAACAGTACATATGCATAACAGAGCGCTTTTCAGAGGTAACAGCAGAACAGATATACAGTGGGGAATAGGTTACAGAGGTGCACAGAGAGGGATACAGCTGTACAGTGTGGCGGGAAGAAAGGGGTGGACAACGTCTAGCGGGTCAGTTCATTAGTGGCTTCGCCAGCAAGTCATCAATGTGTATTTGATGATCTTCGCTTTACAATTCAGCCCCTGGCAGCTGCACTTTTAAATGTGGTCCCTGCAATTCTCACTATCTTTTGCTGATTATTGGCTAGGTCAGAACTACCAGACTTAGGGTATAGTGCTGCAGACCCACAAGAAACGCCCAAACACATGGACTCTTCCCTTCCTACCCCCAGGAATACTAATTGTCACATCAATAGCTCTACGATGCTCTGGTATTAGTCTCCGGGTTACAGCATCAATGTGCCAAAAATGCTAACCCAAAATGCCTTGCCTCCTATTTTTGTTTATTTCATCAAACTCACATTTGTGGAATATAATATAAACGTACTTGCATGGGAACTCTGAAAGCCCTTTGAACCACGTTTTTGGCTGACCCCTCCCTCTTATTTACACTGGAATAAAATGTTGGTAATCACAGAAGCGACTTATGGGTTAGAAGTTTGAGTAAAGAAGAGAGAGAGAGAGAGAGAGAGAGAGAGAGAGAGAGAGAGAGAGAGAGAGAGAGATGGAGAGAGAGAGAGTGAGAGAGAGAGAGAGAGAGAGAGAGAGAGAGAGAGAGAGAGAGAGAGAGAGAGAAGGACATGAGAACATTGGAGAACATTTACATCAATTCCATGATGAACCTTCCTGTCAGTACTGCAATGGAATTCCTGATATCTGAACTAAATCTGTGCTCATTACTGTAATTATATCAATATCAGTCTGCCATGTACTGCTGTAAACTCAAAAAGGCAGTGGATCAGCACTTGCTCAGATTCCTGATATGCAGAAGCCAACAAACTGCTGAGTCTTGCAATACATTTCTGGTACACGTATATTGGCAGAAGGGAGAACATGGAGCCAATGGCTAAATCCTGAAACATGCAGCATCAGTAGCAGTAAATTAAACAGTATCCTGAAGGGGTGGGTATATGTATCAATACTGCCTATCCAATCCTGCACTGGCCTAGTAGCCTATGTTAGTTGCGTCATCTATGACCATGTTTCACTTTATATTGTCAGGTAATTGTAATGTTTGCCAGAGCGCTCTCGGGCAGCAGAGTTCTATGGATGCCAATTCTAGATAAAAGATTAAAACTCTCGCAACCTGTCCTCTTAGACTTATTCACCGCCTGGGAAAGGGAACAACAGTGCGTTAACCTTTCCACTAACTCCAGCAGCAGAAATGATGTGGCATTAAGACCACCTTCAGAGGGAAGAACCTGCACTATATCTAAAAGAGTACCCCGATAGCTATGTATGCCTGGAATATTTGAGAGTCAAATGTAAACTGATTGGGCTGTTAGAAGTCACCGGGCCATTGGATCTTTCCTGAGAGAGGAACTCAAGCGGAGACAATGCAAGATGAAGGAGCTCGCATTAGCCAAACATCTATTGTGTCCTTACAGGGCGACCCACAACCTAAGAATAAGGTACTTGCTGGCACTGGGGTTCGTAACAGGACATTCTTGAGGGGCACACAATCTGGAGTCTTTATTTGACAGGCAATCAGATATTAAAAAACGTATTGCAGATGGCATGAACTTAACTAACAACTTAGATATAGGCTGTTGTAATAAAGAGGGAGGGCGTTCTATGAATTGTATAGGGTAAAATGTAAACAATCATATGGAATGGTGGTAGGTTGACTAATCTAATAAATATTTCTAAGTTGATTATAAAAAAAGCCATGTTATGGCTGCATTGTAATAAATAAATAAAAACAACTAAAACAGTATAATATACATTTGCTAGCACCTTTGACATACAGTGTCTTTCTTGTCCCCTTTACCCCTTCTAGCCCCTGCCTCAACCATAGATCTCAAGGGCTATCCAACAGCTGAGGACAACCATGCATATCCTCGTTTGCCAGTGGCACATGGTTCCCTCCTTTACTCTTCTGAATACATACACATACCCACTCCTTGAATTGAACACTGCTTTTGATTTTGGCTAGTCCTAATTCACTGATTTTAATTCCTCTCTCCACTCTCAGACCTCTTAACTATCCGTGACACTCCAGGACATCCGTCCATCCCTAAAGACCACTCCCCATGCCCCACCCGTCCCACAAACTACTTTGCCTTTTACTTCTCTTTCATGACCCCAAAAGTACATGAGGCTCTGTTCACCCTCTTGGCCACTCCTCCACCTCCCTACTTCATTCCACTGCCTACTGCCATTACTTTCCCACTTGCTGCATCACCCCCTCTAGCTCCAACCCAGTTTTCTCACAACAAACCCATAATGTGCTCCGATTGACTGAACAACACTACAGAAAATTCAAGACTGTGCACCTATCATCTACTACAACCTCACCTCCCTCTTGAATCGGTCCCTATTCACAGGCAACTTCCACACCTGCAATAAGTAGTCACTGTTATCCCCCTAATCATGCAACTCCACTGCTAATCCTATCAATCCCTCTTTGTAGAGATCAGTCACCCTATCGCCACATCATCCCAAAGTCTGCAAGAGAGTGCTCTTCATAGCTTTGTCAGATTTCATAAGGACCACTTACTCTGTGGCTGCCCTAAAATCAGGCCTCTGTAGCTAGCAAACACTCCACTGAAACTGCTCTTAGCCCTTTCTCTGACTTTCTAGGTACTCTCCCTCGAGGCTCTGTCCTTGGTCGACTGTGAAAAATTGCCTTCTGCCATGTGGAAATACAAGGATAAGTAGAGGCTAATGCACCTACCCAGCCCTTGCACTACTACAAACCAAGAGCTAATACAATCATAGAGGTAAAATAGGCACAGTTAAGAGGTATACTTCCTTTGCCTATTGTGGTCATGTGGGCTGAGTGGAGGCTATATCCACAAGAGCAGTACACATATGGTCGAGTAGCAACATAACATTGAAGTATAACAATACAAAATAAAGGAATGTCCAATCAAGTTTGTATAAGAATGTGTATCATTAAACCCACTATGTACAATGTTAACTAAGTAGAAAAACACTACACAAAACCCACCCTTGACGATGGAACACAGACTAAGCAAAGATAGCAAGATGTAGCACTCTGAGTAATGTATCAGGGGTGTAAGGCAACTAATAATCACAATGTTCTTTTTGAAAGGATATGTACCTGGGTGCAAACAGGGTAAAAGGACTTAAACATTCTTCAGGGCCCACAAACTGACTAAGGGGGGACAGTCAGCAGGCAGTATAACTCTTTGTGGATCTTGGTGGTCATGCAGCACCAAATCAGATTTCTTGGTGCTGTGTGAGCAATATGAAGATCAGGAGAGTGCAAAAGGCAACAACAGGGGGTCCTGCTGGTTCAAATGTGTTGAACAGTTCTTGAAACATGGATCCAAGCAGGTTAATGGCCAATACCACCAGTATCCTATTTTTCTGGGCTCTCGAGGTGCTATGAGGGGTCCCAATCCAGTGGCTCCGGGACAGGATTAGTCCTTTTCTCATGCTTCCAAATACAGGGAGGCTAGTGCACAACTGCAGGAGTCCTCAGCAGGTCACTCCTCAGGTTGCTGTGAGTCCCACCCCAGGGACTCAGGGACAAGAATGATCATTGTTCCCGGGCTCCCAAACAGGAGGAAGGCTGGAACACAAAAGCAGGAGTCCTTCAGCATGGTGAAGGCCAGGGTACTGCTGTGGCTGCCAGAGAGGGAGGTCTTGTTCCAGCAGCATGTTTGTCCCCAATGTTCCCTGGGGATGGTTAGGGGAGAGAGCTTGCCTCTGCCTTGGAACACCTGCCTACACCCCGTAACTGGAGTACTCTGGAAAGGACTGGACTCCCAGCATGGTTGAAACACAATTTTCTTCAAGGGTTTGATTCCAGAAGATGATTAAAAAGTGATTATAAGAAATGGTGTGAGACCCCTACTGTTAAAGAAAAAAATTCACAGGTGATTGGACTAAAGCTAGCCTGCCTATTAGTCCAATCCCTGTTCTTGCCCTTCTGACATCAAACCAAAAGTGCTTTGTTCTAGAGGAAGTGGATGGGACAGTAAGGAGAGAGAGAAGCAGAGAGAAACAAGATGGCGGAAGTCTTTGTGGACTGCACAGGGATCTTCTGTCTACACTAACCCCGCCCCATCTTCTTCTCACTAAGATCAAAGGCCTTTAGAAATGTAACACCATGGCGTGAGGCTACACCTTTTGAATGGGTGTGCTCCTTTGATGCCTAGGCCAAGGACAGCTGCCAGTTCTGCAACTGTCTCTGGAGGAGGGTGTTAACTAGACTCACAAAGAGATCAAAGAAGAGGCATTGTCCTTCAGCTTCCTGTCCTGAAACATTGGCAGGATGAGCTTCTCTGGATATAATACACATAACCTTGTACAACTGAGCTGGCTCACAGGAGCTGACAAATGTGTGATATCAAATTTGATGTAGCTGCAATGATTATACGTAGTGCCATGCACCATGCATTGGCTCATGCATAGCTTATTTTACCCTGCCACCATCAAGGGCTACTTATATTCATCAGAGATTAGATTTTAAGGGGCCCAATTGAACCATTGATGAGTTGAATTTATTGATGGTTGCTTGAACCCCGGTACCTACCATTTGTTAGCATAAGGGCTGCAATCCTGATTGACCCACCTATGTGAGGAGGGCTGTGCAGAATGTGCTAATTGAATGTGACACTTTAACTATGGTAAACTTGAAGTGGATCGTTTGTTTAAGAATATGAATGCCAGTGGGCATCGATATATACCAGCTTTGTTTACGTCTTTGAGTTCACCTGAGAACATCCAAGTACAAAATCACATCGATTTATTAAAGTTCAATGAAGCTCTGCTTTACCACAAGTAGGGAATACGTTTTGCTGGAAACCAAGGAGATGGAATGACTGTTGCGTACACATGTGCACACTGCAGAAAAAGCAGGGCTCTGGGGTGGCCAGCCCTGTCATGGGAGCAGCAGAACAGCAACTGGGACACAGAAACCAGACACAACCGGCCCAAGGGTACAGAGGCTAGAGGGGAGGCTAACCAATGTGCACAGATGGTTAAAGCCCAAGCGCTCAGCATAAAAGTAAGATCAGCCCAAGCCCAGTGGTAGGTGAGATGGTGCTATGGGTGAAAGGATGAATAGGCGAAAAAAGGTTGATGAAGAGGATAGCGAGGAAGACACAGGACACGGAATGAAGTGATGGTCGATGAAAAGGAGAGGGGAAGACTAGGTGCGAAAGGAAGAGGACAGATAGGAGTGTGACATAGACAGTGTCTGGTATTGCAGTTAAAAGTGAAAGAAGTAAGAAGCGGTGAGAGTGTGCTAGAAGTTGGGTGACCAATATATGTTGTGGAACTAACATCTCTGTTATATGTGTGCAAGTGCAGTCAGCTGAGAAAGAGTGAGTACACACTGAGGCTGTAAATCCAGGTGCGGGTGCCTGGACTACAAAATGGGCACAGAAGCTGATCTCTCTACACACGCTCATTCACTCACCCGCACCAAGTCACCTGGGGATATTCACACTTTTTCCTTTGTTAGCTCCTTGCATACAATGAAGATGCCGTCGTCATCTAAACATGCGGCTGGTGAAAGGTGAGGTATTCATGGTGATCATTGAACACCTTGCAAGGAGTTCTATCTCTGGCCCACAGTAGACAGGACCCTCCCTGTCTCTAGCTGTAATGTCGCTGGCCCTCTGTAAACCACTATAAAGGCAAGGGGTCACTGTTTCGCAGACTTCATAAAAAGCCTCATTTGTATATTTTAAAGACTCCCAAGAAAGATAGACTCTGGAATACTGTGAAGCAAGTACCCAATACATATGTGCTTTGTGACACGCACGCAGTATGAACACGGTCATGTCATAGCCCGAAGGTTAGGGCACTCATGGCCTCTCCGACATTGCTTGATAGCATTTTTGCATTAGTTGTGTTAAATAACACCCAACTGAATAATACGGTGAATTAAAGGTATACACAGACTTCTGGATAATGATTACCAGTTACTATAAGGAAATGAGAACCCATCAAGCAAGTAAACATTTCAGATAACACAAGGTTAGTGTTTTTTGTTTGTGAAAATGAGGAGCTGGATTTAAGGAAAATCCGATCAAACAGGCGAGAACAGTGTGGTTCATCTGGCTCTAGCTTGTCATAGTTGATGCCATAATAGGCTGACACCACTTTCAGTTGGTACTATGTTGAAGAGTAGAAGATGGTTGTTTCACTCGACCTGCTTTTGACTGCTTTGACTTGTCATGCAAAATGTATGAGACAGTGGGTTTTCAGCCACTACAGTGGCCGCTGGTAGTAGAGTTCTGTGAGCTCTAGTTCCTGCAGAACCAATCTGTTCACAGACAGTGAGCCACACAGGTTCTATTTCTGGAAGAGCCAATGAACCGTCATCCATCAAAAGTAGATTAAAAGAGTTCACATGAGTGAGAGTGAATAAACGCTTCTTATTTACAGTGATGGTTTGTACTTTGGAATTCAGCTAGAGAGCATTGATGGCCGGTCGGCGGTTAATCAGCTACCCACGAAATCCATATACCCAATTAGATTCACTAGGACAAAACTATTGTTTACAATATGTCTATTTAAAAGGCATAATCAATAGTTCGTAGTCTACACCATCTGTCCGGGTAATGATATGCAAAGACTAAATAAAACAGCTTAACAATAATCTGTTGCATCGTTAATTATAATAATAATAATAATACTTTGGCATTTATTTAGCGCTACGAACCCTCAGGTATCTGAGCGCTGCTTATTATTACCCACGGTCTGTGGTGCTCATTTATCGACCTCGAAAGGATGAAAGGCTGAGTTTGGCCTTGCCGGGATTCGAACCTGCGTTGGCAGGCTCTGCACCGATTTCAAAGCGAGCGCCCTTCTCGTTATGTCGATTGCTGTGTTTATTGATAGTAAATGTAGGCTTTGCTGAGATGTTTCAGGTGTACATTTAGGTATTACAATTCATGACAAAATGAATTGATTTTACACATTGACTGCAATAAATATGAACATGGGCCTCATTATGAGTGTTGCGGTTAAGGCAACAACGGCGCCGGAAATGCTACCGATGCCGTTGTTATCTCGCCGCAACATTCTGAGTTCTGCTCGCAGGGTCGCTCTGTACGCCTGGTCAGACCTGACGGGCAGAGCAGCACCAGCTAGCAGAAAAGGATGGTAGCAACGGTCCCGTTATTTAACAGGACAGTTGTTACCATCCTCCCCATTCCCATTGAGCCCTACGGGGGCTCAAATGGGAATGGGGATGTACCGGGTCTGGGTCCAGCGAATGGGAATTACCGGGCAAACAAAGGTCAGAATGGCCCGGTAATTCCCATTATTCAGGACCCGGACCCGAGTATGGGGGTAGCCATGCCGGTAAAAACGGCATGGCTACCTCCAAACTCATAATGAGGCCCATAGACTGTGCTTATATGTTGACTCGTTTATTACTTCCCTCCGATAGTACTCAAGAGACTACACCACTTTCTTTGGCTACTTGTGTTATATATCGTATGTTTATAAATGAATCTGCTGTTGTGGAAAGATGAGCTCGCTTTGCACTGAGTTTGCTCACACTTCAGCCTGAGCCTCTAGGAATCTATGCTCTCAAAATCGCCCCACAGTCGCGCTTATGAGCAGACATGTCACAAGCCACATTCATGATCTCAGGTGCACGTTTTTGCTTTTCCGAATGCTCTTGTTCAGAACCCTCCTAGGAAAACCTTCACACTCGCTTATTGGTCCATGTTGGCTAGGCGTGGATGCACATCACACAAAATGAGTGCACTCATTCTGCTCAGCACTTGTATTTGTCTCAGTAAATACTCAGTATTTGTCTCGGGAGAATAGCTCAGGGGCAACGTGCTCGCCATGGAAGCAAAACAACACGGAGCACCACAGGTTTCGATTCCCGGGTCCGCGCATACAAACCTCTGGGTGTTAAGCGTTCCATAAATTTCATATCATACAGCATGTCATCTTGAAAGGTTCACTATATGTCAAAAGAGAACGCCCCCAGGTGCTGAGTACATGGGGGTTTTGGGGGCAGTGAGTTGACCCCTTGTGCCCAGGCGGATAGGAGTGTCATTTTGCCCCGTTGATATTCAACATGTATTTGTAGCAGGTGGGGGTGGGGGTGGGGGTGGGGGTGGGGGTGGGGGCGGGGGCGGGGGCAATCCAAACTTTGAGAAATATCTGTGTTGTTTATGGGAATTGGAAATGCACTGTGCAATGAAGAAGAAATGAATTGTGAAGGAGTGTGGATTGTTATATGGTTATAAATGCTATGCTTTATGGATATAAATGTTGAAGACTAATAAAAATAATATAAAACATAATAATAATAATAATAATAATAATAATAATAATAATAATAATCACTTGGTCTGAAAGTGCTTCTGGTTCCTCTCCTGCTGTGCTGAGGCGAAGTATTAACATGCATCTTGTCATAGCAAGTACTGATCACTTCAAAGTAGGAAGACAGTCTGGGGCCTCATCAATTGGCAACTTGAGCCTTTATTGCAGGGTGGAGGGGGGATGAGAGGGATGGACAGGGCAAAGCTCTTTGGCAGGCACAGAAAAAGTAGTGGACGGTGTGGAGATCCAAAAGCAGAATGCTGAGGAAGGACAGCTCAGCAGGTTAGGGGAGTGTTGCTGAATGTTTTATATTCAGACCTGCCTGTAAATCCTATGGCCTTTTTTCCAGTTCCTGCCTCAAAATGGACTCTAAAATGGATTGTTTTGACATGCGTATGGGTACGTCTCCCTCGCTATGCTCCGTGTGGGAATTTCTACCCCCTTGCGAAAATCAAAATCCGACGCCCATGAGAATGCATGTGGTAAACCCCTTCCTCGATATGCGTTGGATGGTGACCATTTAGTAAAGGCATGTGTTTCTATAGTTACTATGCAGGACACGGAAAACATTACAACAGAGAAAACCGCTGCCGTGTAGTGAAAAAGAAAGCACACAAGGCTGCTACTGTAGGCAGTTTGAATGGAACGACACAACAGAACAACCGTATATGTGTTAATGACAAGGAGTGGTTTGACTCGAAGTTATCTAGTTTCCAACCACAATGCTCTGTGTGCCTCCTATTACCACAACATCCCTGCCCACCTGTGCTTCCATCAATGCTGCCTATTCTTGCTACTTGCCCCGCTTCCATGGAATGTCCTCCTCAGCCTCACACCATGCTAGCTCATCACTAGTACTATTTTAGAGTACAGTTCTTTGTAATGCTTAGACAGGGAGTCATATCCACATGCAGACTGACTCATTCAAAGTCTACCCTATTCCTACTGAAAACATCCCACATGCATGCATTGGATCTAAATATGTAAATATATATATATATATATATATATATATATATATATATATATATATATATATATATATATATATATATATATATATATATATATATAACCTGCAATGGCAGTAGGTCACTTTGCAGAGTGTATTTATGTTTGTCCCTCGTCTGTATGCCTCCATACTACCCTTTTATCAACCTGTTTGCTCTCATTCAGAAATTAACTCCCATATTGAAAATGCACCCTGTGCAAGGACTGCCTCTTGTATCCCTTCCGATATATGTTTTTTCTGATCAAAAATATATTCCTGTTATTCAATAAATGCCAAATAATTAAAGAGGGCATGTGTCTTTCCTGCTTTCAGCTATCTGGAGTCTCTTGTCCTACTCTTATCATGACCTTGTGACAAGACAGGACTTGCTTCTGCTATCGGTAAAGAGGAGATAGCCTACCTCACTCTGGATGTCTCCCTTCCTGTGGTTAGTGGGTTGCGTGGGAATTCAAGCCAATCATACACATCACTCAAAAGCCTCTGGTTTGACACCTTTTAATTTCCACAGCAGAATGGTCAACCTTAGGGTGATATTATCGCTTAAACTGTACTAGAGGAACCTCTGCCACCAAAGAGGGCCTTCTAAATGAATTGTGGCATGATGGGTTAAAATAAAAGAAAGTCCTTTAGTGCTCCCAGTGTTCCCTTTGTGATAGAACATAAACATTCAATGCCTATTCTAATATGTCCATGCCTCTTTTAACGAACACATGGTGGCAACGGTAAAGACAGACACAAGTGATCACAGTCCAAGGGTGTTTATTAAACTGTACAGGTAGGTTGGAAAAAGCCTAATCTAAACCTAACTCTAAGATGGGAGCAAACTATGACCATTGAATAATAATAAGGAAGTACTAGTGGCATCTTGTGAAATAAAAAAGGGCCTATACTTAAAAACCTATTGCCAATCATTACGCTAAATACGAAAAGAAGTGCAGGATAATGTTCTTAAGAAAGAAGGAAGTGTTCACAAATAGTAAGTCAGGATGCGGTACTAGAGCCTCCCTTCACCACGTTTTCAGCACAGGTTAAGGTAGGACTTTGGAGCACAGCACACGCTCGAGCTTTCCCAGCATGAGCTAACAGTTCCGCTCTCTGCAATCAAGGCCTTCAGTGGTTAAGTCTCTTTTCTACATAAAGTCTCTGGCTGGCGTCGGTCTGATTATTCGAAATTATAAACAAAAAGTTCTTCTCTGCTTGCACGGTGGGTGATGCTTTTACCACCCATGCGTCGCCCTCTTCCAGGCTTGGACCATTCTCAATTGTTAGCCTCCCTCCACCAGGTTCACTATGGATTTCAACACAATCTTCTCTGTGTCATACACAATTCCAAATGTCTTTTTAAACAGTTCATTGTGGACATCCCTCAGCGGGGTTCACTCTTGTCAACACAGTGTATTTTGGAACTTTAGACTTTGTCACCTTTTATCAGCATCCCTCTTTCGGGTTTACTCTTGCCAATCTTGTCAATCGTGCCTTTCTCATTCAACTCTTACGATGCAGGATTCCCTTCCCTTAGCTTCACAATCTTCTGTCGGTCAAAGACTTTTGCCTGTACAGAGGATTTTACAAGACCCCTGTATGACCACTTTGACCCCCTTCTCGCCTTTCACAATGCTATCTGGTTATGGTAGATTTAACAATTAGTTAATCGCCTAGAGGTTCCAGAGTGAGCTCCCACATGGTGCCGGAATTCCTCTGTCGCTGTTTTTCACCCTTTCCTCATCAATAGCTCTTTTAATGGTTCACCATTCAATTAGCTGTTTGCTACTTTTCGTTCAACACAGTGTGGTTTCTTATCGACTCTCCCTCGACTCACCGGCTGTGATGAACCGCTTCGCTATCTTTCTCTTCGTAGTCAAGGTTCGTACCACAGAGACAAGTGTCTCTCCCCGGCTTGGTTATCAGCAGAGGCGGGTCTTGTGTACTTGTGTACTGTTTACAACTGCTACAACACACGCTGGCTATTGTTTGCGGTCTTACGATTCCTTACGCATAGTTTTCATGGGCCTTGTTCGGAAAGAGCAGGTGGCTTCTCTCCATGTTATCCTCTCGTAAGCGCCGTCTTTCTCCTCTTCTTGAACTGCCGTGCTGAGTTAGCTCTCACGATGTGCAGTCAGCCTTGCTTGTATTGCGCTCTTGTGCTCCACATTTTATCCCTGTGGGGAGGGGAAGGGCTATCAGGTGTGTGCGGTTCTGGTAAATTGCCTGACATTGTCTGACCCTGGTGTTGGGACATGTCAGGTAAATGGCTGTCCCACTTCCACTCCCCAAGGTCCCACATCCAGGTGATCTTCCCTCACTGGTCAACCCCAGGAACTGGATCCAATAGCGATGGCCGTGTCCTGGCCACCTGGATGACAGACCCCCGGGGACTAGTCAGGTAGACACCTTCAGGTTTCTCACATTCTCCAAGTGTGCCCCTATCTACAAAGAAATATCAACATATGGGGCCAAGAGAAATGCCTCAATGCTAACGTTAGTGAGTCTTTAGCCTCCCACCTACCCTATGCTATTAACATGTTTCTCAAGATACACAGCAAGCCCCTCCTGGACATTAGATTACAGAATTTCTAAACCTTCTATCCGCAAAATCCCTTTGTGTCAGGATTCTTTCTTCCCCTGTCTTCTTTATATCAAGAGTAAAGTATTGGGATTCACAGTAGGTCCCTTGTATACCTCGTTTAGGCCCTTGGGTACTGGATTTGCAGCAGGGCTCCTTCATAGGCCATGGACAACAGAAATCACAACAGGCCCTTCCCCTAGTCCTGGGGTTACAACACTGTTGACTCCCCTAGTATCAGCTGTTTTTTCTTCATCTGTCTCCTTTGTATAAAGAGCACATAATTCAAAGTAGGCCTCTCTCATAGGCCTCTGGATAGAATATTCACACAGACCTGTCTCTTTGCCATTGGGTACAAATAAATAGTGTTAGTGCCCGCCTTTGTTAGGATAAATCTAATGAAGTAAAGAAAGCTTCCATGCACATGCAAGGGAGGTAACTCGACCCTGACATGAGGTTGGAAATACAAATAACACCTCAATACTGAAAAGTCAGCCAAGAATAGCTAGAAAATGGCTAGAAAATAGTGGTTATAAACATATGTATGAGGCGTCCATTAGTTTTTCAATATATATGAATAAAGGTAAAAAGAAATGTTTCAGTTCCACAGCAATTCAGTAGGCAACATTTGTTTATATATGTAGTATCAACAGCACAGCATGTTTCGGATCCAGGATCCCTTCATCAGGTGCAATTCAAAGTCTACAATGTATAATAGCAATGTGTCAGCATAATTTATAAGTCTCTTCTTCGCAAATTATATATCACGTATAAAATTAAAATGTCAAATGTCTATGTTGTGGAGAACCTTCTTTAGGTTACAGGACTCACAGTAGGGTTATCTCATAGGCCTTGAGTTCAGAATTCACAGCAGTCCCCCTCTCATATGCATGGACCCCTTCTGCCAAGAATTGAAAGCTCTTATTATCTTTTATGAGGGGTCACGAGTGCAGAGCCACTTGCTTTGGCCAAGGATTTGAGAGGGGCTTGTGGTGCCCTTCAGGTCTGCCTTTTTCCACTCCGTGTGCTGCCAAGGCTTATCAATTGTCTCCTCTCTTTCCTGCTTCTCCAGACTACCACTATGTTCCTCCAAGCAGCAGTGCTTCCAGCAGCTCCTCCTGGGTTCTTCCCTCCAGCAGCCGTGCCTTGTATCAAGGGAGAATTTGCATACATGTCTATTTCGCCTGGTTCCAAGATCCTAAATGTTTTAACCAAGCCTCTTGTATGCACATGGGGCTCTGGTGCAATGGACTCTGACTGGTCAG